>NW_026596100.1:877274-906336 GCF_907164565.1 Psammomys obesus | reverse complement strand
CTTCCTTCCTTCCTTCCTTCCTTCCTTCCTTCCTTCCTTCCTTCCTTTCATTGTTGTTTTTGTGTCCTTATCTGGCTTTGGTATTAGAGTGATACTGGCTTCAATTTTTAAGTCTTACTACATTGTGGTCAGTGAAGATGATGCAAAGAGTGATTTCAATCTTTTTGAATTTGTAAGTGTTTGTTTTATCTTGCATAAAATGTGGTGTGGTCTATTTTAGAATAGCTTCCCTGTGCTGCTGAGTAGATTGTGAATTCTCTGCTGTTTGATAGACTATTATGTAGATATCTGATAAGTCCATCTGGTGTGTGATGTCAATTAATTTTGCTCTTTCTCTGTGTACTTTTCGTCTTTATGATCTGTCTGCTGTAGAAAGTGGGTGTAATGAATATTTTGGGCTGTCAACTTCACTGCATCTGGAATTAACTAAACCCAAGCAGTTGGATATATCTGTGAGAGTTTATTATTATTATTTAAATCCTTTGAAGTGGGAAGACCCACTTTTAACCTGGATCTTTTGAGGTTGTAATATTGACCTTTAATCTGTGCCACCATCCTGTTGGCAGTCTATATAAAGGACATGGAAGAAGGAAGCTTCCTCTCTTTGCCTGCTTGCTCTAACTCTTGCTCAAAAGTCCATTGCTTCACTATCAGAGGAGCATACGTCTTTGGAATTCTGGCATGTATTGAAGACCAGCTGATACACCCAGCTTCATTGACTGAACAAGTACTGGATTCTTGGGCCTTCCATTAGTAGACATCCATTGTTGGACTAGCTGAACCACAGTCTACATGTACATATTTATATGGCTGTATAGATTCGGTCTACGAGTCCTGTTCCATTACAATTCCTGACTGAAACAGATTACATACTTTTAGAAAAAAACAGAAGTTAAAGTGACTTTAAAGTTTTTTAAAATATCTCCAAAACTACAGTGGACTGTGCTTGCGTATCTCAGCTGTGATGACAGAGAGCTTGACTCCACTTCCTTCTCACTTTTAATTCCTCCAGTCTGTTAGTGGGTTGCTGTTGTCATTGCTGTTGTTTTGTTGCTCTCTCCAATTGGAATGACTCAGCATATGCCTGCCGCGTAAGACAGTTTTTCAACCAACTCTGTTTCCCAAAACAATCTTTTTGTTGTTTTACAGCAGACTTTTTACCAAAGCTCTCAAAGTATTATCATTCCTTCGATAAGTATCTAGGGGAGAGAACAGGACCTGCTCAGTATTTGCTCTTGTACCCGTTTCTGCTTACAAGTTCTGGTTACAAATCCAGGAACTATGTTTTGCAGACTATTTTGTGTTCACTGTTTTTAGAAAATTAGTCCCCCTTCCCCCACACACAAATGATGTAAAATCTGGAAAGAATGGCTGCAGAGGCCATTTTCTTCTTATTCTACCAGAAGATGTGGACTTCCCAGAGAGGAGCGTGGCATTCACCTGCTCCCATTCTCATTTGAATGAGAATGGCTCTCATAAGCTCCGGTGTTGGAATGACTGCTCCTAAATTGGTGGAACTGTTTAAGAATGATTAGGAGCTGTGGCTTTTTGGAGGAGGTGTGTCACCAGAGATGGGCTTTCAGGTTTCAAAGCTCCATGCCACTCCCAGTGAGCTCTTTCTCTCTACCTTGTGGTTATTGTATGGAGACGTCAGGTCTCATCTACTGTCTAGTGCCTTGCCTGCTGCCATGCTTGCTCCCTGCCATGATGGGTCTTGTGCTCGTCCTCTGAAACCGTAGGCCTCAATGAACTCCATTCTTAAGTTGCTTTGGTCATGGTGTGTCATTACAACACTAGGAAAGTAGCTAAGACACACTTGTTAAAAGACAAGTAGAGGAGCTGTGACTTTGTCACTACTTTCTGTAGATTTGACGTTCCAGTTAACAGTTCTTGACTCTGTCATGTCTTCCTGTGCTTTGGGAACTCTCCATTTCCTATTTTATGTCATTTTTGTTCTAAACACAGATACATTTTGTGTTTATAACTAAATCTTTTCTATTTTATATATGATGTAAATTCTCTTCTAATAAGGTTCACAAATCACAAGTAAACACAAACCATCTACATGCTTTGTTCTGTTATTTAATCTTACCATTGTTCATGTACCCAAACCTTCTCCATCTGCCTCTGAGCCCTCACAAAATCCAAACTTCTGAAATCTTTCAGTGCTCCTAGCATGTAATAAGCAGTTTTTTATTCTCATTGTTAATTTCCTTTTATACTGCTATGTTAACCATATTTATCTCTTTAGTATCTCCCATTAAATTGTAAGCTCTGAAACCCAGGCTATTATTTTACTTTTCTTTTGACTTCATACTAGAGACAACACAGTATGGGACACAGAATCAGCTTACTGGAAAACAAACAAATGGAAGAGCTCCGTGGTTTCATCTTGAGATCATAAAAGTTATTTATGTTTATTATGTAACACTTGAAAAGAGATGGCATATTTAAAGAAGACAAAAACATTCTTAATTTCCTAATTCAGACATGATCACCATTAACAGTACATTTTGTTCATGAATAATTAAAAACCATTTGAATTATAAGAGATAAGAACAAAGTTTTGCGTATTATTCTTTCTACTAACACCACAAAACAAATACTTGTGCCACTACTGAGAAATCCCACAAGCATTGTGGCGGCTTTTTAGTGGTTGATTATCCAAATGGAACATCACTCACTGCCCCATCTTCTATTGCTGGGCATCTAGGTTGCTTTCTACGTGTTTTACTGCAGAAGATGCTGCTGCAACAGTGCACATCGGTCTTCTCAGCATGACAACAGTTTCCAGCGTCTTGTTTTCTTAGAGTCAGAGGTTCTTGGAGATCATACATTCAAAGTAAATGGCATAAAGGGAGACTAGCAAGGAGTTTTGAAAATGAAGGAAGACAAAGAGAATTCTTTGATGAGATAACTTTCCTTTGATAGTTATTGGTATATAACTCTTTAAATGAATGTGTAAATAGGCCTCCTGCAAAGCCATTCGTCTATGGCGCATAAGTAAAATAGCCAAACATGCCACTTCTAAATGTATTTTATTTCAGCATGTGTCCTTTATACAAGCAGAGTTGGCTTTACTGGATCCATTTCTTGGAACATGCACTTCTGTGTACAGTTTCACTTTACGCTTTACCCATCTCGAAGATGGAAGCTTTTCTTCCACAAAAGTTGATCAAAATCTATTCTACATTAACATTATCAAGTTAAGAATCCAGGCAAGAAACTCATTTCATCTCTCACTTGGTTAAGGACAAACCTAAACTGAGTAAATCCAGACAAGGAGCTTTGCGGAAAAGCCCCTGGAGGACAAGCGAGAGGCACTTTGATGCTGTGTCTGCCTGGTGAGCAAAGAAAAGGTGCACGACTGTGCCAGTGCAGATGTGCCGGACCCAAACAGAATCACTTTGAAACGTAATCGTTTTAGGAGACGCTTCTCAAAACTATGACCTGGATGAGGAGTAACACGATGGAATCGTGTCTCAGCTGAGGGCGCCGCAGAGGGTGAGCAAAGATGACTGTTTCCAAGTTAGCCTCTGGGCAGTCAATTCCTGGAATTGGCATTTAGCATACAAGGCTTAAGAGTTTTTTTTTTTTTCCCATTTCATTCTATTTCTCTTTTGTTCTTCCTTTTTATAAAATGCCATATTAGCACTTACAAAAACAGAGAGCCACATCACATATCAGTATAATATAGGCATAAACCACGGTCAGTTTTCATCTATTAAAGAAATAAATTTGGTGTGCTGTAACAACCCCTGCATGGTCAGTACTGAGCATGTTCAGAGACAGCTACAAGATGGAAAATGCTAGAGGGAGTTTTTAAAAAATACAGTTCTGCGAAATCCAATGCACAAGATGCCTTTTAAAGAGCGCCACAGGAGGCACCCCTGAAGGAAGGTCAGTAGTATAGAATACAGTGGTTTAGGAAATGGAGAAAGGGTTTATCGTGCATAAACTTCTAGACAACCTTCTCTCTTGCGTAGCGTGCCTGGTTGATAGCCCCCTCTCACACTGGGCTCCTAGCGCCCAGATGTGTACAGCAGAGGGAGCTGGCGGGCATCTGTCTCAGCTCTTGCTGTGGCCCCCAGTCCTGCAACAGCACTCAAGACACCATATTGAGTCTGTTGGTGCTCCCAGCTCTGTGATCCAGGACAGGAGGATGCAAGTAGCATGTCTCTCAAATAGGCCTTCCCCACCCCGACCCCAATTCCTCTAATCACTTCTCGGTGTTTGTGGCAATTAAGTGTTTACTAGTGTGTCCCTAAACATCTTCTTTGTCTCATCTTTTCTCCTGCCCCAAATACTTCATTGTCTAGGCAGCTAAGTTCTGCCTAGTGTGTTTGACTCACTGTACTGTGGTCTGCCTAATGTTTATATCACCTCTTCACTGCAAGGAACATTCCCGTTTTAAACTTTGACTTAGTCATTTCCAAGATCTATACAGACACATCGTTTGCTAGGGAAGATACCAATTCCATTATTTGTTTGCCGTCAGCCTTCCCCTCTTACCATACTTGACACCCATCAAATTGTCATTCTGAATATATATCTCAAGCAGTATTTATTCAGAAAAAAAAGTCATTATTCTGTATTTCAGAAAGATGGATGATCTCAGAATTAGCTCTCTGCTCTCTGGTGAGGAAATTTCTTGAGGTCTATATAACTTTATGCTTTCATACTTCTTTTCGCTTGTGATTAATATCAGGACCTTTTGCTAATTGGTTATCATGTGTGCTCAATGAAATCATGTAGGTAACATTGTCAAAACAATGCCAAAATCATTGCAGAATCTATGGTATCAGATATGTACTTACTGAGCTTATGTTGAATTAAGAACTTCAAAAACATTCATAACACAAATTATTATTATCTGACAAGAGAAGATGGGAACATTATCAACAGAGTACGTATAGACTGTGCTTATTTCCTTGCACTTCTAGAATATGTCTAGAATTATGAGTTAATTAAGCAGTATCAGTCTGTGTGGTATCTAGAATTAGAAAACAGATGCAAAAGCAAGGACTGGCCGTAGGTCATGTTCATGATAAAATGTCCCCTGATTTTCACTTCATTGTTACCTTGAACTCCTGTTAACTCTGGTTGATGACTCGGTTATCCACGCGATAACCAAGTCGGTTATCCAACTCTGGACGCAGTTATTTGCCACACTAATAATTAACTGTCAGGCCAGAGGAACAGCTGCTTGGGAAGGACAAAACTCATGGATCACTCTTCCTCCCTCCCTAGACTTCTGCATCCCTGTGAGGGTCACTTCAGCCCTTCTCAACTATTCATGGATTCTTTCTGATTACAAAAGCTGTTTTATGGACACATGAGAAAGGAAAGGTAAGGTTCCTTCTCTTATGGGATAATGATAGTTCACATTACAAAAAAAATATATAATAAGATCTTGACTTTTCAACCACCATTATAATTCTTCCTCTTAATGGTACTAATTGTTAGATCTAGCTTGTGATCATCAGTGTGAAGTTATTAGCTCATATAACCGAAGCAATCCTGAACAGAAGGAACGAAGAAACATCACTTGGCTTTATAATATGGTTTGTCTGTTTCTTTGATGTTAAGTTTTTGAGTTGTGTTTTCTGGATACTAACTCTCTGTCAAATGCATAGCAGACAAAGATTTTTTTTTCCCATTCTGCAGCCTCACTCTTCACTTGAATACTAGTGTCCTTTGCTGTACAGAAGTAGGTTTGGTTTTGTGGGGTTCTGCTTAGTTATTGTTAGTCTTAACGCCCATGACAAGGAGGCCCTGTTCAGAAAGGCCTTTCCTAAGCCAGTCACTTCAGGTGTGTTCCATACTTCCCACTCTCAGATTTAGGGTATTAAGTCTTAGGTAGAAGCTTTTGATCCATTTGAAGCTGAGTTTTATGCAGGGTGAGAGATAAGGATGTTGAAAAACTCATATAATCAAACATCAAGATTCTTGCATTAAAAAAAAATCAGCTAATGGAACAGAAGAGGGAGGAGATAGAAAAGACAGAGAGACAGAGAGAGCACAGAAGTAAAACCACTCATCTACAACAATTTGCTTTCTGATAAAAAAAATATACCAAGAGTAAACAATAGGAAAATGACTTTTCAAAAAAAAATTTTTTTTAAAAAAAAAAAAAAAAGGAACCTTAAATTTCTAGATTCAAAATGGATAAAAGATTGAAATTTAAAATCTAAAATTATGAAACTCTTAGAACATGGGAGAGAATACGTGTGGCTTTACTCTGGACAATGTCAGCTTTTCCTCAACAGAGATAGATAGCAGAAGCAAAGATGGGCAAATAAAATCATACCATTTAGAAAGTCTTCACACAGTAAAGAATGCAGTGAATGGGGCGCAGAGACCAGCTACACACCAGAGAAGCTTTTTGCGAGGCATCTATTTGCTAAGACACTGGCATCAGAGAATATGATGAGTTGGACACAGTGGAATGAAAGTATTCAATCCAATTAGAAACCGGCAAAGGATCCTTCTATGTATCTGAAATGTCTCCTATAGGTTCACATTTTAAATGTATGTTAGTCAGTAAGTTGTGCTGTTTCCAAAAGCTTTCCAGTCTTAGGACGTAGGGCCTAGATGGGAAAAATGGGTCACCTCAAGTTCTGGTCACTATATCTGTTTCCCGGTCCACTCTGATGTGAATGTATTCTGCTAAACTCTCCCACCACGACAAAATGACATCTCCAAGCATGACTGTCCTTTCCCAACATAATGCACAAAAAGCTTCTGAAACTATAAACTAAAATAAGTGGTTTTTTCCCTCGAATTGTTTCTGGCAGACATTTTGTCTAAATAATATGAAGGCATCAGTCCCAAAGAGCCACTTCCCAGAAAACATAACTGTATGTAGGAAGACAGTGCTCAATATCACTGATCATCAGAAAAATATAAGTCAAACCACAATGAGAAGTCACATAACACCACTTAGGATGGAGATTATTAAATTTTAAATGGGTTGGGCACAGCCCTGTGCTATAGCTTGTCTTTATCATGCACAAAGCTCTGGGTTCAACACCGAGCACCATAAAATAAAACTAAACAAATGGGTAGACAAGTAAATAAATAAATACTTTCAAAAACATGCAATGTTTGTGAAAGTGTGGAAAACTGGAAAGTTTTACACTATTGATAAAAATGTAAATTGGTACAGCCAAATAGAAAGCAATAAGTAGGTTTTTCAAAATGCTCCAAGCAGAATGACCACATAGTCAAGCCGTCATCCCCTATGGGGTATACATCGTAAGAAAATGAAATCAGTGTTTAAACAGTTAACTGCGCTCCTGTGCTCATGAGCGCCCTATTTTCAGTAGCGTAGACATGGAAGCAAGCAAAGTGACCATTAAGGGATAAATACGTCAAAAAGTAAAGTATTATTCAACTATGAAAAGATGAAATTCTGACACTCGCAACATGGATGGAATTGGAGATCATTATGTTCAGTGAAATAACATATGTGTAAAAAGACATGATAATCCCTGAATCAGAGAGAAGAAATGATGGCTATCATAGTTTGGAGGATGGAAGGACTGACAGGGGAGATGCTTGCCAGACACTATAAAATTTCAGTCAGGAGAACGCCAAGATGTAATGTATATCAGGGTCACTATTACACAGTATATAGTTAATAAAGTATTGTGTACTTGAATGTAGCTAGGAAGATGGGTTTCAGGCAATTTGTGTCCTAAGTGTATGAGGAAGGCATAAACATCAGCTAGGTTTAGCTATTTCACGACATGCGTACCTAACAGAACATCACACACTAAAAACACATACAGATATCATTTGCCAAATGAACAAACAAAAGGAGGGAAGATTTAAGAGACAAGGCTAATATGGCAGCCGGCATGGGCAAAAAAAATGGTAGACAGGGTACTTAGCAAGGAAAGATAGGGAGTTCAGCCAGAAAGTAGACATATTCTTTTCTATGAGAAAATATTGTTAGCTCTTTAAAAATAGAGATTGACAAAACGAGGGAAATGAAAAGCGATAAAATGTGTGGCACTGCTATAACGCTGCCTTAGATATGCTGTATTTTCAATGAAATGTTTTGCAGTAGAATCTCCACTTTGTTGGAGTGGGAAGGTTGTCTCTGTCCTGCTGATTGCTGTGCCAGCAGAGACTGAGTACTAGCCAGGATCTTGCCATTGTTATTCTCATGGACCATCACTGGCCTCCTATTTTGTAAACATTCATCCTCCTCACTCACCTGTTGGCTAAAATAAAGAGCTGACAGCTTCTGGAGCAGGAAGGGAGGCAAAACTTCCATACAGAAAATGGAACACTGGGAAAAGACAGCAGAGGGAAGATTCATGAGTGACACGGGAAGGAACAGACATACCGGGGTTGAACAGAGACGCAGTGAACTAACCATGTCGTAGACTGAGGGCCAAAATAGTTAAGTTAGATGAGCTAGCTGAGAGTCTTCCCAGCAAAAGGTATACGTTTTAGACATTAATAAAAATCTTGTGTCTTATTAAAACTGCTTGTGGATCTAAGAAATCCTGCTATACCACCTTCTAGATGAAAAGACTAAAGAATTCATTTCACTCAGTGGAAGAATTTAATCTGTCTAGGTACCAAATATGTTATACCATAACTTAGAACCCCTGCACAGATGTAGCCCAGGGCAGTTTAGTGTCCAAGTGGCTTACATAGTGATGGGAAGAGGGACTGCCTCTGACATAATCTGATTGGCCTGCTCTTGGATCACCTCCCCCTGAGGGGGGAGCAGCCTTACCAGGCCACAGAAGATGACAATGCAGCCACTCCTGATGAGATCTTATAGACTAAGATCAGAAGGAAGGAGAGGAGGACCTCCCCTATTAGTGGATGTGGGGAGGAGCATGCATGAAGAAAGGGGAGGTAGGGTGGGATCGGGAGGGGAGGAGGGAGGGGCTTATGGGGGAATACAAAATGAAGAAAGTGTAATTAACAATAAAAAAAAAGCTGAGATTTGAGAGAACGGAATAAATATATTTGTTTTACTTCAAAAAAATTTTATCAAAATTTTTTCATAATATATTCTAATCATGGTTTTCCTCCCTCATCTTCTCCAGATCTTCTCTACTTTTGGCTCCTTTCCAGCTCCACACCTTCTTCCTTTCTTTTATTTTTTTAAGACGAACAGGCAACAAAACCCACAATGAAGCAAAAAACAAACAAACAAACAAACATAAAAGCACAACACACACACTCCATAGAAATCACAAAATTGGAAACCATGATATATAAGCAAAAAATCATTAAGGTCAAAGAAGATGCCCAAAGAAATATGAGACAAAATTTTCCAAAGTGAAGGCCCATGATCAGCTAACACAACACAAACTCAATGGGACTTTTGGCGATTTTCGTTTTGTCTCATATTGCTTTGCTTACTTCTATAGTGTGGCTTTCAGCACATTTTTTCATAAAAGAAGCAGTTTGTCCAGATTTGTCTAGATTTGACCTGTGGGTCAAGATTCTCTGACCCCTAGTTTTTAAGCACAGGTGAAGAAGCCTATAGTCACCTTAAGAGTGTAATATCTCTTTGCTGTTTATTATGCTTCCCACAAACAGTGCAGAATAAAATAAAATAGTGTTTTCAAAGTATAAATTCTGGGACTAGAAGTCTGAGAGGTCCTTCTTTAAATAAAGGCATCAGGAGAGATGTCAGAAGTAAATGTAAAAGATGAGAAAGGATAGCCCAGTTTCAAAGAAGAAATGTCCACATAGAAAAACATAAACATAAAAATAAAGCAGCTGTGTTTCTTGAGGGCTCAGAGCCCAAGAAACCAAGTGTCAGTTGGGTCCCAGAAAGACTGACAGAAAAAGTTCCGCAGACTAAGACTTACCAGGCCGTGAACCTTCTGGCTGATTCCATGATGCTTAAAAGAAGAAATGCAGCAGCTATTGGGGAAAATCCCAGGCAATTTCTCTCCAATTCTCTTCACAACAAAAAGGCTAGAAGACGGAAACCAGGATAACTTTGGGCTTTAAGTGTATGCTAAAACATGAGCCTAGGATAACAGCCTTATGGTAAGGAATTTGCACTGTATAGATGCATTGCCCTTTACTCTTTGCTTTTAATCTAATTTCGTTAACTAGTTTTTGAAAGTATTTTCCTACAGCTCAGCTCAGTGTTGCACATCTGTAGTCCTAGAACTCAGGAAGCTGAGATTGGGAGGAAGGCTTGAATACAGAAGTTCAGATCAGCCTGGACAATATAGTGAGAAGCTAGCTTTTAAATGGCATTTCATTACAGGATTATAAAGTTATTTTGATAAGAAAATACAAGTCCTATCGTCCCCGGGCATTCTACATTCAGACTCACTTGCTTCTAGCATGGGTTATGGGTACAGGTTTGTAACTGTCCTCAGTGTCTGTTGACACACTTTAAATGTCCTCCTGTCACCAGTAATTGACAGGATATGTGAAATCTGACCATGTCCCATTGTGCTTCCACATCACTTCTCTAGTCTACTTAGAAAAACAATCCCAAATTCTTAAAATGAAATAAGGGCACTTTCATTTAATTTTAATTTTCTCTTCTCTACTTTTCCAGGGTCTGTTTCTGCTAATTACTACTTTGAACTTCCTATCGGGACAAAGGCTAATCACTGTACATGTCCTACTGCCGTGAACTATTTCATGTCTTTGTACCTTTGTCATGCCAGCGTTCCCACTTCTTGACTAGACTGCCTGAGGGCTCACATCCCACTACTTCTTAGTCTATGCACATGTCTTCCTCTGTGTTACAAACATGTCTTCCTTACCTACAGCAGAACGAACAAGGCTAACATTTTCTGTTTGCAGCACACAGATTCTTGGCTCATATTATGTATAATTCAAAACAATTGCAAATGGACAATGAATAGGCAAAAAGGACATTTCCAGAAAGGGTTAGGATTAGTTGTAGATCAAAATATATGTGAGATGAATAAATAGATATAAGACTAGTTATTCAACTTGGCTTCTTTGTAATTATCTGTTGAACATTCAATAAAAAATTTGTAGATTGATGTCTAAGGAGATTTAGACATTTCTGTGAATCCTGGGCAACATGTACATTCATAGAAATGTGCATCTGGTTTTCCTCATTACAGTTTGGAGTCTTAGCTTTTAGTGATGGTCTCTGCACTTGAAGACGCATACATTCAAAACAATATGCTTGGATATTTTAGTGGGCAGGGAGAATATTGTGCTACATAGTTCTATGTCAGTTAGACACAAGCTAGGCATCTGAAAGGAGTGGCCATCAAGAAAATACCTCCATAAGACTGGGTTGTAGGAAGGTTTGTAATGCAGTTTCTTAATTGCTGATCAATGGGGGAGGGCCCAGCCCATTGTGGGTGGGGCCATCCCAGGGCTGGTGGTCCTGGGTTCTATAAGAAAGCTGAGCAAGACACGAGGAACAAGCCAGCAAGCAGCACCCCTCCATGGCCTCTGCATCAGCTCCTGCCTTTAGGTTCCTTCCCTGCTTGAGTTCCTGTCCTGACTTCCTTCAGTGAAGGACTATGACATGGAAGTGTAAGCAGAATAAACCGTTTCTCCCCGACTTGCTTTTGGTCATGGTGTTTCATCGCAGCAGTAGTAACCCTGAGACAAATACACATGTACACATTTAAAATAGACTGATGATTAAGTCCTTCAGTAATTATGTGCAGACATAGCCACACCAGCTGATTACCATGGTAACGATAGCTGGGAGGTTCAATTGCTAAAGTTTCCTGCACAAGTCAATAAAAACATCAATAGTAACTATTGGTTATGGTTGGCATCATGCTAATCACTTCCCATGCATTATGCCAATTAATCACAATAGTTCTATGATACAAGTTAGGAATCTTGGGCCTCACGCTCCACTCAAGCAGCAGAATCAGGATTTTGATTGTAGCAAATGTGCCCTTTATGACGCTATGCATTTTAACCATTTATCAATTCCCTTAAAAGGCCTCTGCTTAAATACTGTTATCAACATCTTCCTGTTGCTGCTACCCAGCTACTGGCTATGACAGGGTCTGCCCCCTCTCAGGCTTAGGCTCAAAGTAGCAACTCTTTTGTCCAAGATTTCTGTCAGCAAAGTACCTGCAGGAAGAAATTAAGAACCCTTCCTTTTGTGGACAGAAACATATGGACTGTTTGGGAGGAAATGGGGTTACCTGTCCGGCATAGCTCCATCTAAACCAACAGTCTACTCCCTTAGAGGGCAGGATAGAAGTCCTACGTAATTTCCTGCCTAGCAGATAGACAATATGGCGTCACAGCAAAGGAAGGCATGCTAAACCCAAGCTATATTGGAAAAGAAAAATAGGTGGTTCCAGGATTAATTAACAAGGCACCCTTCCCCCTTTTCTCATTTAATTTTGGTTCAGAGGGATGCTGTATAAAATACACAACAATAACCCATGGTGCTTTTAAAAGTATTTTCTCCTGACAGCACATATTAATTAGCAAAGCATTGGAATTGGAAATGGAGAAATCCATCATCTTTAGCTGCTGACCTGGGTTAAATGCAATCAAGTAATTCAACTCCAGGGCCATCCATGCCCCCAGCTCTTGCTAAGTACCTATTAGAAGTCCAGCACAAATTATCCTGACTTGGATACAAAAGGATTATCAAGACCGAGGGTTCAGCTTTACGTCACTGAAGCAGCGAGCAGAGCCTGGCAGAGCTTCAGTGCTAAGCAGCAGCTAAGACAGAAAGCAAAGGCACAGGCTGCGGTTGGAGTGGTCAAGCAGAGTGGGTGTTTGCTCCCAGTGTCCACAGTCTACTCGTTTTCCCTCTACTGATGTGATATGGATTTTGCTCGGAGCAATCTTCCTTTCCAGTCTATTTAGTGTGATTTATGCCTAAGACAGGAATAGGTGCATAACTGAATTATAGCCGGAAGAGGTGTTTTTTGTTTTGTTTTGTTTTATTCCTAGATTGCCAGTAGCTGAAGCCAGCCTCTTTTATGAATGGATCTTTCAGTAAGAAGAAACAATTAATCCGTTTTCTCTCAAGCTATGTTGCTACTTGTAACCAAAGGGCTTTTCTGCCTCTAGGAGGGTTATAACAAACCTGTGCTTCCGAATAGAATTCAGCCGGGTAAACCTCTCCCTACAATGGCTAGACACAAACAGATCAAATTGCAAAAGTTCAAGAAAGAGCTGTGCAGGTTAACAGGAAGGAGGCACTCTGTGGTTCCCGGGGAGAGAGAGGCCAACTCATCAGCTTCAACCATTTTTTGTGCATAGCCTGTGACAGACAACCAGTTTTGCTGAAGTAGCAGGACACTGCCAGAGGCAGGGATTCTCAACAAAGTCTTTGATGGATAAATGGGCAAGGATTGGGGAGCTGGAAACTTTAAAAGCCTCACCCTGCATTTTTTGCCCCAGAACATTTGCTAAGGCTACAGAAGAGTTAAGGTAAAATCTAAAATGAAGAGCAAAACACCCATAGTCTCTTGGAGCTTAAGAAATCAGATCTACCAATAAGGATCTTGCATCAAAAAACAATTTGAATAACATGGAAATGAGGTTACAGAAAATGCTATACACCAAAGCTAACAAAAGTAGAAATAGAAATTTTAAATGTTCCTTTATCTATTAAGGAGATTTGAATCTTGTATTTAAAGCTATTTTTCAAAGAAAACTGTAGGTCCATCTAGCTTCATCAATGAATCCTGTATTCCCTACAGTGAAAAAAAAATATTATAGCATTCAATTTCACAAGTTCTTCTAGGAATCAACTCCTGAACTGCTCACGGGGTAAAATCCACTTACTTTATCCTGGTACTTAAAGAAGAAAAGTTACACCTGTTTTTCTCATGACCAGGGATGCAAGAATCTTGACCAAATTACCCAATTTAATAGAATAAGACACTATAAAGATTAATTGCTTATAGTTAAATGAACCATATAGTAAATGTACATGGTTGATTCACTATTGGAAAAGTCTGTCCAATACCCTGTCACTAGAAACTGGAACAAGCGAAGAGTTCTAAGTCATCTGTGAGGAAGACAATCCTTCCTGACGTGTGTCTTGAAGCTTTAATAAAAGGCACGTCTGTCACATGACCTAGTGAGGCAGAGGGTCTTAACCGTCCTAACGCTGTGACCCTTTAATTCCATTTCTCATGTTGTGGTGATCCCCAGCCATAAAATTATTTTGTTGCTACTTCACAACTATAATGTTGCCACTGTTATGAATTGTAATGTAAGTATTTGTGTTTTCCAGTGGTCTTGGGTGACCCCTGTGAAAGGGTTGTTCTTGTGACCCACAGGTTGAGAACGGCTGTACTAAGGTCTCTGTCTCGGGTTGTTGTACACAGAACTGTATTAAACCTGGCATCCCTCCAGAAGAGAGAGGGGAAGTGGCCTCTAAGTCTCTAAGTCTCCATTATTCACAGTTTTCATCAGCAGTTAATCTAGTTACAGTTTATCAACTTGCACGTGTGCTTCATATTAATAAATGTTAATAAGATTCCACTTTAAACAAACACTTCAATGTCATCAATTAATTTGATGGCAGTTGCTCCATATATTTGAGGTTACATGGTTTCCTTTTAATTATTCATGTATAACTCTTAACACTGACTCTCCCCTTACTGTTGATATATCTACATGAAGCAAGCACTTCCAAGAGACAATATAGCACAGTATAAATGATTGTGGGTTTTGTCATTCACATACTGACCAGCATATAAGCATATAATCACCATTCTTTATCTGCTTTATTCCACTTTGATTATCTTATTTTATAGGAAAGATTTGGACTCTGAGGGACTCTACTCCAACATCTTATAAACCAATAAAAAAAAAATCTCACCCCATTCAACCTTCAATTGTAGCTCCCCATCATCTCTTCCCATTCCCACTCTCCCTCTTTCCTTCCATCTCCCTCCCCTAGACTACTGAAATGGGGAGTCCTCCTCCCGTACTCTCTGACTCTAGCCTATCAAGTCTCATCAGGACTGTCTGGATCCTCTTTTTCTGTGGCTCACAAGGTGGCCCTACCAGGGGGAGGTGATTAAAGAACAGACAACAGAGTTCATGTCAGAGGCAGCCCCTGCTCTCCTTACTCAGTCTCCACATGGAGACTGAGCTGCCTATGGGCTACATCTGAGCAGGGAATCTAGGTCCTCTCCATGCATGGTCCTTGGTTGATGCATCAGTCTCTGCTGGCCCCCTAAGCACAGAATTTTTGGCTTTGTTGGTCTCCTGTGGCACTCCTCTCCCCTCTGTCCTTGTCTCCCCTTTATCCATAAGACTTCTCACACTCTGCCCAAAGTTTAGCTGTGAGTCTCTACATCTGCTTCGATCCCCTGCTGGGTGGAGCCTTTCAGAGGACATCTATGGTAGGCTCCCGTCCTGTTCCCTCTCTTCCACCATTTCTGGTGTCTATCCTATTTGCCTTCTGAATGAGAATTAAGCATCCTTCTTAGGGTCCTCCAATTCTTAGTTATTTACTTACTGAAATTTTATCAAAATTCAAAGGTACAATTTGTCTGACATATACTATGTGCTCAGTAAATAGCAATTCCATGAGAGGATTCATATTCTCATGATCTTTCTTATAAACATCCCTGCACACGTGCCAGTATAATTATTGATACTTCACAGGTACTGAGTATAATTTTTATTTGTCTCTAGTAACCACGATTGACTTTCCCAACAAGTATTTTCTCTTTTACACTTGTACCAGGCTGTAAATTAAAGACCATTTCGTCCTGCTGACATCCTCACCTAGTCCAATAGCCAAGACTGTCTACAGCACACTGAGACTGACCACAATAGCCAACCTCTCCTACTTGGACCTAATTAGATTTTTAACAAATAAGGACAAAAGTGAAAGGGGTGTTAATTAATTTTTATTGTGTTTCTTTGGTGGATACAGGGATAAAAGCTCACTTTTATTTGTATTGAAAGCAGGCTCCATAGGTAGCCAGTATCTGGGTAGGGGGATATCACCATGGTGGCAGGGTTTTATTCATCTTGTTGTTCCATGGACCAAGATAACCCCAGCCCAATAAAGAGACCAATGCCAGTGTTTTCACAAAGGATCTGCTGGTTTTATAACTCCATGAGATTTATGATGGTTGCTTCCTCTAAATAGTGCAACGTGCATCACTGCTCAGTGAAGAGTAGAATAAATAGGATTATATGATGACATCGAGGAGAGTATATGTTCATTGTGAGGAACTGCCCATATCTATAAGCAATGGGGAAACTTTATACCAAACTCTTAAGATGTCACCATAGCGCACATGATGTACCAAGGGTGTCCAAGTTGTGTGCCCTTCCAGGCATTGTGTGAGCGGATGGTGTTCGATGTCTGGACTCTAGAGTTAGAGTTGATTTCGTTCATGGTAGATTACATGATTACAAGAAGAGAGTTTATGCATAAATGTCCATCCTGCTGATTTCATGAATTCTATAACAGGGCAATCAATACCTTCCACTCCTAGGCATATCTAGCAGGAGCTGTGGTTTAAAAAATTATTTTAATCAATAAGAAAACCTCTCATTCTAAAATAATTAATATGTTTAAAGCGGTAAATATTCTAACAATAGATAATATTACAGAGCAGAGAATTTCCCAGGCTACCTTTTTATTAAGTAACTTTGTTCTTTGGGAATTTTCACACGTGGGGCTTGATGAACTCACCATTGGGTTAACAATGGAAGATTCCATATTTTCTAGAATCTATCACTATCTACAGTTCAACAGAAAGAGAATGGACCCAAGACCTCCATGCTCACCCCACTCATACCTGATGGCTGAAAGGGTCTGTCTTATGCAGGAGCTGTTATGAGTTCAAGCCCAGAAAATACCATTTGATAACCATACTTTCTATTTTTTGGCACTTACATTCCTCTCCTTTCCATAATGTCTCTGGGCCTTAAAGAGGTTGCTATAAATGTCTTGTTTAGGGCCGGGTCTTCACCTGTTCACTTTTCTCAACACCTTGTGTCCCACCATTATTCACAGAAAAAGAAGCTTCTATGATTAGGATGGAAAGTATAATTTTTCTATGGATATAAATATAGGCTCGGGACACAATTTGGTGCTGTGTCAACTTGCTAAACAGTAAGGGAAAATTTGCTTCAGGGCTTATAAATGTTCCCAGTCATGTGTTTTTAGCCAGATTTACAGGCTTACTGTCAATGGATTTCCTTCTATAAGGCAGACTAATCTAATTAGAAAATGATTATTTATCCCCATAACAGTGGGTACCACCACTGCACCAGTGGGCACATCCTGCATGGTATTGAAGTTCAGAGGGTTGACAGATGGATAAGGCTTCCAAAAACTAGCTGGCAGTAAAAAGTTTCCAGCTAAGGCCCAGCTTGATTTCTTTATATCCTGTAGCCAAGGAGTGTGCTATTGTCAAAGTAAGCCATTGGCATCTATTTCTGATGGGCAACCACAAGAAATGACAAGAGCCAGCGTTGTTGTGGTAGGGGTGGGAGGTCACGTTGGAAGCCTCTTTGACGAACAACTCCTACAGAGGTATTCCATACCCAACACTGGAATTTTAATAATTCAGTTTCCAAGAGAAGCATCATTTAACCATGCATGGTATCTGCCTTTTAACTCTTTTTTTTTAATTGTGGGATTTTTTTTTTCAATTGGGTTGCAATATAGTAGATTTCCATATGGCTTTGGCTAATGCTCTCTCCCACACCCTTATCTTTCCACCCAACTCACCTCCCTTACAGCTCTTGTGTTCTCTTCTCTACTTTCATTTCATTCATGTTCTCACCACCCTCTTAATGTTTCCTACCCAAATATCCCCTTTCTAATTTCATGGCTTCCATGGTGTTTCAAGTTAAATGCACAAAACTAAAGATTTAAAGTTATGGTTCATATAGGAGAGACAGCATACAGTGTTTGCTTCTCTGGGACCTAGTCATCCCTCTTGGTATATTTTTTCTTGTTCCATCCATTTACCTGAAAAATAGCATCACTTTACTTTTCTCTAAAGTTGAGCAAATTTCTGTTTTGTATATGTAGCATATTTTCATTATCCATTCAACAGCTGATGAACATATAGGTAGATGCTATCTCCTGGCTATTGTTAATAAAGCCTCAATGAACATGGATGTGCAAGCATTTCTGTAGCACGGAACAGAATCCCTTTTGTATATACCGAGGATTGCTAAAGTAATGATGTGGTAATTCCATTTCTAGCTTTTTCGGAAACCGCAGGCTGATTTCCAAAGTTTATACTTCTACCAACATGAGATAAGGGCCCCTCCCTCTCCATGTGCAATTCAGCATTTGTTGTCCTTTGGATTTTTGATGATCCACATTCTTATTAGAGAGAGATTTTCCTGATGTCTAAGGATATCGAACACTTTAAGTGTTAATCATTTCTATTTCTTTTTTTTACTAAGGAAATATATTTTTTGTTTAGTTCCATAGCTCATTTTTAAAACTGAGTTGTTTGTTATTTTATTTTTATTTGAATATATATATATAAATTATATATACATATATATGCCCCATCATTACTATACCAATCCTGGGTGTACACAAAAGGTATTTTTGTGTCCTACTACAGAGATATTTGCACATATAACACACATATACATACGTGTGTGTGTGTGTGTGTGTGTGTGCGTGTGTGTGTGTGCGCGCGTGTATGCGGCCAGTAAAGATTTTTCTCCCATTTTGTGGGCTGCCTTTTCACTTGACTGATAGTTACTTTTCTGTTTGTTTGTTTGTTTGTTTGTTTATTCACTTTACATCCTGGTCAGAGCTGCATCCCTCCTCACCTCCCAGCCCCACCCACCCTCCCTCTCCCCATCCGCCTTCCCTATTTCTCAGAAAAGGGGAGCCTCTTTTCCAATCCATCCCAGCTCATCAAGTCATATCAGGGCTGAGCCTATCCTTTGACCCTGGGGCCTGGCAAAGCAATCCGTCCACGGGGAAGTAATTGAAAAACTTGCAAGAGAGTCCATGTTGGACAGAGCCCACACTCCCCTTACTGGGGAACCCACACGAGGCCTGAGCTGCCCAGATTGAGTTTTTTGTTCTTTTGGTTTTTTTTTTTTTTTTGGTGTTGTTGTTGTTTTTGCCTTACAGAAGCCCTTTTGATATTGAGAGATCCACTTACTGATAGTCTTATTTCATGCACAGTGAGAGTACTATTCAGAAAATCTAACTATGCTTATATGTAAAAGCGTACTCCCTACTTTTTCCTCTAGCGGATCTTTTGTTGGGGTCCTTTATCTATTTGGATGTAGGTTTTATTCAGGGGAGAGCTTTCAATCTATTTAATAATTCTACATGTTGATAGCCAACATTCCCAGAACCATTTGTTAAATATACTGTCATGTTCTCAGCATTCTTTGTTCAGTACATAGTTTTGGGGTCTATTGAAACACAGGTAGCTATAGTTTTGGCTCTAATCTAGGTCCTCTAGTATCATGCTAGTACCATGCCATTTTTACAGCTCTGTAGGTAACTTGAAATCAGGTATCATAAATCTGCTGCAGTGTTTTTTTAGTTCAAGATTGTCTTTACAGTCCTTGACCTCTTGACCTTCCCGTTCTGGTTTCATGCATGTATACAGTATTCATATATGCTCTATGAGACTTAGTGAACTTTTGGGGTGACCATGTATAGAATTATGTCAAACGGGGATATTTTGACTTATTTTTCTAATTTCTGCATCTTTTACTTTCTTCTCTCTTTTAAAAATAATTGACATTTATTAATTTCCTAAGAATTTCATACCATGTATTGTGGACATATTCACTCCTCTCGATTCCTCTTTTCATCACCCTCTTAACCCTTCCATTTTTTCCTATCCAACTTTAAGATCACATCTTTTCTTCTTTCTTCTTCTTCTTTCCCCATTGAATCATGTTTGAGTTGCACAGATAGTCCTGAGATTAAGAGTTGCTTTGGTATGAGGTCAGTCAGCTTACCCATGATCAAATTTTAAAAACATACAAAACACCCGACTCCACCTCCTCCAGCAGCCATCAAATATTAATATCATATCAACTAGTGGTAAGGCTACATATATCTTCCCCCCATCCATGCTTCTGTCTAGCTGGCTTTCCATGGGCCATGCCTATGCTCTCGTAATTGCAATGAATTCGTATGTGCTTCTGCCTTCTAGTGTCTGGGAAACATTTTTCCTGCAATGCTTTCATTCACCATCTCTACCTCTTGAACCCCATTCTGCAAAGACCCCTGAGCTTTGGGGTAGATATGAATGTCTGATTTGAGGCTGAGCACTCTACAGTCTTCATTTCTCTTTGTGTCAGCCAGGTGGGGGGGTCTCTGTGCTTCCTGCGATCTACTACAAGGAGATTCTTCTTACTGTTCTAGGTAAGACTTCAAACACTATATTGAATAGCAGTGTGGGGGGTAGCCTTGTCTTGTTCCTAATCTATGTGGAAAAGGTTTTTTTCCATTTAGCATGATGTTGACTCTGTTTAGCCTTTATTTTGTTGAGACACGCTACCTCTGTGCCTTGACCCACCATGACCTTTATCATGAGGAGACTTTATTTTTAATCAAAACCCTCTTCTGTGTCTCTGGAAATGGTTGTGTGTTTTCTATCTTTGAGTCTGTTTATATGATGAATTACATTTTTGATTTATGTTGAAACTCCCTTGCATCTACAGAATAAAGTCAACTTGATTGTGATGAATGATGTTTTTAGTGTGATCTTAAATTCAGTTTGTGTTTTATTGAAATTTTTTTGTATCTCTATTCATGAGGGAGATCAGCCTGTAATTTCTCTCTTTTTCTTTGGTTATGTCTTTACCTGGTTTGAATTTGTGAAGCTGTTCTATTTTATTCAATGAATTCAGTAGTGTTGGTTTAGTTCTTCCTTGATGATCTGGTAGGATTCTACAGTGAATCAATGTGGTCATCATTTTTTTAAGATGGTAAACATTTCATTATTGGTTCAGTTTTATTGTTTTTTTTAATAAATTTGTTGAAGTTATTTATTTAACTTGTTTAATTTATTAGACAATTGGTAGATATTCATCAGAAATTTATCTATTTGCCTTACTTTTTCAAGTTAGTGGAATATGGGCTCTTAAGGAATATCCTTATGATTTCCTAAGTTATGTTAACATCTGTTGAAATCTCTCCCTTTGAGCCTCTAGTTTTTTATTATTATTATTTAAGCCTTTTCTCTTATTTGTTTGGTTAATTAAGCCAATGGTTTGTATGATGGCTAGTTTTATGTAAACTTGGCACAAGCTGGAGTCATAGTGTTTCATCACAGCAATAATCCTAAATCAGAAAATGGCATGAGAATAGTGGAGTACTGCTGTGGCAGACCTGATCATGTTTTTTGGAAGGATTGTGGAAGAACTTTCTAATGTTGGGCACGAAAAGTTACCGAGTGTTCAAAGCTTGGGGGCTGTTCTCTGAGAGCTTGGTATAAGCAGTGTTAAGACAAATGTAGACAGTGGAGGTCTGGCTTCTGAAGCTCCAGAGGGAAGCTCGAAAGTCACTTAAAGATTAATGGGCCAATTTCGAGTTAAGAATCTGTGGTTCTTTAGCCTCAGCTATGCTGAACAACATACCGGAAACTCTGAAGTAAAACCTTTGCTTTACTGGGACAGTTGATGCCGCTCAGCTGGGACTAAGTAATCAGTGGTGATTAAGAAGAGACCAGCATAGCTGAGATGAGATCTTTGGGGGAATTGTTTCCTCAGAGTCTGTACACAGAAGCTGTGCTCTAGAGGAAGCCAAGGTTGGATCTTGAACTCACAGCCAAACCTGGGTAGTGGAAGACCCAGATGGCACCAGCTTTGAAAACATGAAGGGATCATGGAATGCATCTGAGACTTGGCACCATGAGAGGCCAGGAGAGGCCATTGGTGAAGGTGTAGTCTCAGCAGAAATTGAAGGCCCAGGACTGAAGGAGCCATGCAGAGAAGCAGAGGCTTGGCACCATGAAGAGAGGCCAGGAGAGGCGACCTGTGAGAGCGCAGCCCAGGTACAGAGGAGCCCATGGTTTTGGAAATGCCAGTGCCATGGGATAAACCCCCAAACCACCAGCAGCAGTGGAGTGGAGCCAGCTGGAGCTTTAGACAAGCTGTGTGTGCTGCAGAGGGCAGAGCCAGAGAAGTGACTCTGTGAAGGAGCCCAGAAGATTAGGACTAGGTCTCAGACACTGGACCCTGAATTATTTACAGTTTAAGTTTGGTTTTGCTTTGATCTGATTTTGTCTGTGCCCTGGTCATCCTTCCCTCTTGAAGTAAGAAAATATTTATTATTGATTTTACAGGAGCCCACAGTTGAGAGACTTTAAACTTCTTAAAAAGGATATTTTGGTGTTTTGCAGACTTTGTATTTTAAAAGAGAATGGATATTTCTTAAAGAGAGCATTAAAAGTGTTTGAATTTGTAAATCTGTGGGACTTTTTAAGTTTCAAAATTTTTATACCATGATGTATTTATTAGTGTGTGGTCTTCGGGAAGAACAAGAAAAGAAAGATTGTGACTTAACAGTGATGTATTTGCCTGTCAAGTTGATAAGGTGTCAGTTGTTTGGGCTAGTTTTGTCAACTTGACAGAAGCTAGAGCCATCAGTGAGGAGAAAACCTCCGCTGAGAAAATGCCTGGATAAGGTGGGTCCATAAGCAAGCCTGTAGGGCATTTTCTTACTAAGTGATGATGGCAAGGGCCCAGACCAATTTGGGTGGGGCCACCCCTGAGCTGGTGGACCTCAGTTCTATAAGAAAGCAGGCTGAGCAAGCCATGGGGAGCAAGCCAGTAAGCAGCACCCCTCCATGGCCTCTGCATCAGCTCCGGGATCCAGGTTCCTGCCTTATTTGAGTTCTTGTCCTGACAAAGCCTTAAAAATCTTTTCTCTCCAGGTTGCTTTGGTCATTGTATTTTATCACAATAAAAATAACCCTAAGACAGTTTGCTAAGGTTGTTTATTTTTTCCAAAGTGTCAAATTTTCATTTTACTTATTCTATTTTTTATTTCTATTACATGAACTTCTTCCCTGTGTTATTTAACTATTTCTCTGTCTACTGCTATTTAAATTTTTATTTTAATTAAAATATAATTATACCATTTCCCACTTCACTTTTCTCTCTCTAGCCCTTTCCACATGCCCTTATTCCCTCTCAAATTCATGGCCTCTCTTTTTCTTGAATATATATATATATATATATATATATATATATGTGTGTGTGTGTGTGTGTGTGTGTGTGTGTGTGTATATATATAAATATTTACACACATGTGTGTATGTGTGTATTCACAAATAATATATTATTTATATATAATTAAGTTGTTTCCTTGAGTTCTGATTTTTATATAGGTATATAGTATTAAAGCTATAAATTTCCCTTTTAGGATTGCTTCCATTGCCTTCATTGTATTCCATAGATTTAGCTAGATGGTATTTTCATTTTTACGCAATTCTGAGAATTTATAAATTTCTATCTTGATTTCTTCCTTGACCAATTTATGTCATTCAATAGTGTTTTGATTACTTTTCATGAGTTTGAGTGCTTTCTGAATTTCTCTTGCTGTTCATATCTAGATTTATATTTCACTGTGTTAGATATATTATAGGATGTCATTTTAATTTGACTGTATTTTTTGAGAATTGTTTTTTGTCAGAACATGTGGGCAATTTATGAGGAAGTTCCATGAGTTGCTGAGAATGTTTATTCCTTAACATTTAGGTGGGATTTTCTGTAGATGTACTTACGGCCATTTGATTTATAATTTAACCTTCTTATGCTTGGATGAAAACTCTTTTCCTGCAGTTAGTAAAATTTTTCCAATGATTCTGCTGAAAATATTGTCATTTGCATGATATAGTCTCTTCTATGTGAATAGTTAATAGATTTGGTCTTCTCCCTAGAGCCTGAAGCTCCTATGTCTCTCTCAGGTAGATATTTTTCAGCTTACCTTTACGAAACGACCCATTTCTCTCCCACGTGTTCGAGTCCTCATAGTCTGTTTTTCAGATGATGCATTTCAACAAGAAGGTTTTCCACTGAGCTTTTTGATTTCTAAGATCACGTCAGCTTTTCTTCAGAAATGTTATCCCTTTAATACATTTTATTTCCATGTCCTTAGTTCCTTATTTCATTCAGGTCTTTCTTGTGTTCTCTTGGAGTACTCTCACATCTTCCTTGGGTTGTTTGAACATATATATTACAATCTCACTTTTGAAGTTTTGTGTGCAAGTACTTCAAAGTTGTTTTCGTTAGTAGCCGTTACTCTGGGATCGGTAAGTTTTGAAGGACACACGTGTTCTTAATATATCTGCACTTGAACTTAAATATCAACAGCTTACTCTGTTGATTGTATTTCTTCCATTCAGGACACTGTTTTTGTGTTTCGTTTTTGTGGAGGTATTCACAATGTTAATGAGTCATAATAGGGTTGAAGTGTCCTTCTTCCCTTTTGACCTGGCATTTGAGAAATCGATCTCTATCCCTAGTCTTCCCCTGAGAGTCAGCTAGTATCTGAAGGAATGACCACTATGTACGGGCCTTGGTTGATTCACACCCCCTTTTCCAGTGTGGCTCTGGGTCTGAGTATTCCACCTTGGATCAGCTGTGGCATGGTTCCCCATTCAGCAGCCTCAGCTGCATCACAGGCCTGGATACCTTACCCTGAATCATTGCTAGCTCCTCCCCACTTCTGTAGTCTCTGCATATGGTATGATCATATGGGACTCTGATCACTTGGGAACCCTACCCTCAGCTCTAGCCCCTCGCCTCTTTCTGTAACCCCCATCATATACTTCGTCTTGTCCATGGCAGTTGACAATAAGCAGAGCATTCTCAAGAGAAGCCCACAAAACATCATGACAAGGAAACGGTGGTCGCTTAATTTCTTCCAGTGTCACCCTCAGTATTTGCCAGAACACGGTGTCTTAAAGTCTTGGGTTGCTTTCAAGGTTCACAGTTCTGGGTCCCCTCAACTTGATATTGAATCAAGTCTTTGGGGGGTTGTGTATTTGTGAGCATGGGTAGTACTTAGGGGTTAGCACTTGTGTAAGTTCTGTATGATTCTTCCCAGACTTAAGTGTGAGAATCTCTGTCTTAGGGTAACCAGCTCAATGATTTTGCACACACTGTTGGGCACAATCATGGGGAAAGAGGATAGCATGCTGACGTCCTGGGAATGGCCTAAGTTCATGTATTGCCTTCCTGCTTAGGAAGGAAAGCATTTAGAAGGCTGCTCTGGAGAAACTTCTCTTGTCTCCTTCCTTAGATACTTTATATTTATATCTCCCAGCATGTTTCAATGTAAGCACTGGATTTCATCATTTTAATGTTTTTTTCCAGACTCCATACCCACTGATAATAAGTTTTCTGTTCCAAACTATTTAATATATTAATGTGGCTCTGAAGAACATGCAGCAAATATTGTTGTCTGCAATATCCTGGAACACACACAAAGAGAGAGAGAGAGACAGAGAGAGAGAAGGAGTCACAAACCAATACCGCAAGCTATATATCAAAAATATAAGGTATAACTCTTTATACCCCCCTGCCTACCTCATATCAGAAAGCGCGATGTTCATATGTGCTAATAAAAATAAAATGCAACCTTAATCACAGCCACACTCTCAATGATCCTCCCTAGGGCACCTGCCCCTCGCTGGGCAATCATGTCAGCAGTAGTCATGTAGTTCTGCAATGTGATCCAGCCTTCGTCTTTGCTTCTGTGCTGGCTGGTCAGCATGCCTTCAGTCCTCAGCTACCCACAACATAGACCTCCGGATCGTTCCAAAGCTCTCCTTAAACAGAGAGGAACGAAGGGAGGGGTGGGGGAGAGACTGAACTGACTGTGGCGCCTCGTTTGGCCTTTGTTCGGCTCCCTAGTTCATGTCTTTCGCTTCCCACTTTGTCACTCTCAGTCTTCCATTTTGTCTCTGCCGTTGCTGTTTCTCAGGGGTCACTCCACAGTGGACGCACACAACCATGGAGTTCAGAGGACATCACCTCTGCTTGTATTGGATCTGAGTGCGTAACTTACATACTGGTGCAAGTGGTGCCGAGCCTTTGATATCATATGGCATTTAGGAAGCTTTATATCCCTGGCCAGGTGACTGACAGGTATCTCTCCCCTGTAGCCAGAGGAGCAAGGCTGGTTTACTTAAAAGTCTCCTGGGATTTGCTGGAATCTGCAAATTTTCATCTTAGTTCCTTCGATGTGGAGAACATTCTGCACAGAAAGCCTTTATTCTTGTGCCTCATTAGGCTGTACAATAGCTAACAAATTGCACATACCAGCTTTCCCTCCCTACTTTGTGGCCTAATAATATAAGGGCAGGCAGTAAGAGGTCTGGCTCCCACTGGCTGTACAAGACTTGAGAAAGAGCAATGTTACAAGCCAGAAGGATATAAGCAGGTTTCACTCTATGAAATTTTAAAATGGATAAATCTTTTCTTATCATTATATAGCTTTCCAAAAGGAGAGACAAAAGGCACATGCACAGCAATGGGTCTTTCGAGTTTGTGTATGTGAACACAGACAAAGAACTGTAAAACATTTTTTTGCCAGGCTAAAGAAGGCAGCCCTCATCTGCCATGAAGTCAGAGGTAGCAGCAGTGGCTTTGCTTGCTTCCCACCACTAATTAGGGTCTCCAATTAATTATAGAACATGGATCAAGTTTGGAGACAACATCCTAGACAATACTTGAGCATCTTGAATATGGTCAGTTATACACACATACACACACACACACACACACACACATACACACACACACCTTACTAAGCTTTAACCAGTGACATTAAACAGGATTCTGAAAATGTCCTCCTAACATTCAGTTCACCATTTCTTCTGATGTCAGTTTCCTTGGTCTATCATTTCTTGGCATAGAGTTTTATGTTTTCTAATAGCACTCTCAATAGATCTCCTGGCCCCAGTGAGGTTTTAGCCAGCACTGAGTGGGTTATGCTTTTTATAATTAGATATATTCATTTATTTCTAGTGGCAGCAGATAATGTTTTGAGCTTAATTGTTGCAGCCTCTCACTTGGTTTATAATTTCCCCAAGTGCAAATGCACCTACAGGGCTGGTATGCTGGCCAATCTCATTATGGAAAAAAATCAGAAATGTATCTGAAAAGCACTTGATCTCCTCTTTCAATTGTTTTTTGTCCTTCAGCCTGTTTAGAGTCCCAGAGGACTGAGATATCATTGAGAATGTAACCAGAGAGAACAGATTTAGGATGGTCACTGAGAAAGATGAATTGAAAACATAAAAATGGAACAACAGAAGAGATCATTTACCAGGTGAGAGATAGTGAGGCTGGAGGAGGCCTGCTCGCAGGGGAGCCACAGAACAGAAATGGACACAGAGGTTAAGAGTGGGCAATGGCCAGAGGTAGGAACTGAGATAAAGCTAAACTGCTGATGTATTATGGATCTGCTTTAAAGGGTAGCTGTAAGGGGCATTTAGAGGTGGAAATAAGATGACTTAATTCTTCCCAACATATCTGTTCTTCATAGCTGGAAGAAGATCTGGGGTCACTGAAAAAATTAATGATAACAATAGCTTCTGGACAAATCTTTGGCTTCATGACAGATAGATGGAAATTTTTTTAAAGTTGGCAAATGAGCACTGTCTGGAAACAGATACCCATCATAGGAAAATACATTAACACAGGTATTGGCCTTTCTACTCACTGCTTGGCACACTACTTTGAGTAGGACAGCTTCTGGCATGTCCCCAATGTCCTTTTGGGAACATTAAAATTCTTCCCTGAAGCCCAAGCAACTCACTCATGTTGTCTAGATAAATAGGCCATGTATATATGGCTGTCTTCTGGCTCATGGTGCAGTCTCCCTGAACAGTAACTTATTTAAAGCATCTTGGACTGGACAGCATGCTTGGAGAAATACCCTTATAGAATTTGCTTAAGAGGCTACAGCTCCCAGGAGTGTGTAAACTACATGTTAGCGATGCGAGAGAAACAGGGATTGTGTCTATGGAACCACCAGCCTTCTGTGTACACACTAGCATTTTGTATAGGAGCTTTTATCTTAGATCCAGGGTAAATGTCATCCCCTTATGTTGGAAAACAATAGGTTCTCTCTCTCTTTTTTTTCAACTCAAACATTTTTTTTCCTTCAATGTCCAACTACAGCTTTACTGGTTGGGCCGAACCCTCTACTACTTTCTTTATGACCTTGTGCAATTTGACTTTAGTAAACACCATACCTTAACGTTCCTTAACTGCACGTTGGCTCTTAAGCAATGCATTTCTCTAGACTTCTTGCTGCCGCCGTGGCCTGCGGCACTTCTTGTGTGCCATTTCTGTTCCTTATCCTTCCTCGCTGTCTTGCTTTTTCATCTTCTTTTCAGGACCTTAATTTTTGGTGGCTTATCAAGATTTCACCCTCTTGCCATCTGCCTTTTCTCTAGGCACTCATGTCTCTTCTGAAGCCATGCTTCTTTGTATTGGTAACCTCACTGTAAAGATAAACACCTTCAAGCTGGAAATCAGCATCACTCTTTACCCTAGAGCACGTACCTAATATTTCCAAAGTTGAAATTTGCCTGCCAGGATAACTTTAAGTAAATGTACGATCTTCATTTCATTCCTCTTCTTAAAATTTCCTCTTTGTTCCAAATATTCCAGTTTTGAAAACTGGGCATCAACCAAGGACCAGGCATGAACTGGACCTAGGCCCCCTACAAAGATGTAGCAGCTTAGGCTTCAAGTGGGTCCTCTAGTAAGGGAAGTGGGGATTGCATTGAACAGGGACTCACTTGCTAGCTTTTAGATCACTTTCCCCTGGCAGGACTGCCTTGCCAAGGGAAGATGACACATTCAGTCTTGATGCAACTTGATGAGCTGGGGTGGATTGGAAAGGCAGCTCCCCTTTTCTGAGGAAAAGGAGAGGGGTGAGGAGAGGGAGAGAGGGTGGGACAAGGGGAAGAAGGAAGAAGTTAGAAGGATGTAAAGTGAATAAAACAAACAAATGAAAAAAACTGGGAAAAAAAAACCTGGGACTGATGTTGAACAGGTACCAATATTTTTGAGAATCTCTATAACCCTGTGTGTGTGTGTGTGTGTGTGTGTGTGTGTGTGTGTGTGTGTGTGT
>NW_026596100.1:875402-877264 GCF_907164565.1 Psammomys obesus | reverse complement strand
TGTGTGTGTGTGTGTGTGTGTGTGTGTGTGTGTGTGTGTGTGTGTGTGTTCATCCTGGAGACTTGTCCTTTATTCCCCTGACTTTTTTTTCCCATTCTCAATGTTATCTAGACTTTATCTCATTTTGATATGTATACGCACGTATATTGTCAGCTCCGCTTTGAACATGCGGTTTAAGACCATGTGAAATTAGGTGTGAAAATGATGACTGGGACTCTTCTTTCCAGCCGTGTTTACCCATCTTTCCCTTGTCCCCTTCTTCCTCAAACTACTTTCAGGCTGCACTCACTCACAGCGAGGTAGATGAACTGGATTCGACAGTCAGAAAAAATAAATACAAAAAAACCCCAATGTTGCATCATGGGCACCGTTAGTGGGAAATGGAAACCTGGGGGTGGTTGGAACTCACTGAGTTTCACACCTTACCTCTAGACTCTTTCCTTCTCTGTCTAGGCTCTCTAACCTGGATGTGGTATAGCAAGAGCAACCGCACACAGTCTTTCTTTGGACTTCACTGAACTTTAGATTAAATTTCCTGCCTTCAGGACTAACCCATCTTTCACCTCAGCTCTCACAGAACCTGAAAATAAGGTGCTCTCTCCCTAGAAACATCCTCCCATTTGGGCAACTGTAATCATAAGTACTTGCTCTGTACCCTTGGGGGGTAGAACTCATTTTAAAAGCCATCCCAGATTTACTATATAGGTCTGCCTAGCTCAAACACCGGAGAACCTCCCTTTCGGACTATGATCGTCAGAGAAGATGACGTCTTCTGCTCCCTTCCTGTGGGACGCTGGGAGCCTAGCTTAGCTGCATGCCATTTACCCCACGTCAAGAAGATAGGAGAAAGCTCATCTTTCCTCTAGGTCAGGTCAGCAGCAAATGCAGACAGCCTATGGCCTGCTTATTCCAAGTTTACTTAAAAAAACCTCCAACCCTTTTTTGAGTCAAAGGAACTGAATTCACATTGGGTTTTGAAGAAAATATGAAATTTCTGTGATGCCATCCAACCCAAATGGGACTGTCACAATCATCCTACTAACATACAGAGAACGACAGTGATCAGAAAACTATTTTTAAAGCTTCTTAATGTGTCTGTATCTGGGTATGTTCACATGAGCAGGTGTCCATAAAGGCCAGAGGCACTGCTTCCTCCCAGAGGTGGAGGTGAAGGGGATTGTGAGGCACCCGATGCAGACGCTGAACTGAACGCAGGTTCCCTGCAAGAGCACTACATGCGCTAAACCACTGCGCATCTCCCCGTTCCCATTCAGAGAATCACTGAGTGCTGTGCCCACGAGCAGAAACCCCGAGGCAGAAGAGCAGGGGAGGCTCTGTTCTGGAGGGGCCGGAAGCCTCGTGTGAGTGTCCAGCTCTGTGCGAGGATGATCTGTATCCTAAGCCCAGCACCTTGCTGGAAGGTTGAGGCCTCAAAAATAAGCCATTGGGTAAGGTAAAAACAACAGACAACTTTGCTGAGATTAGTTGAGAGCAGATACATTTATATAAAATTACTCGGAGACTTCAGGCCCAAATTCCTTTATGCCTTGGGTAATTCTCAGGTTTTAAGTTAGAAAAGGAATAATTGGAAAGCGGATGTATAAGCATACTTATTTTTAATCCGTCATGTACAATACAAAATTAACTCCAAACAGAATCCCTCAGCCGGTTTTGTCTGTTCTTTTATGTAACGTTCATATTGACTCTTTGAGAATTTCATGCAGTGTGTACTGATCATATTCCCCCTCCCCCAACTGTCAGTTTCTCCCCCACCTCCCTACTCACTGGACTTCTCTCTCTGTCTTCATTTCTTCCCCACCCCGTGTGTGTGTGTGTGTGTGTGTGTGTGTGTGTGTGTGTGT
>NW_026596100.1:817282-875392 GCF_907164565.1 Psammomys obesus | reverse complement strand
GTGTGTGTGTGTGTGTGTGTGTGTGTGTGTGTGTGTGTGTATGTGTGTGTGTGTGAGAGTCTGTCTGTCTGTTCCTCTCACTGTCTCCCACCAGTCCAGTCCGTGCTGACTGACTATTCCTGGACATGGAGCCTGTCTTAGAGTGCAGACAATGGACAAGAAGTCACATAAAAAACAAGCAAACGAACAGCAACAACACAACCTATTTCCATTCTCCCAGCAGAATCAGTAGCTCCTCAGCTAGAGGTGAGAGTTTGCTGCCATCTGCCCCTCTCCGTACTGGGATTTTGTGTGCCTTAGGCTTGTGCGGGCCTTGTGGATGCTATCATAGTTGCTGTGAGCAGCTTGTCTGTCTGTCTGCCTTGCTGGGTCTGGGAAATAATGTTTTCATGAAGTCATCCTCAACCGCTTGCTCTTAGGATCTTTCTGACCAGCCACTCTTCCACACAGAGCCAGAGCTTTGAAAGGAGGGGTGAGGCAGGGCATTCTGAAGTCTCCTACACATGGACGAGTTTGGGGTGTTTGTGCAAATTGTTGGCCATGGCAGATTTGGGGCAAGTGGAGGTTCTTCCTTACAAGAAGCCTGCTGCTTCTGTCAGACGCTATCCTCGAAGCTAACAAGCCTCGAGCCTCAGTTCCCTCTGGGCTGTTTCCATCTTCAGTTGCCCTGGAAATATGGAAGAAGCTGAAGTTTGCTTTAATCTCTCTGTTACAGATCCCAACAATATTCACTAGCTAAGGAGAAAGCTGGATGAATCTATCCTCAAAATGCTTTGCCCTCTTGATCCTCAGCACGATGCTGCCACAGAAGGAAAGTAGGTGAGTGTGCAGTGAGCTGGAGGTGCGTGCGTGCGTGTGCGTGCGTGTGCGTGTGTGCGTGTGCGTGCGTGCGTGCGTGTGTGTGTGTGTGTGCGTGCGTGTGCGTGTGTGCGTGCGTGTGTGCGTGTGTGTGTGTGTGCGTGCGTGTGCGTGCGTGTGCGTGCGTGTGCGTGCGTGTGTGTGTGTGCGTGTGTGTGTGCGTGTGTGTTGGAATCATCTGGAATCTTTGCTGAACAAGTGCTAGCTCAAACTTACTATTTTTAAAAATCATGCCCCAACACTCAGAGACTGAAAAACAACCAGGGCAGTATGAACCCTAGAGTCTATGCCTCAGGCATCCATGATGAACTCCAGATAGAAGCACAACAGATGTGCAGCTCCAGGTCCGGCCACCTTCATGGAATCACACACGGGCAAGGAACCCTCCCTGTTCAATGGAAAGGTCACCACTCAGGGACCCCAGCCAACCACTGACTACTCTGGCTGGGCTAGACCTCCTCCTGGGATCTCTTTTCCGTTTCAGTGAGAATAAACTGGTCACTTCCATCTAAGTTATTAAAAGTGTTTGGGAAATAAGTACTCATTAGCCCTCCCAACTGTAGCTGGAACACCATGCTTTTAATTTCCTCTTTACTCTCAGTAGCATGTGCTATCACACTGGGCTTAATTTCCCCCATTGTCTCTCTGTTCTATACCCTAACACAGCTTCCGACATCTTTACAGAGTTTCCTTCATTTTAATCTTCCCTTAAACAAACTTCAGTGGAAACCCATGTTCCAGGAACTCTGCCAGCCTTTGAGAAAACAAAGATTAGTAACATAATACTCCATGGCTTTGAAACATTCACCAGGCCGCCAATCTTCAGAGGAGTGGGTGAGGGACATTAGATGAATAACCAGTGCTACACAAATTAGATCTGCAGTTGGCGTATAAAAAGAACAAGCCTGGTCACAGGCCTTGGAAGGAGGAGGACAGAAGGGCATAAAATAATAAATGTTTACAGGCATTCAGGGAGAGCTAGATTAGTGCTTCTTTGCTTGCAGACTTAATATGGAGAAATTATTAATCACCCGGAGGTGTACTATTCAAATAGAGTCAGCAGTGACCTCCAAATGAGGCAAAAGCTTTGAAAGTGTTCGCCCTCTTCCTTTTTGGGGGATGAGAAGGAAACAAGTTGGCTTTGAAAGGCTGGAAATCTGCCAAACTGCTTTTCTTTTTCTCTAGTTTTTTTTTTCACAATTGTTTTTAATATTTAATTGAAAGAAGTGTTCTTTGACTCTCTGCACCTTGTTAAAGCCTCCTGAAAAATGAACGTGTGAAGGGAATGGCACCACTCTTTCTCTCTTCTGCCCTCAACCCAAGGCTTTTGAAACCTGTTACATAAGGGCTAAAATGTCTGGTGAAGCCAAATATGCTCGATGTTTACAAGTCTGATGCTGTGGGTTGACTCTCTGGGGTTAGCTACGATGCCGGCTGCCTCTTCAGTCCTTCCGCCCTCATTGGCTTCCTGCCGACTTTGACAGGGGTGTTCTGAGAACGGATGACCTTTCTAATGCCCCCGCCACTAACACTGTAACTAACCACTGCTTTACAGATGCAGGGCCTAACATTGAGTCCAACCTGTTCCACATCACACAGCCAAGCAAAGCAGTGTCTCCAGGATTAGGATTCAGGCAGCCTGACTCCAGAGTCCTTAGTTTCTTTGTTTTATTTTGTTTGGTTTGGTTTGGTTTGGTTTGGTTTTTACTCTTTAAAATTATTCTTATTTTTATTAATTACAGTTTATTCATTTTGTATCCCCCCTCTACCTCCCTCCCTTCTCCCCTCCCAATCCCATCCTCCCTCTTCCTCACCCATGTCCCTCTCCCAGTCCACTGATAGGGGAGGTCCTACTCCTCTTCCCTCTGATCCTAATCTATCAGGTCTCATCAGGAGTGGCTGCATTGTCTTCTTCTGTGGCCTGGTAAGGCTGCTCTCCCCTCATGGGGAGGTGATCAAAGAGCAGGCCAATTAGTTCATGTCAGAGACAGTCCCTGTCCCATTACTATGGAGGCCACTTGGACACTGAACTGCCATAGTCTACCTCTGTGCAGAGGTTCCAGGCCATCTCCATGAGCAGTCCTTGGCTAGAGTATCAGTTTCAGAAGAGACTCCTGTGCCCAGACTTTTTGGATCTGTTGCTGTCCTTGTGGAGCTCCTGTCCTCTCCAGGTCTTACTATCTCCCACTTCTTTCATAAGATTCCCTCCACTCAACGAAATACTTGCAAACCGAATACTTGCAAAGCCACTATGACCAAGTAGGCTTCATCCCAGGTATGCAGGGGTGTTCAATATATGGAAATCCATCAATGTGATCCACCATATTAACAAGCTGAAAGAAAAAAAAAAACGCACATGATAATCTCCTTAGATGCTGAAAAGGCATTTGACAAAATCCAACATCCATTCATGTTTAAATTCTTGGAGAGATCAGGGATACAAGACACATACCTAAACATAGTAAAGGCGATATACAGCAAGCCTATAGCCAACATCAAACTGAATGGAGAGAAACTTAAAGCAATCCCACTGAAATCAGGGACAAGGCAAGACTGCCCACTCTCTCCATATCTCTTCAACGTAGTTCTGGAAGTCCTTGTAGAGCAATAAGACAATTATAGGAGATTAAGGGGATACAAATTGGAAAGGAAGAAGTCAAAGTATCACTATTTGCAGATGATATGATAGTATACCTGAGTGACCCCAAAAATTCTACCAGGGAACTCCTACAGCTGATAAACACCTTCAGAAAAGTGGCTGGATACAAAGTTAACTCCAAAAAATCAGTAGCCCTCCTGTACAAAAGACAAAAGGGCTGAGAGAGTCCTTAGTTTTTAATGGTGGTGCTCTTATTTGTCATAGAAAAGGCTCAGAACTTGCCTGGGAATGGTGTTAGGTCCCAGGTTCAGTGTGCCTTTTTCTTTCTATTTTAAAGGAGGGGCTAGGGAGATGGTTAGGCAGTTAAGAGCCCTGGCCGACCTTCCAGAGGACTGAGGTTCAGTTCCTAGCAACCACACAGCACCTCACAACTGACAGTAGTTCCAGTCCAGGGGATCTGATGCCGTCTTCTGCCCTCCTCTGTCACCAGGCACACAGATGGTACACAGACTTACATACAGGCAAAGCCCTCAAACACATTAAACAAACAAACAAACAAGCAAATATTTTTATAAGGAGTATAGTGTTTTAGGAAAAAGAACATGGTTTCATTAAAACTTGAAGCAAATGAAATTGTCACATAAGCTTTCTCCGTGAGGTAACCTTGAACTGCCTACTTCCTGTGCTGTCTGACTGATAATGTTTTCTAATACTATGCTTGCAATCAGCCTTGGAGACACTTGGAGGCATTTTTACTGTCCGTTATTGCAAGCAGTATGGGAGGCAGCTGAGCCAGCTGACACTTTTTCTGCTCCTTTGAAGGTGAGAAACAATCACTTTGTTGGATCTCTGTCCTTTTACAACCTGCCATAAAGGAGGTCACACTCAGACACAGTTGTCACAGCCACGGGATATTGTCTTGGTCAGAGATCAGGCTGGTCACCCTGTAAATTAGGAAAAGCAATGGCCTTTGTGTTTACTCTTGTCTTTACTGGGTATAACCTCAGTCCTTGCAATTTAGCTCAGTGGAAATTTTACCTCTCAGAAGCCAACCTTTGACATCTCCCTCCAATATCACCCTTCTTATGTTGTTAGCTTTAGGGAAAGTGATACATCTCTCCTTAACCAGTAGATACAGTCATTAGTTACAGTTATCAGGGTTACAATACATAGCAGTTATATATTACCAATAACATGTCTAGTGACATAGAATCATTATCATTAGTTATAAGGGCATTGCAGAAGGGTCCTTTCTTTTGTTCATCTTCCTCAGTTCCTACAAGTAGAACCTGGAATCCAGAAGTTTACTCGGTTTTGGTTAGACAGATAAATGCTTGAATCTACAACCTTTTTTTTTTTTTTTTTTTTTTTTTTTTTTTTTTTTTTTTTACGGTTAGGACCAGCAAAAGCATCCTATAAAATATACCTAGAGTTGGCATATACGGGCTAGTTTTCAATCTGAATATGCCTTTACAGAAAACTCAAAAAAGGAGGAAGGTTCTTCTCCCAGGGGTCTAATATGTGTCTGTGCTTGCATCCTTTGCCGATGAATGGTTTCATCGGCTTCTGTTATTTCACATTTTATTTATGTGATTTCATCTATAAAGTACTCATGCACTTGTATGTGAGGTACCATTTAATATAGCAGGCATGCCAGAAGGTTTTTTGGTACCTGACCAACTGCCAGATTAAACAGCAGAGCTCTGATAACATGGTCCAGATACTGGCCACATATCTTCAGGGTGACTCCTTCCTGGAGCTCTGATCCTGTACTACCAAGGGATAAAGATAAATCGAACTGCTGTCTTTTAAACAGAAGGGTAAAAATAAAGATAAATTTCCATGAAGCCCAGAGTGAGGCTTTTTGAAAAGATGTTTTGTCTCTTCAGTATACAGCAGGCATCCAGTACCTCTTGTCTACCAAGCCATCCCTACTCTCTGCTAGAGTCAGTGTGGATGCACAGTGGAACTGCAGGACTGTGCCATTGTAACACGGAAGGAACATTGTGATGGGCTGCTGCAGAGCTCAAGAGCAGAGGAAGGAGAGGAGACACTCACCTTGCACAGGTGAAGATGGAAGTGGAGAGGTAGAAGGAAACAAGGCCTGCTGTGTATAGGAAGGTGGTGTGGCCTGCCAAAGCAGCCAGATGCCGGGGGCGGGGGAGGGGGGCAGCCTAGGGGACAGTTCTACTAGAGTCCTCTTCTCTGTGACGCCTATCTGCTACTGCTCACAAGGAAAGGGACTAAGACCACGTTGCCCCTTAAACAGAGCAATATACTAGGATCTAAAGAAGCTAAGTAAGAAGAAAGACTCTAGGTAAGATGCTCAATCCTCATTCAGAAAGGCAAATGGGATGAACATTGGAGGAGGGAGAGAACAGGAAGCAGGACAGGAGCCGACCACAGAGGGCCTCTGAAAGACTCTACAGCAGTGTATCAAAGCAGATGCTGAGACTCATAACCAAGCCTTGGGCAGAATGTAGGGAATCATATGAAAGAAGAGGGAGATGAAAGACCTGGAGGGGACAAGAGCTCCACAAGAACAACAGAACCAAAAAATCTGGGCCCAGGGGTCTTTTCTGAGACTGATACTCCAACCAAGGACAATGCATGGAGATAACCTCGAACCCCTGCAGAAATGTAGCCCGTGGCAGCTCAGTCTTCAAGTGTGTTCCCTAGTAAGGGAAACAAGGGCCGTCTCTGACATGAACTCAGTGGCTGGCTCTTTGATCACCTCCCCCTAGAGTGGAGAGCAGCCTTGCCAGGCCACAGAAGAAAGCAATGCAGACAGTCCTGATGAGACCGGATAGGCTAGGGTCAGATGGAAGGGGAGGTGGTTCTCCCCTATCAGTGGACTGGGGAGGGGGAATAGGAAGAGAAGATGGAGGAAGGAAGGAAGGGCAGAATTGGGAAGGGACAAGGATGGGGACTACAGCTGGGATACAAAGTGAATAAATTATAATAAATAAAAAATTATATTTAAAAAGATGTTTTGTTATTTTCTATTTTTATTGAAAATAATTTTATACAATAAATTCTGATTATGCCTTTCCTTCCCCCAACACCTCCCAGTTCCTCCTCATAGGCTCACCCCAACAACTCCATGGCTTCTTTCTCTGTCTTTAGGAAGCATCAAAAAGACAAACAAACAAAACCCCCAAACAAATCAGAATAAAACAAAACACAAATAAAACAACACACAAGAAATATACATACAAACACATATAAACATAACACTTAAAAGCACAAAATCAGAAACCATAACATACAGGCAAAAGACCAAAAAAAAAAAAAAAAAAAAAAAAAAAAAAAAAAAAAAAAAAAAAAAACAAAAACAAAAACAAAAACAAAAGAAAGATAAAAAGAAAAAAGCCCAAACAAAGCAGTATGAGACAAAAAGTCTACAAAAATATAGTTGAGTTAATTTTACGTTAGCCGTCTACCGCTGGGCATGAGGCCCACCATTAATTAATTATGCTTAATATACACAGTGAATCTGTTGGAGAGAAACACTTTTTTCTTTGTAAGCAGATGTCAGTTGTAGATACATTCATGGGTAGGGATGGGAGCATATGTCCACTTGCCCCTCTTAGCACTGGGATTCTGTCTAGCTCGAACCTATGCAGATTCTGAGCATGCCAAGCCGCCACAGCCTCTGTGTGTTCATAATGCACTCCAGTCCTGTTGTGCCAGAAAGACACTGTTTCCTTGGAGCCATCCAACCTCTCTGGTTCTTCCAATCTTTTCCACTTCATTTTTGTATAGCTCCCTGAGCCGTTAGAGGAGGAGATCAGGAAAGACATCCCTTAGGACTCATTGTAACAAAGTTCCCACCTACTGCAAGAGTAAGCTTCTCTGATCATGGCCGAATGAGCATTGATCTATGATTGAAGCAAAATTTCATTAGGAGTCCTTTTATTGCTATGTACTTTTAGCAGAATGATAGGTTTTGGTTTTCTCCTAGGTGCATAGCCTGTCAGTTTCAGGTCCTCGGCTATCGGGGAAATGTTAGGCATAGACTCCATCTTGTGAAGTGGGTCTTCAATTCAGCGAGAAAGTGATCGGCTGCTCCCACACTGTTTGTGCCACTGTTACAGCAGCGTATCATTCGGGCAGGTCACTGTCATAGATTGCAGGGTTTGTACTGGTTGATAATCAGTTCCCTTTCTACGGTGGCAGCGCACAGAGTAACTGCCAGCACCATGGAAGTTAATCAACGAGGGTAAAAGTTTCACGTAGGTACTAACCGAACATCCCTGTGTTCAGTGGGGAATTTAAGAGTTAGGTGGGAAGCAAGTTAGCAGCCTTGGCAATAGCTTCAGTTGTTTGGTGGCCTCCGTGGGTCCCTTTTGGCCAGCAACTAAACTAGATATAAGCTATTCCTGGCACTGGATGATTCAATTGGCGGCAAGAGTTGTCTAGGCAGAGTGTTGTCTCTCCTGTTATTGGTGTGATTCCTTTTATTTTTTTTTCACACATGTATATATTTTAAGAATCCTCTAAAGGTTTCCACGTGATCTCTCAAATGGCTTTTAGTGTTAGCTGTTTACTTCCCTCCACATTTAGTCTTCCCCTCATCTCTCCATAATGTATATTTATTTCCCCTTCCTTGTGAGAGCCTCCCCTTCCCTTGCTCTCTCCTCACCTCTGTGGCTATATGGATTGTAGCCTGCCTATAGAAGGCTTAAGGGATAATATCTATGTATAAGGGAGTATATACAGTATTTGTTCTTCGGGATCTGCATTATCACACTTGGGATAATTTCCTTCTAGCTCAACCCAATTATTGGTGAATTTTATAATTTAAACAATGGAATAGTTTTCCATTTGTAAACAAAACATATTTTCATTATCCATTCATCTGCCGATAGACATCAAAACTGTTTTGGCTATTATGAGTAGAGTAGCAATGGACATGGTTAGGTAAATGACTCTGTAGGAAAATGTAGTCCTTTGGGCATATATGCCCATGTGGTATAGCCCGATCATGAAGTAGATCTTTTCCAGCCTCCTGAGGAATCACCGCACTGATTTCCACAGTGGCTGTACAAGTTTTCATTGCCAGAATCAATGAACAATGTCCTCCTTTTCCCACGTCTTTGCCCCCATGAACTGTCACTTTCTTTTAATTGATCTTGGCCATTCTGGCTGGTGTTACGATGAAATCTAAAGTAGGTTTGATTTCCGTTTCCCTAATGACTACAGATGTTGAACATTTCTTTAAGCATTTCTCAGCCATTTGTGTTTCATCTTTTGAGAACTCTAGCTCTGTACCCTGTTTTAAAATTGGGTTGTTTGTTTTCTTGGTGTCTACTTTTCTTTTAGTTCTTCATATATTTTAGATATTGGCCCTTTTTCAGATGTGTAGTGTGTAAAACTCTTTTCCCAGCCAGTAGGCTGCCACTTTGCCCAGTGATGATGCAGATTGCTGGATAGAAGCTTTGCAGTTGTTGGTTTTAGTGCCTGGGCCAATGGTGTTCAGTTCAAAAACTCTTTTCACATGCCTATGAGTTCAAGGTTGTTCTTCCCTTTCTATTCTATCGGATTCAGGGTATCTGACCTTATGCTGGGGCTCTTTATCCATTTGGAGCTGATTTTTTTTCCAGGTGATAAATATAGATCTATTTTAATACTTTTCTATGTAGTCATCCAGTTTGTCCATTGTAACTTTTGGAAGATGCTGTGTTTGCTTTACTGCATATTCTGGCTTACTTGTCAAAAAATGAGGTGTCCGTAGGTGTATGGAGTTATGCCTCAGACTTCAATTTAATTCCATTGATCAAGGTGTTATGCCAATTCCATGCTGTTTGTATTATTATAGCTCTGTAGTACGACTTTAAATTCAAGATGTTGATAACTCTAGAAGTTCTTTTATTATCAGGTGTTTTTTTTTTTAACTATCCTGGTTTTTTGTTTCCATATGAAGCTGAAAATTGTCCTTTCAATTTTTGTGAAGAATTGTGTTGCAATTTTAATGGGGATTGAATTGCATCTGCAGATTGCTTTTGATAGACTGGCCATTTTCACTGTATCAACCCCATCGATCCGTGGGCATTACAGATCTCTCTGTCTTCTGGTGTCTTCTTCAGTTCATTTCTTCAGCATATTAAATGGTTGTTACACAAGTCTTTCGCTTGCTTATTACTCCAGATTTTTTGAGGTTATTGTGAAAGGTACTGTTTCTTTGGTTTGTTGTTCAGTCCTCCTGTCATTGTATATAGAACGGCTACTTGTTTCTGTGAGTTTGCGCTACTACTTTGCTGAAAGTATTGACCAGCTATCGAAGTTTCCTGTTAGAGTTTTTAGAGTCTTTCATGTATAAAATCATGTCATCTGCAAGTAAAGCTACCTTGACTTCTTTCTTTCCTATTTGTATCCCCGCTTGATCTCCTTCAGTTGTCTTATTGCTCTAGATAAGACCTCAAGTATTATAGTGAATAGGTATGCGAAGAGTGGATAGCATTGTCGCATTCCTGATTACAGTGGAAATGCTTTGAGTTTCTTTCCAGTTAGGCTGATATTGGTTATGGGTTTATATTAGTTACCTGGGTTTGATTCAGTTTATATAATCAAGAAATGTTTCTTTTTATTTTAGACTTTTCATTTTCATAGCATAAAGTATGTTTTTATTATTTTTCTGGATTTGTGATACTCCCCATTTTTATCTCAAATTTTCCCAATTTGGATCTTCTATTTCTGTCATTTACTCAAATTGGCTAAGGGTTTATGGATATTATGATTTTTCTAAGAGAAACAATTCTTTGTTTCATTGATTGATTTTATTTTGGGGTTGAGGATTGTATTATTGATTTCATCCCTCGATTTGATTATTTTTCAGTGTTTTCTCTTTGGGAGTGTTAGTTATTTCTTCTTTTTGTTCTAGAGATTTCAGATACACTATTAAATTCCTAATATGAGGTCTCCAATGCTTTATGTAGGCACTAAGTACTATGAACTTGTTTCTCAAGACTGGCTTCATTGTGTCCCTTAAGTTTTCATTTGTTGTGTTTTCATTTTTATTCAGTTCTAAAATAATTTTTAACTTCTTTCATGGTTTCTGATTTGATCTATTTTTTATTCAATACTGAGTGTTCAGTTTACATGAGCTTGTGAGCTTTTTGTCGTTTCTGTTGTTGTTTATATCCAGCTTTAATTCATAATGGTCACATAGGATGCAGGGTGTTATTTCAATTTTATTTTGTCTGTTGAGGCTTGTGTGTTGTGGTTTTCTTAATCCAAGTATGTGATCAGTTTTGGAGAAAGTTCTAGGAGGTGCTGAGAGGAATGACCGTCTTTGGTGTTTGGTTGAAATGTTTTGTAAATACATGCTAGGTCCATTTGGTTTATTATTTAACTCCAGCAGTTTTCTATTTAACTTATACCTGGATGAGCTCCTTGTTCGTGAGAATAGAATATTAAAGTTCCCTTCAATCAGTGTGTGAGGGCCATCATGTGGTTTTAGCTTTGCTTTGCCCCATGTTTGGTGCATAAACATTTAGAATTGCGATATCCTCCTGGTGGAGTTTTCCGCTGATGATTGTTCTTTATCTCTTCTGCTAGTTTTGGCTTGAAGTCTGTTTTGTCAGATAGTAAAATGGCTACATTTAGCTTGCTGCTTATCTTCTCTTGCTTTAGTATCTTTCTCTGTCTTCTCACCACGAGGTGATGTTACCCTTGATGGTGAGTAGTGTTTCTTGGATGAAGAAGGATGGATCCTATTTTTTGCTTTGTTTGTTTGTTTGTTTGTATATAATTTGTTAGTCTGTGGCCTTTTATTGAGAATTAATATCATTAATACTGAGAGTAATTAATGAGCAATTCTTAGTGATTCCTGTTATTTTGTTGATATGGTGTGAGCGTTTCTCTTCTTTTGCTTTATTTATTTATTTGCTTTTGGTATTATTTATTGCTTGTGTTTTCTCGGATGTGATTAATCTTTTACACTGAAATTTTCCTTATAGTGCCTTATATAGAGCTGGATTTGCAGATAGATACTACTTAAATTTTCTTTTATTGTAATTTTTTCTTTATCTATGGTGATAATTTTGTTGGTTATAGTAGTCTGCATTGGCATCTGTGGTCTCTTAGAGTAGAACATCAGTCCAGGCCCTCTGGATTTTAGAGTCTCCATTGAGAAGTCAATTGTCATTTCTAATGAGTCTGCCTCTATGTGTTTCTTGATCTTTTTCCCTGGCAACTTTTAACATTCTTTATTTCTTCTGTACACTTAGTGTTTTGATTATTATATGATATTGCGACTTTCTTTTCTGGTCCAGTCTATCTGTATTCTGTACGCTTCTTATATCTTGATAGGCACCTCCTTCTTTAGGTCTTTAGGGTGGGAAAATTTCTCCCTGTGGTTTTATTAAAAATATTTTTGTAGCCCTCATCTCTTCATGGTCCCTCCCTCCCACCTTCTTCCCCTTACCCCCTCCCTTTCTCCTCAGAAAAGGGGAGTTCCCCCCACCAACCCACCCATGATATAAAGTGAATATATAAATTAAAAATAAATTTTGAAAGAAGAAAAAAAAAGAGCAGTTTAAAAGTTTGTACCTTTGACATGGATTCCTTCTCCTTCCTATATTCCTATTATTCATAGATTTGATCTTTTCATAGTGTCTTTATATTGCTTGATTGAGTGACTGATTGATTTAGATTTAACATTTTCTTTGGCTTCAGTATCCATTTCTTCTACCTTGTCTTCAGTGTCTGCCTTTCTCTCTTCCATCTCTTATTCTCCATTGGTGAGGCTTACCTCTGAGTTTCCTGTTTGACTTTCTAAAGTTTTCATATCCAGTTTTATCTCAGTTTTTATTTTCTTCAGTGATTCTATTTCTCCTTTCATGTCTTAAACTATTTTCAATATTTAATCTACTTTTTATTTGTGTTTCATAGGCTTCATTAAGGAATTTGTTCTTATTCTCTTTAATGTCCTTAAACACATTCATAATTGCTATATTGAATCCCTTGTCTTGTATTTTAGCAATATTGCTCTTTTTAAAAGAGCCTAACGCAGTTGAGTTCCTGGGTTCTGATAAAGGTATAGTATTTTTTTCTGTTAATATTTGTGCCCTTTATACTAGTGACTAAGCACGTGAAGTTAGAATAATGGAGGTGACTCTAAGTGTTGATATCTGGTCCTGTCTTTGTAGGGTGGTTGTTCTGCTCCTTCATTTCTGCTGCCCTTTTTAGATCTTAGGAAAGTGTGGTTGTGAGCTGTGTGGCGGAGAGTGCTTTCTCAGGTAGGTCAGTGGCAGAGAGGACTAGAGACAGGTGGGAGAAAGGGCTGAGAGGGGCTTTAAAAGAGCTCAGGGTTCACCCCAAAATGTAGAGTCCTTACGGAGTTAGAGATGTGGTTGGAGGAGGGATTCCTTCAAGGAGGTGATGTAAGACAAAGAATAATCTGGAGAGGAAGGGATGAAAGGGTTGGGAGGCCTGTAGGTCTGTACCAGGTGCTGGGTCACCAGTTAGTGAAAATGAGGGGAAAGAAGGAGCACCAGCAAGCAGACAACTACAGGGCTGAGGGTGATCGTGGAGAAATGTTAGTGTGGGACAGAGACTATAGTGTGCGCCACCCACCTCACTCCCAGCTTTGTGTGGCCACTGGGGGCGGCAGGTACAAGGCGTTTCTAGGTATTGGAGGCTGACATAAAGGAATGGGAGCAGACTAGAAAGAGAGGGCCATGGGGTTCACAGGAAGAAGGAAAGCTGCTTGTGCACCAGTGTTCGGTGGCATCCTCAGGGGATGGGGGTGAGGCGGGTGGAGAGGCAGTTGTAGGCAGGAAGTTACAGGGCTGGGTGAGAGAGGTGGGATCATCATGGAGGATGATCCCAGGAAGGAGAGTGAAAACCACCTACCTACCCTGAAGCCCAGCGTGGTGTGGCCAAGCTGTGGTGTTTTCTACCCCTTCTCATCTCTAGTGCTGTCTGGGGACCTGATCCACGAAGGAAAACAGGCATTTCTGCCTCCCATCTGACTAATTCTGTAAGCCATTCATCCACTGTGCATCATGTTACTGCTGTGCTTAGCATCACAGTCAGTGCTAGGGAGGAGACACGGAAGACATGCTCTAACACTCAAGAGTTTTATGCTCGGAGAAGAGATGGAAGACTTTTCTATTTATCTCAGAAAATAATTAAACCTAATCTGGTGTTGGGGATAAGATTTATTGTTTATAGTGTCATCCTAAGATAACAAACCTCAAGTCAAAAAGAAGGTGGCTATGGGGGTGTGATAGTGACTTGTACCCCGCTTATAACATGCCTTGTCTATACTCTAAGTGCTGGTGAAACAATACTGTCAAGAAACACAGGAGTTGATACAGGCTGATCTTTTAGCAATTAAAGATCCAGGAAGTGGGATGGAGGATTTTTGACCCAATTCCAGGGCAAATTCAAAAGCAAAAGTCATATGAGGAATCCCATGAAAACCACAGATTTGCTAAAGGAAACTGGATTTAGGTTGGATCAGAAGGTTTTAAGGTGTCCCTGGAAAAGGTGCTAGGTATGAAACCGCACAAGTCACATCTGGGTAGCAAACGGTGCTTTGTTTGACACTGGCTCCTTGGGCTCTAATTAGTCAGGCTGTTGCCAAACCTTCAGCAGCCTCTTACTCCCTCAGAGGCCTGGGTGGCTCAGCGTGGGCACAGTGCCATTGTCTGCTTTCTTTTGTTGGTTGGTTGCCTGGTCTCTTACTGAGTTTGAGTTTGCCCTTCTTTTGTTATTTTTCTACTCTGCTGCCCTGAACCTCATTCAAATGCCATGTGTGTGTGTTTGAAACTTGGCCATTAAATTCACAGAAGAGCTCTGGGAAACTCTTAGGTTTCAGGTTGTGCACAGGGTCACATTGCTTTGAGTTTTGACCTCCAATTGATGTTTTAAAAAGACTCAAAGGAAGACTCTGGCTGCACTTTCTGATTTTCACCAGGTGAGTTAGCAAAAGAGAGAGAGAGAAGCAGATGGAAATCATGTGGGATATTTCTGTACTTGTTATATTTTCATAATAATCATTACTACTCATCACAATAAGCTAAAAATATAAGAAGAGAGGAATGAGAAAGCACTTGCAGACATGACCAGTCTTGTGTGACTCAGACACAAAGCCAAGTGCCAGGGAGCTTGGTACAGTGACAGTTCCTTCCCAGCCTGCACTTACTGTTTGCCCCTCCAGCTGAAGCTCTTACACAGTTCCTGGTGGATCTCTGAAAACTTATATGATCAAAGGAATGAATCCTCGCCCATTTTCCATGAATCCTAGGACTAGGGTCTAGTGTGTTGGTAAATGGGGTTAGTCTGAAAAGAAAACTTCTTTGAGTCTCAACTGCTATGAAATATAACGGCGCAAGGTGCAACCTCAAGAAATTATACCACTCAACAGATCTAATGTAAAGGTTTTTATTGGGGAATGGGAGAGGATTGAGGACCTGGTGAAGGGGTAGAAGCCCCTAGAGAAGCTTAAGGACAGAGAGGGAGAGAGCGGGAGCACATGAAGAGAACATAGAGCGAGCTGGGTGGCAGGAGTGTCTTTTCATTCGCTGCACACACCTGGCACATCTGGCAGCGATGGCAAGTCATGACAGCTGCTAGGTCCCTGAGAGCAGGCTGGTGGAATTGCTCGTATTATAACATCAACAATAAAAGTGAGCTGAGACCTCAGGAGGACCTTCCTCTTCCCTCCCGCACAGCGTCCCCAGCAGTCATCCTGAAGACAGACATATGCTCCTCATTTCCACCTGGAAATCAGGTTTTGTATAAGGTCAGGTTTTATTCCTCGCTACTTCTTGTGCTCTGAAACAAAAGCTGGGATGACATGGCCTATGCCTCCTTGCCACTTCGGCACCTGTTTCTCCATTATGTTCAGCCATCACTTGGCTGCCTACTGCAGATTTTTTTTTTTTCAGTGAAGAAATAGGCAGTGGCTGTAAAATATGCCACGATGTGAGCAGTGTGAAAGCTTGGAGGAGGCTCTTTTAAGACATGACACAGTTAACTGGTAGGGCGCTGAAATTTGCAATCAGGCCTGTTCTCATGCCACTTTAAATCTCTGATGGTTGATGGTAAGAGTCACTTTTAGTTATAGCCTTTCTACTTCGTGATGAAAAGTTGCTCCAACTTCAATTCAAGTCTGACCAGGTTGAAAGTATTTGAACCCATAGTTTATCTATAACCTCACCTCAGCAACAACAAATAACTTCTTTTGTTTTTTGTTTTTTTAGGAAGCTTTGCCAATGGACTTCTTTCATGGAAAAGCAAATATTGCATGGATGACATTTTTTTTTTATTTCTGTTTTTATTCTCTAGTTATCACAGTGCTGTTTCCTCTGTCATCCACAAATCCCCAACCCGGCCTTACTCAGTTCTTCAGCACGTGATCCTCTTAACACCATTTTCTCTGATACTCTACATTTTGTTCTTATGCTGCATGCTGATGGCAACATTTCGGTGCTTTCAAAAATTATACGTTAATGTTTGATATGCTTTAGCCACAGTTATCTGCCAGATAATATAATTTGTTTGTTTACCTGGAGACAGGGTCTCACTATGTAGTCTTGGCTGGTCTGAAGCTCATTAGGTAGACCTGCCTGGCCTTCAAGTCACTGAGGCCCAATTACCTCTGCCTTCCAAGCACTGGCATTAAAGGTGACACCATGCCCCACAGAAAGCATTTAACTTCAAGTAAACAGTCTCAATAATTGTGGATTAAAGAAGTTTGATCTAAATTTGGGAAAAGATCAAACTTTCTAGTTCAATTTTTGAACTAGAAATAAGTTTGAACTAGATCAATCTTATTTGTACTTTATTTTGGATTTTTTTTTATTTTTAAATATGTTTTTAAATGAAATAGAATTACATTATTTCCCCCCTCCCTTTCTTCCACATACCCCCTCTGCAATCCCTCCCATGACCTCTCCCTACTCTCAAGTTTATAGCCTATTTGATTATTATTAGGGTGTGTGTGTATGTGGTGTGTGTGTGTTTGTGTGCACAAACATGTAAATATAACCTGCTGAGTCCACTTTTGTTGTTTGTATATATGGTTTCAGGGATACAGAGACCGACTAATATCACGTGATGCTGACCCTTCCATAATGCCACAGGAAGTTTCCGGGGGTCACAGAGTTGCGAGGTGCTCTCAGAGAGTGTTCTGTCCCAGTAATCTCAAGATGCCTAACACCTGATACTTACAAACAGATGTCACTTAAAGAATGCATAGTATACCCCTTCCAAAAACGTCTGCAAGAATTCCAACAGCAGAGGGGTCAGTCCATACGTGAGGTTCCGTCCTCCCCACCTAATGTGCAGTGTCTGCTCTACTCCATGGACGACCCGGTGAGGTGCAAATTATCCACCACTCCACCTCGGACGCCCAGTAAGGGGCCTCATCCCTGGGAGAGGCTAATTCTCTTTCCCCCAACAGTCATGAGTTGCCTGTAGTTCTCAGTCTAGGGGAGAGACCTCATCAAAATTTCCCCGCCTACATTTCATGTCCATGCTTCTGATTTCCTTTATGCAGCCATTTCCAGGGGAGTCAGCTTCACCACAGACTTGCTGGCATTCTTATTTACCGTGAGTGGGCCCCAATTCAACTAGACAGCTATTGCGTACTGTTGACTGGAGAATGCCGCTTATTGAGACCCTATGGCTAGTCCACCAAGCTGGTCATTCACATCTTGTCTCCATTACATTAGCATTTTTGGAGGCCTTGATATTTCACTCATTGAAATAACAAATGTTATTTCTATTACTCCATTTATAAAATAGACATGCTAGTTTAAAAAAAAAGACACAAACATCAACTCTAGAATTATGATGGGAAATTAGTGATTTGATGAATTCTTTAGACAGTGGTTGAGGTGTAACTTTTTGAAAGGCAGTTTTTATAGCTGGCTATACATAGGGAAACATCCTTGAAGATTCTCTACAACAAGACTGTCTGAAGCGAAAGCGAGTGGGTACAGAAACGAGCTTGATACCTTCCAGTTCCAGTTGTTGTTCTATATGTAACAACAATTAAAGAAATAGGGAGTGTGAATTTGAGAGAGAGAGATAGGTGGTTTCAGGGAGGAAAGGGAAGCGGTAAAATAACGTAATTATATTTTAATTAAAACCGTTTAAGAAGAAAAATTAATTTTAGTCAGGGGCACACAGTTTCCATCCATCATAGTTAGGACAGATTGTGGGAGCAGAGAACCTCAATTCATGGCAGAAGGGAGTAAAGTTAGAAAAGAGCCAGGTCAAGGTAAGTCTTTCCAAAATGCCCATGGCAACCTGCTGCCTTTAACGAGGCTCCATCCACCTGTCTACTCTAGTTTTGAACCATCGATATGTCAGAGCTTTCACAATCTAGTCTCCTGTGGGCATGCTCTGCCAGGCACTAGAGGTGGCTTTACCCATCTCGAAGGCATCTCTCAGTTCCATCAGCCTGATCGTCAAGATTATCCTTCACAGGGATGCTCTGATGGAGACAGAGTTCTAGGGGATGTCAACTGATTTTCCTACCATATTGGGTGGTGTCATTTCCTCTTTCCTTCACCACTCAGTACACTTAGGGAAATGCTCTGATTGGCTTAGGCCAGATCACATGTGTCCCCGGAGAACTCTGTGAAGCCTTCCCCCCAAACGAGGGAACTAGTGGTAGAAGGAGATTGCAGCCCAGGCAGCAAGTGCCTGAAGGACAGTCACCAGCAAAGTGACAGCTGTGAGGAGCGGTATAAACCAGAAATGGTCCTCACACTTCCTGCCCCTTAAAAATCCATACAAGTTTGCATCTAAAAATAGCAGCAGCTGAGTATGACACGCTAAAACCTCTGTTTTATCCTTCTGTGATACTGAACAATGCGCTTTCCAATTTCTAATGTACTTTATTCAATACAGCCAAAAAAAAGCACCAGTGTACTGGCTTGAAGGGGGATGAAAATAGAGAAACCTGATAATCGCTTTCCGGAAGCTACGCTGCTAGACTTTGATTCTATATAGTCGTTAGAATAAATTTGGTCAAGCAGTCTGTTATAGGGTAGGGCATATATTTAGCATTCTGATGCATCTGCGAAGAGTCTTGTAATTTAAATGAAACACTTTAAATATTTCATATCTCTGTTAATTCTGGATCTGAATATATCATAACATATTCTTTAAGCTAATTTCAATTTCATATTACTTTCAAAGGACCTATTTTTAATCTTTAAAAATAGAGGAGCTAAGGAGAAAGCACAAAAATGTTTGATCCTTGAGGCGCTGACATTGTCCTGGAAGAGGGGGACGACGCATCTGTCTGTTTGTATTTGAGAATGGTTCACACGCCGAGACTCCAGAGAAACATGTGGGTCTAGAAATTTCTACCCAGTAGACGGTCAGCCAACACAGAGAGATAACTCCAGCCAGGAAACATTTAAAAGGATTTCACAAAGAGAGAAAGAAAGAGAGAGAAACAGGAAGGGACTTCAGGCTGTGAAAGGTAAATATTGTTAAAGTTACGTTAAAGCACTCTATAGAAAACAAGCAAAGAGTAAGGATGCGGCAAGCAGAGAGGAAGAATGGCCCGGGTGTGACTCGAGATCCGCGGCCACCCTCCATCCGCTGGGTGGTGAGGAGGACAGCTGCAGGAAATAAACAGACCGAGCTTTGCCCACAGGCCAGGCCGCAGGGGTAGCTCTCCTGGGAGAGCACTGAATGTTTCTTCGGATTTATCTGGCTCTTACTTGCTACTTCACTTTGTGCCACTATTTGAGGGTAAACATTTGATCTGTTATTGTCTAAGGACGGGTTTTCTTTTCTAGCTTCGTATGATTCCGCACTTAGCTTTTCCCCCGGTGGCTCTAATGAATATCTCACCCTCAGGCTTGGATGCTGTTTCTCATCGAAAGGCTATCTAAGCGTGGGTCGATTTCATTTTCCGATATAATTCCCACCCAGCGGGGCACCTATTCAGAAAGATTCACCCCTCTATCCTCAGGTCAGCAGTCCAGTTCCCAAACTAGCCTGAACGGAAGATATTGAAGCCATGAAGATATCCCCAAATATAGCTGAGAGTCTCATCACGAAACAAAACAAACAGAATCTTGCACTGATTTTGTATTTGTCCAGGCTGGGAAACAATAGTCACGAAAACATGGGATCTCTGAAATCTCCCTGCATGAGCGTTGTTTTTGTTGTTATTGCTTCGGTCTTCACATGGTCTGCTTTTGTTGTTGTTTCTTTTTCTTTGCTTGTGTCCGGTGGATTCCTGCTAGCGTGTAACTGGGACCATTGCGACCTAGGGAACCGCATGTCATACTTCTCACACGAACTATTCATCTTGTTTTCATGTTTCCTGTTGGTTCGTTTTTAGTTTTGTATTTTTTTTTTTTAGTTTTCAGTTGTAATACATTTTAAACATGTATCTGAATTTAAAATTCATACCCGATGTTTTATAGATGTGGGTTCTTCTAAAGCCGGCTCTCTAAATCAACACTTGGCGCCTGAGGATGCTCCAAGCCTAGGCGGTGTACCTGGACCGCCAACTTGGGTTGCTCGCGGTGGAAGTCTGCCTTGACCCCCGCTGATTGACAGGTGGGCTGTTTACCCCAGGCTTTCAGTTTCTTAACTACTGAAAACTTCCATGAGCCATGTCAGCGTCATTGCTCACTTTTTGTTACGAGTTCGTAGGTCTGTGAGTGTGACATGTACCTCCGGGTACACGGATGTCAGAGGACAGCTTTTGGGCCTCGGTTCTCTCCTTCCGAGGTGGGGTCAGGCACTATTTCCCCTGAGCTGTGCCGCCGGCCATGCTCGCTCATCTGATCTTTTGTCATTGTAAATGTCAGGCTGACATTTTCTAATTGCTTCTGTTGCTGTTACTTTATTTCGCCTTTTTCATTTGTTTGAGATGAGGTCTCTTATGCAATCCAGTCTGGTCTAGAACTTGCTAGTAGGCGAGGCTGGCTTTAAACTCTTAATCCTGCCCCATCTCCTGCTGGTGCTGCAGGTGTGCCTCACAGTGGGATTTCACTCCCCTTTGTAGGATCTTAGGGCTCCTGCGCTCACCTTCCTTGCGCTGCATTTTAAGTTAGCAACTTACAGGTCTTTATGTAGTCCTGTCTCATTTGCTTTGTTTAAAAGTTATCTCCAGACTTCAGTTCATAAGTAAATTGCTTTCTTTGACTTCTGAAAGTCTTAAAGAATTTTGCTTTCTCACTTAAAGTTAAGTGTAATTTTAGATGGCAGATCCCCTGCCGCCAATGAGGGTGGCCTGTCTTACGTGAGTATGGGCCTGGCCTTATTGGGGATCTCCATTTGGGCTCGTTCTTTATCTTTCTTTGCACTAATATTGTGTTATTTTATTCTCAATAATTAAAAATTTATGATATATCAAAAAAGAATTGTCTTACTCCGTATTTATGCAAAACCATTTTTATTCTGTATCTATTTAGGTAAGCTCACCAGTGCTGTGGAAAGCCCACTGACAATGCACAGCACTGCATTTTCTTCTTAGTACACTCTCAGGAAAGGTGACCTTTTTACAGTATGGAATTTTCCTCTGCACAGACATGACCTCTGTGTATCTGGCTCTCTTCGTCTTCTGTTTCATCAACATCTCCCTTACTTTATTTCTTCAATGTCTTTTAATAAACTTTAATAATTTACACAATAAAATCCTATAAGTTTTCTTGCAGACAAACTTCATACTACTATAGATATTACAACTGGCAGCTTTTAAAATTACATTTTCAACCATTTGAACCTCCCTCTGTGTGTGTGTGTGTGTGTGTGTGTGTGTGTGTGTGTGTGTGTGTCTCATTGCGAGCTAGATCCTTCCTCAATGTACAAGGCCTAGAGTTTTTTTGCCATGACAGTACTAGCAGGTGAACTGGCTGGGGAAGGCTCACCCTTCTGCTATTATTTGGGACCCAGCTGAGTGATTTTATATTGAAGGTACAGAACCACACATTTTGCACATATGACTTTGACAGTTACCCCGAGATACTGAATGCATTCTATGTAATCAGAAGGGAAAGGAATTTGGAGAACAAGACTGTAGGAAGAGTATAGGTCCTTGTGCCCACAGATAAACACTAGGGAAACCAGAAATGTTGAATGTCTCTTTAAAGGGAGAAATGTATAAGTGTTTTTGCCCAGAAGGCTGGGAATGGGGTTAATAGGCTGGTGACCTTGGCACAAACTGCATGTCCCCAGTCTCTTAGGTTTATCTCAGTCAATGTATAGTGCTATCCTCCCCCAGGCTCTTATCATGACCTTTGTTGACCTTGAGCATGATGTCATAGTTAATTCATGGAACCTTTACGGAAGATGTCACTTGTATTTTACGAGTGTCGATGTAGTCATGTCTTAAGCTTTGTTGTGTACACCAATCATGCCTGGGGAATTTTTTCCCCAAATTGTGCTGTGCTTAAATATGCCTGCAATAAACTTGTCAGTGTCAAACACTCGAAGTTTGAGGCCACACCAGCTCCTGACTAGTGCTGATGCGAACTGCCTTCTTACCTCATTCAGATTATTTCTCTGCTGGCCTTGTGGTCGTAGAGACCCCCACACCAGATCTTAGTGTTCAACATTACTGTTTAATCACTCTGCACAAAACAGGGCCACCAGGAGCTCTGAGAGTGGATGATGTGAAAATGAAGTCCACTCTGCATTCCCAAAGCGAGGACATGCAATTCTAGAGGAGGACTTCTTATCAGGTGAAGCTATACCCCACGGGTCCCCAAATGCAGCTCCATGCTTTTCACCGAAGCTGTGCCACTATTTTCATCTGATCTTCAGCTACCTATGACTATGGAATCATACCCAAAGCTGCTGTGGGACAGTCTAAAAGCAGCTGAGCACCACTTTGTCATCTAGTCAACGCTTGGAGACAGCAGAATCACCCTTTAGAATTCTGCCTTGACCCTCAGCTCCCAAAATTATGAGAGGACTCCGATCAGGGAATGAAAGGCCTGGGTCAAGCCGTTCATATGAAAGTTAGAGATTTTGTAATTAGCTAAGAAAGGCCAAGCAGGTAAAAGTTCAGAAGGTAAATTGTCAAGGGCTTCGAGAAAAGTTACTGCTCATACCCATGAGGGGAAAGCCTCTAAGAAATGCTTGTCCTTCTGCAACTGGAACAGGTTGTCATTACTGAGAGATGGCAGGACAGGTGGTGGAATGGACGCCTGACACACAGCAGGAACATAGTGTAGCATTCAGGGACAAATGGGCTCCACAAAGACCAACTGGATCCCTCCTCAGACTCTCACAACACGCGGCCTTGATGGTGGTCAGGAGCTGCAGGGGCGTCTGGAAACTTTGCCGCAGAACCACATGCATGTCCTCAGCAACAACAACCATCACTGAAAGAACAGATTCTGTGGGAGTCAGAGTTCTACAAGCCTCGCCCAGTGCTTGCTTGACCCAGCAAAGTAAGCCATCAGCCACAGTGCATGAGCTTTAGAGGGTCCTGGGCACAGGCTGCTGCCGTACCCCTTCAAACTCCTATGCAAATTTCTGTTTCTGCCAATCTGAACCTATGCCTTAAGGGGCAGGGACATCCAAAACATCATCCAAAGCATACAGTTTCAGTCTAGGAAACAAAAAAAAACAAACAAACAAACAAAAAAAACCAGTCTCATATTTAGATTTTCTGTGTACTAGTTAGAGAATTAATGGTAGTCAGATTAGAGCCACACAGGCTATAGGAAAGAACTTATTTTTCTTTAAAGGAACTATCAGAGGCTACTGCGTATTAGGATTTAATAAATAGGCAGCCAAAATAAACAAATAAGTTGGTTGCTCTTTGATGAATGAGACCAAAGTATAAATGGGCATAAAAGCTCAGATCCTTGGCTCTGAGCCTAGCGCCTTCCTCAACAGCCAGTTGAGGAAGTAGCAAATCCATTGATCTCATTGTCCACAGCCTTCAGTAGCTGGACTTATATAAGCGGCTGTTTTCCCCTGAGAGGAAGGTTTGTCACGTCAGCCGTTTTCTCCCTCCCTGACGGGCTTGAAAGTTGCACCATTAGCAGATAACACCATCTTCATTTCCCCTCCAGGGAACTGGGGAGTTAGAACATAAGTGTGAGCATTCGGTTGAGACCATAACCTGGGATCTGAGTCGAATGTGACATAATTCCTGGAGTGCGAGCCGCCGTACAGTGGAACGGCGTCATCCAACACGGAAGGCTGCTATTGACTTTCCAGGATTGACTGTGACCTCAGAATCTTGACACGTCACCCTCCCTTGGAAGGCAAACTTGAACTTGACTCTTGTTTTCGTGTCTAATGAAGGTGTTTTTCCTGAGACGCTTTGATGCCGGGCTAGTTCTCACCCTAAGCTACACACTTTAATGTGTTGTCTGTGTGGTGCAACTGGGAGAGCTTTGCAGTGCCATTAAATTAGCTAGCCTTTGGAGCCAGGCAGCAAAGACATCTTTGCGTTTTATTTTCAAAGAGGCCTCATTGCAGGGGGTGGGGAGTGGGGAATGGTGGTTTTAAATATGAATTGATGGGGTAAGGGAGAAAGTCTCCTATTCGCGTGGTGCCAAACTTGATTTTAAATAATGTTCTAGATGAAGGTAAGTGTAGTTAAGTGACCATAAAAACTTGGCTTCCGGGGCTCAGTCTCTCTGCAGAGACTAGATTGCACAAAGAACAAGAAAAAGAAATGGTTTCAAAACAAGGGGCGATAACAGCAAGGAAGAAGCCTCTTTCCCTTTCTCCCATGCTCCCGGGGTGGACTCCAACAATGTTCCTAACCTATTCCTAGTCTGCTGGGGTGACCCAAACAGACCTACCCTGGGGCCTTTTGAACTCTGAGTTAATGAGCTCCGAGACCAATAGCTCAGTTTGGAATTCAATGTAGAGTTTTATGTAGCATAATTCCTGCTTCTCACAGAACTGTGTGTGTGTGTGTGTGTGTGTGTGTGTGTGTGTGTGTGTGTGTGTACCTACGGATTAGTTGTTATGATTAAAAGAAAGCCATCTATTGGAAATGATCCTGAAATTTCTTGCCTTAGTTAACAAAACAACCAAGGCCAACCTTAACTTTTTATAATGATGATCATGATTTGAACCTTCGCTGTTATTTCCATTCAGGACAGCTCCTTCTTTCGAGCAAACATATGCTGATCTGAGCCTATGCTCAGGAGCGTAATAAACGCTCAGAGAAACGCGGCTCTGCATTAATGAATGTGCTGCATTATGCTTGGCTAGTAGTCTCTTGGCAATAGAGATGCTACTGGGTGTCATTATATTTGGATTTAGCTTTTGTTGACCTTTGAAGGGTAGGTAGCACAGAAGAAAGAGCGGAAGACGTGGCTTACTGTGCCAAGGATGCACGTTGTGAGACAGGTTGCAAAAAGCTCTTGGTCTCATCACATAAATCTCTTTGCCTCAGAGAGGTTGGAAAAATCTTAGTGATTCATGGGCACAGACTTTAATTTACTATTTTTCTCGGGTGCTACTGAGGCTTGGTAGAAGGGAACAATCTTACTACAAAAAGAACTGCTCTTATATTGGAAGTAAAAGGCTATGGCAAGAGCAAGCATACATCTGCCTGTCATTTAAAAACAACAAGAAAAACAGAAACAAGATATTCTTTCGTGCATAATTATAGAAATGCCACATGGTTCTGTTAATTCTCTTTTAAACTACAGACAGACACCAAGACACAAATATGATACTTTGAACTGTTGTGCTCTCTGTTGCAGCAGAATAAATTGAAAGAAAATGCTTTCGTGTATATCTCTTTTTAATGAACATTCATTGTGGAGTGTGGGGAGGGTTCTGTCTGAGTAACTTGAAATCACTGTATAGCAATAGTCACAAAATAGGCAGAGATGGAGCCTACATCCAGACTTGCTGCCATATTTCTGGGGTGGGGACCGAGGTTCAAATGTAAAATCCAAGTAGGAAATAACTTTGGACTGCTGGTCCCCTCTGTGAGGAGCTGAACGTAACTGAGCCTCAGTGTGCAGTTCCATCTCCCAGCCCTGTGATGGAGCCTTTTTGTTGTTATTGTGCCCAGTTATTCCTGGGCTGTAATAGTCACTAAAATCCACCCACAGGTAGAGACCAGACCCCAAACTCGAATGCTTTAATGAACAGAGGCGGCTGTGCACAGCTGTAGTCTCTCAGGAAGTGACCTCTTTGTATTCACGGTGCCGCAGAGAGTCCGCACACCTGCCGGCAATAGGTTTCCCTAGGACGGTTTGAAAGAACCCCAGCCTCCTTTCCCAAGGCCTTCCCTAAATAAAGCCCCTGGACACAACACCTGAGCACTGGCCCAGACTCCACAGTGTACCCAGGGTCTCAGGAACACAAATCACGCTGGCAAATGACACTTAACATGTAAATCAAGCAGCGTGTCTGTTTTGCCTCTAAGGACCTTGAAGCCAGGACTAGAATTAAGAATATCCTTCTGCCTTTTCTCTGCATTGAGAAGAACAAGCAAGTATTGGACGCCTTTTTCGTGGAGCCCAATAACAAAGCAATGCCTAGAGAAATTAAGGGGGGGTAAGGCATTTTGAAATTCATGACGATGATAAAACAAAAGAATGTAGCTATTTATTATAAAAAAAAGACTTTCAGTTTAGTAAATACCAGCTGAACTGAAGTCATGAAAGACATGTTCACTGTTTCTATTTCTTCACAGCAGGGAGAACATTCTAGACACGAGAATGTCTAGTCTAAATACTTGGGAAATGATATACTTGGAACAAGTTCCCATAGGTCTAAGATAGGGTATAGTGTTTAATTTTGGTATGCAATACCATTTTCACTTGCATTTATTTAATTCTCATTAATTCTAAACCCGTGAGCATTGTATTTGTGTTGCAAGCAAGCATATTAAAATATTAATTTTCCTTTTCACTTTCCCCATTTTTTTCAAGCAAGTAAATAACCTCTTAATATTTTTATGCTTCAAGGTGTTTTTGTAGATCCTAAGGCAAAACAGTCTGTGAAGTCTAGTTTTCCATACTTTTCGTTAAGCCCCAAGTTCTTTAAAGAAATGCTGTTGGTGTCTCAGAGGAAGGAGGGGGTGGCTCCTGGGAAACCTCCTCTGTGCCCCAGGACACCAAAGGAGGCCTGCAAACTCCGAGGAGGGGCGCTATAATGATTGCAACTGAGCTGCCTGTCGGATCTCAGTGTGGCCAAAGAGAAGACATTGCCTATCTTCCTGTCTACCAGGGCTTGGGTGCAGCCATGCCTTCCCTTTCTCCCATGACCTGGCAATGTTAAAATACCTTCTGTAACGATTTGCAAACGTCAGTTTACTATCCTGTAAGCCTCAAGTAGGTGGCAGGCAGGATTCACCACTGTGACACCGGGTCTGATTTGCTCTGACACACTTTTGCCTTGTCCCATTTTTTTTTAATGTTTTTTTTTAAATGCTTAGTGATTTTTTTTTTTATTATTTTTGAGATTATGTTGAGTAAATGTGCCACATTTTCGTTTTCCATTCTTCAGTTAAGGGATATCTTTCTGGCTATTATGAACAAAGCTACTATGAACATATGGTAGGGTCCTATATGTCCAGGGGAGCTGGGTAGAACTACTTCCAGTTTTCTGAGAAAGCTCCAGATTGATTTTCAAAGTGGTTGTACAAGTTTGCACTCCCACTAGCAGTGGGGGAGGGATCCCCTATCTCCATAACCTCTCCACCATGTGCTGTCACTTTAGTTTTTTATTTATTTATTTATTTTAGCCATTCTCAGGGGTGTAAGATGGAATATCAGAGTTGTTTTTATTTGCATTTCCCGGATGACTAAGAATGCTGGACATTTCTTTCTTTAAGTGCTTCTCAGCCATTGGAGATTCCTCTGTCGAGAATCCTCAGGTTAGCTCTGTACCCCATTTTTTATTTGGATTATTTGGTTTGTTGGCGTTTAATTTCTTGAGTTCTCTATATATTTTAGATATTAGCCCTCTGTTGGATGTAGGGTTGGTGAAGATCTTTTCCTAATCTGCAAGTTGCTGTTTTGTCCTATTGACAGTGTCCTTTGCCTTACAAAAACTTTTTAGTTTCATGAGGTCCCATTTATTGTTTGTTGCTTTTAGAGCCTGTGCTGTTGGTGTTTGGTTCAGGAAGTTGTCTCCTGTGCCAGTGAGTTTAAGGCTATTCCCCACTATCTCTTCTATTAGATTTAGTATAAGTTTTATGTTGAGGTCCTTGAGCCACTTGGACTTTAAGTTTTGCAAAGTGATAAATATGGATCTATTGCACCATTTCCCCCTTCCCTCCCCCAAAACCCTCTCTTGTTCTCTTTCAAATTCATGACTTTTTTCATTATATACATATATGAATATATGTATGTATATATATATGTATATACACACATGTATATACATGTTCATGTATATATTAGGCATATGTGTACATATACATGCCTATGTACATGGACATATATCTGTACATATATGTATATAATGCATATACATATATGCCTGATACAACCTGCTCAGTCTGTGTACTGTTACTTGTATGTGTGTTTTCAGGGCTGACCATTTGGTAATTAGTGTACTCTTCCCTGGGGAAGACTATTTCTCTCACGCTCAGCATTCCTTAGTTGCCTGTAGTTCTTTGTGCGGAGTAGAGGCCTCATGAGCTTTCTCCCTCCACTTAGCATGACTATTGTTGTTGACTTGTTCGGCTCATATTTAGTCATGTTGGTGAGACTTTATGGACATAGCTTCTGACATGGCTAGAAAACACAACTTCACAGCAAACTCCCTGATCTTCTGCTTCTTATAATCATTCTGCTTCCTATTCTGCAGTGTGCTGTGAGCCTTGGGTGTGACAGTTAGTTGTCTTGTAGATGTATCCCCTGGGACGGAAATCCACAACTTTGTATTTTGATTGGTTGTGGTTCTCTATAATGGTTTACCTCTGTTGCAAATAGAAGTTTCCTTCACGAAAAGTTTGGACTACACTTCCTGTGGGTATAAGAACAAATATGCAGAATGCAGTTAGTATTGTGTTAGTTTAATAAACTGATGGTTGTAGGTTCCCTTCAAAGATCCATGACTTCACTAGCCCTAGGTTTCTAATACCAGGCATGGTTTCCCTCTAGTTTAATGTCTTTTGCTGTTTGTTTGTTTGTTTGTTTGTTTGTTTGTTTGTTTGTTTTGACACAGAGTTTCTGTGTGTGTAGCCCTGGCTGTCCTGAAGCTCACTCTGTAGCCCGGGCTGGCCTCAAAGTCACAGAGATCTTTGTAACTTTGCCCCTGCCTTCCAAGTACCGGGGTTAAATGTGTGCACCAGTATCCCTGGCTTAGTTTAATGGTTTTAAGTCCAATTAGAGAGCAGCTGGTTAGCATGTAGGTATGTGAGCCACTACTGCACCCTTAGCTTAGTGTCATGCTGTTCTTTGTTGTGGTTCATAGGCATCACAGCCAGGTAGGACTACTGGTTGCTTCCCTCCTTTGAAACTTTGCATGGTGTATTCTGTACCATGAATGCTATTCTTCAGGAAGGAGGCATTCAGGTCAGTTCTACCTCAGGGGCTTCTGGGCCCTGTTTCTGAACTCTTTCATGTCTTCGGAAATAGGAGCTTACTCCACCTCTTGGGTGCAACCAAGGAAAACAGCAGTAGTCTGAAAATTTTGGAAGTCTCTTAAGCAATCCTAATCAACAATTCCAAAAAGGGCTTCTCATGTCTGGCGCTCGGGATTTTGTTAGTCATTCTTTGTCTCTTGGAGGAAGTATTGTTATCTAAGATGAGAGATTTTCATTTAACTATATTTATGCACAGATTTAAAGGTATTATTTTTTATGTAGATAGGTAATAGCATGATTTCTTACGTCCTTTTTTGACATTTTTGCTGTTATTTTTCTTACTTCTATATTTATCTGTCTCCAGCCTTCTTAATTAAATCTTCCTTTCCTATCTCTCAATCAGATCTCTTGTATCCTGATATCCTGTCTTTATTGCTCCCCTGTACCTCCCACAACCCAACAATGGTCCCTTTTCACTTTCCTGATTCCTATTGTTACTACAATATATATATTCACGTTGGAAGATTTGGATCTAGAAGTCCCCACTGAGAGGGAACATTCGATGTTTGTCTCTCTGGGTCTGGGCTATCTCACTCAGTACGATCTTTCTAGTCCATCCACTTATGTGCAATGTTCACGATCTCAGTTTTCTTTACAGCTGAATAGTGTTTTGTACTGTATATGTACTACGTTGTTATTGTTTACTTAATGATTGAAGGACATTTAGGTTGTTTACATTTCCTAGGTATTCTGAATACCTAGGAATCATCAACGAACATGGATGAGCAAGAATCTGGTGGGGTAGGATGTCAAGTCCTTTGGGCATATGTCAAGGAGTGGTATAGCTGTGTTATATGGTATATTAAGTTTTAGCTTTTCAAGAATTCTTCACACTGACCTCCACAGTGGCTGTACCAGTCTGCAATCCCAGTGCAGCAAACGAGGCTCCTTTTCACCAGGACCCCCTCTGGCATTTGTTGACATTTCATTGATCTTTGCCATTCCGGCTGGGGAAAGATGAAATCTCAAAGTTGTTTTGATCTACCTTACCTCAACTGCAATGGATGACAATTTTAAAAAGATATTTCTCAGCTTTTTTTTTCAGCAGAGAAACACCTTCATACCTTGAGAACATAGCAGCTGTCTTTTATCTCTTCCTGAAGTTCTTTCTTTCTACTTCTCTTTGGTGTAAAGAGTCCATGTCCTTAAACATGGATTTTTGTAAAACTTCTGTTATATCACTGACTTGTATGGTAAAAGTATTCCACTCACATTTGCTCATATCGACAGTACCATATCAACTGTGTGTCAATGACAGGCAGCAATTAGCCTGTTGACTTACAAACCAATAATTGGACTGTCTGTATGTCATCTGATCTTTGTCCAGGTGTGGCTTCCAGTCTTTTTATGTTGTGCTGATGGTTGGATGTAAATCTCAGCACTTATGAGACACACTATGGAACTCAAACACAGTCCCTCCTGGCTTCAAACATGGTCCCAAGCAGACCAAACCAGACCCCGAATGTCATCTTGGACAAACAAGCTGAGGGATAGACAACAGTAACTTAAGCTGGCCCATAACTTCCATTCTGCCTTTAAAAATTTACAATGTGTGTTTGCCATAACAAACGCATTTATGTCGTTATTCTTGGGCACTAAGAGTGTAACTCCAGATGCCAGTGATTTAAAGGACAAGTTCAAATGGAGAGCACACATGCACATATAGACAGAGAGAGAGTAAGAGAGGCACAAAGGCACACAGACACGCACACAGACATGTCCTACAGCAAAATAAACCCAAATTCATATTTATTTGTGTCCATATATGGATGCATATGTGAGCTACCTGTGCTCTTACACGTGTGTATTTGTATGGAGACTGTATTTTTGCATTACACGTTCATATCCTCCTTTTCCTTATGTGCCCATCAATTGTTTCTGTCTGATATAACCAATTAGAACCCTACTAGAAATGAAAGAAAAACTATTTTGGCTGGCTCTAACCTTCTCCGTAGATGGATAAACTACTGCTGCTACCTGTTGCACTTTGGGTTTTTTTTTTCCTGCCTTTTAATCCTGTAACTGGTAGAGCAAACAACACCATCAGGATCCCTTCCTGCTTCTCTGCCTGCTACACAGAATACTAGTTTTCCAGCCCCTTTGAGTTTGTGACCACAAAAGCAACATACTAGTTCTGAGTTTCATTCTTTAGTCCGTATTTCTCCTACACAAGATGGAGCAGGCTGCAGTTGGCTAAAATAATGTGTTACGATTGAAGTGCTTTACCATCCTCGGAGCCTGAAGTGCTAACCCATGCCTGGAGGGCAGGGTTTTAGAGTTGCCCGCCCGAAGCTTAGCATGAGGATGTTTTGTGTGAGTTAGAGGCTGTTATTATTAACCTAACCTGGTCCCTCAACCACACAATACCTTCAATGGGGTAGGAAGGGCAGGGGCTATACATGTTATGTTTCTAGTTTCCCATAATCATCTACTTTTTCAGTCCCCAAAACAGCCCTTGAAAGTTGGCATTGCTTTCATATGTGTTCCCTAGTCCAAATGTTCATGTCTCTGAGAAATGAGATTGTTCATGGGCAAACGGTTCCCCAGGACAAGGGCAGGGCTCACAGTCCACGCTCTTCGACCCTGTACCCCCTACTTCCCAGTGTTTTCACTAGGAGGCCAGATAAATGAGTCCAGGCACTGAGATCTTTTCTCAACAGCACAACTGTCTCGTTTCCCATGTCCAGTGAGAGCCAACAGCGTGTTGTCTTGACAGATAGTTATCTAATAAACTTAAACATAGAAAAAGTGTTTCACTGATTTGGTGAAATTTAAATTTTTCTTCTATTGCAATAATGTGAGAGAATGCCACAACTAGAAGACCAATCAGCCTACAGTTAAGAATGCTGCATTGTGCTCTTGAAAATGCATTGTTTTGCCTTTTACACCTTTTCTCTGGGATCATTCACAAATCAAACACCTATGTAGAGCCTTTATCTCTGACTCTCAGGAGAGCTCAGACTAAAAACACAGCGGTATGATTCTTTTAAAGCACAGTACTATCTAAGTAGAGTAAGGAATCAAAGAATCAAACATATAGAACAGAAATACCTGGTTAAACTAAAAGCAATATGATTCTTAAAAACACATTTTATCATATATTTTGAAGATCTCTCTCTCACACACACACAGTACTTGATACCTTAATGGGAAAAGAAGTTAAAGGAATTCATAAGTGAACTGGAATAACAAGTTGAGACCTAAAAAAATTTACCAAACTCAAAAGAGAATAATGTTATACATATAAGTCTTATGTTATAAATAAATGTTTTTACTTCAATAAAACAAGGAAAAATTAAAATGAGAGCAATTGGCCTATTGAGAAAACTCACAGATGCACAAATATACGTTCTTAGCTCCACAGCACAGCTGTTCTGCCGAGGACTGATGTTTATCGAGCCTGTCTGTTGGACATATTATGATTACTTCTGAAATGGAGTTTGAGGAGCCTCACAACTTGTGTTTTAAATACATTCTAGTGGATCCACACAACTGATCTTGAAGGCGACCTGAGATTGGTTCTTCTGGGGAAAAGCTATCTTTGAATGAACTGTTTTGCTCGGGTCCCCTTCCTCTGATTGATACGGCGGTCATTTTCGGGTTTCTTGGCTAAGCTACTGCAATGACTCACTCTTCTCACCTCTTAGCTGCTTTCAGGAGTGATGAGTTTCCCTCCAAACTACTCAGCTTTGTAGTGGCCACACTTCACAAAGCTTTATGGAGCATCAAATTCTCATCCCCGAAATGGAAGTCAAGCTACATTCATCGTGAGAGCCCTCTGTTTGCTCTGTGGGATTGAGGCTTCTGATTTTCATCTACCCCAACAACTATCAGGTCACACAGAGGCCAGAGAGAAATCAACACACATAGCTGCTGCTCAACACTCTCGTGGCTCCAGCTGCTAAATTTACCAAGTGAGAAGGTGGCACACTCCTGCTCTCCGGTGGGCATAATTTTCAGTTTTGCCTCTGCCTGCCATGTCCACAGTGTGGTGATTCAAAAAAAATAAATGCAGCGCATATGTTTATATTAAACAGTGACTCTAAATATTCTCCCTGAATATGTAATCTTTTGTAAAGAGCATGAAATTCAGAAAAGGATATCTTGGATTGTAGTCTATGACCTCTGGCCTATTGATATCCATTTGATTAAAAAAAAAAATGGAGAAACTATTCTAACTGTTGGATATGATTGCAGTTTCTGACAGAGCCTAAGTCATTATCATTCTTTGAAAGACCTCAGAGAAAACAGTTAAAGCTTACAAAAAATATTAATGTTCCGGATGTTCTTATAAAGATGTGCTCACAATTTCTTGTTACTTTCCCTCTAAAGAGACTCTGTCAGTAAATATCATAAATATTGGCTGATATTTAAAACCCTCTAATTAGGTGCTTACTGGCTGTGACGTGGTGATTATGAAATAAAAGTAGTATGACTGATACTACAAAGCCAAAGCTACTTGCTTTGCCTTATAACACCACATCGACTTTTCTTTTTTTATTTTATTTTATTTTTAATTATACTTTATTTACTTTGTATCCCCCCTTTTAGTTCCCTCCCTTCTCCCCTCCCAACCCCTCTCATTCTCCACTTTCTCCATGCATGCCCCTCCCCATGTCCACTGGCAGGGGAAGGTTTCTTTTTCTTCCTTCTGATCCTAGTCTGTCAGGTCTCATCAGGAGTGGCTGCATTGTCTTCCTCTGTGACCTGGTAAGGCTGCTCCCCCCTCAGGGGTTGGTGATCAAAGAGTAAGCCAATCAGTTCATGTCAGAAGCAGTCTCTGTTCCCATTACTGTGGAACCCACTTAAACCCACTAAAATTTGTACACCTAAAGAAATTAATCAAGAGGGAGGACTCTGGCTAAAATGCTCAATCCCTATCCTGAAAGGCAGAGAGGATGGACATCAGTGGAAGAAGAAAACAGGAAACAAGCTAGGAGCCTGACACAGAGGGCCTCTGAAAGGCTCTGCCCTGTAGACTATCAAAGCAGATGCTGAGACTTATGGCCAACTGTTGGGCAGAATGCAGGGAATCTTATGAAAGAAGTGGGAAATAGTAAGATCTGGAGAGGACAGGAGGTCCACAAGCAGAGCAAGAGAACCAAAACATTTGAACATAGGGGTCTTTCCTGAGACTCATACTCATGGAGATAACTTAGAACCCCTGCACAGATGTAGCCCATGGCACATTGACTTTTCTAACTGCTTTCTCATGGGGTATGGATTCAGATTCTGTGTGTGTGTGTGTGTGTGTGTGTGTGTAGTAGGGGATGATTTCTAAATTCACCTAGTGCCACATCCTTGTGTGTCCGTCCCATACACTGCGGTCACTATGAAAACAACATGTAGCTTTTCAACACAAGCCTTTCAATTACCCACTTTAAAATTAGTGCAGTTTGTATTATTTATATATTTCAATCTCAAAACTGTACCCAAATTAATCGTGTTAAACAAAGTAGATTTTTTTTCTTTGTTGTGTTGCAGATCAAACCCAGAGCCTTGCACATGCCAGGGGAGTTGCTCTACCACCGAAAACCACCCTTACCTAAACTTTGTTTGTTTTAATTATATTCATAAGCTGTCACAAGGAATCACTTCCTAATTCTGACTTTGACATATGTGTTAGTAGTCTACTGGCCAGTGAAATTGCCAAAGAACTTAGTTTACAAAAAGTAAAAACTTTTAACCGTGTGTCCGAGTTTGCTCTCTATGGCTGAATGAAACACTATGACCAAAGCCAACTTGGCAAAGAAGGGGTTTATTTTAGCTTACAGTTGTAATCCATCATGAAGGCAAGCCAGGGCAGGAACTGATGGCAGGAACTTGGAGGCAATAACTGAAGCACAGGCCATGGAGCGGTGCTGCTGACTGGCTTGCTTCCCCGGCTTGCTCAGCCTGCTTTCCTATACAATCCGGGACCACCTGCCTAGGGCTGGCACCTCCCCAGTGGGTTGGGTCACCTCACATTAATAATTGATCAAGAAAATGTCCTGCAGACTGGCCTACGGACAGTCAGATTTGGATATTTTCTCACCTGAGCTTCCCTCTCCCCAGATGACTCTAGATTATGTCAAGGTGACATTTCCAGAAATGGTTATAATGTATATTGTTCATAGTTAACAGCCGCCAGCACTTTTTTCTTCTTCCTTTTCTCCCATATAGTGATTATCTGGAACTATAGTGAAGATTGATTTCCATCACAGAAATCTGGGAATAAACAGAAACAGCTAGCTGGAAACAGGATACGTAGAATGAGCACGTGACTCCCCGCTAACATCATTTGATTTGATTGTGCTCAGAAAAGCTTCAAAATCTGATGAGCTTTCTGGATTTTCACATTTGTCAATATGAGCAGAATTCACAGTAGGTGGCTTGGTTTTTGCTACTGATTGGAAAAATAAGAATAACCATGTGAAATAATAACACATGAAACACAAAATAACTAAGTTTGCCAAATTTTTCCCTCAGAATATAGAAATACTTACTTACACTGAGTCCAACTCCTTTAGAGAACTTTGTGTTAACGTTAGTTTCAATGTCAAACCGGGTATCCTGAGCTTGGGGTACTATGATTAATGGCATCGGAAGAATTCTGTCTTGGCTCTTCAACCTCTGTGCTACTAACACTTTGGGCAGGATCATCCTTTTGTTTTTCTGGGTTTCCTGCACACCATAGTATGCTTAACAGCATCCGTGGTTTCTATTCAATAGCTATATGCAAACAGCTTGTATTAGGGTCACTATTGCTATGATGAAATGCTGTGAACAATAGCAAGTTGGGGAGCAAAGGTACTTGGCTTATACTCCAATTTGTAGACCATCACTGAAGGAAGTCAGGACAGGAACTCAATCAAGGCAGGAACTTGGAGGCAGGAGCTGATGCAGAGGCCATGGAGGAGTGCTGCTCACTGGTTTGCTCCCGTGGCTTGCTCTCTCTACTTGTTCGGTGGCTTTAAGCAACTGTGAGAATCAGACCAGCAGGTAGACCACAAAATTAATTAAGGCCAGTAACAGAGGATCCTGGTGTGCAGAGAAGGGAAGCCTCTCAGGCGAATAGAGCCTGGTTACTGACAACTTAATGTTGACAAGTATTGCATTGGCCCCACAGGTCGCATCAGCATCCGATCTTATGGCAGGAGCAGTGGGAACCGCAGTGGATCCCTTTCCACCCTGCCTCCAGGTGGATTTGTATTAATCACCAGCCCCGAGAGGAGCATCTACAACTCGTGTCTTTTTCTGCTTGTACTTTAATTATTCTTCTCTTTCTTGATGCTTTTATTACTATTTAATTTTTAACCCTCTATATTGTATTCCTCTGCCTGTCTTATCTAATATTGCTTATTCTTTATTTTATAATTCTAACTTTTACTTCTTTCTGACATTCTTTTCCGTTTTCCTGTCTTTGCTTTCTTTAATCTTATGTGTTAGTTAGGGTTACATTACTGTGATGGAACAGCATGACCACAAACAACTTGGGGAGGAAAGGGTCTATTTGGCTTATATAGCTGAAGTCACAGCTCACCAGAGGGAGCCAAGGCAGGAACTCAGACAAGACAGGAACCTGGAGGCAGGAGCTGAGGCAGAGGCCATGAAGGGGTTCTACTCACCAGCTTGCTCCTCATGGCTTGCTCAGCCTGCTTTCTTATAGAACCCAGGACCACAGCCCAGGGATGGCCCCACCCACCATGAGCTGAGCCTTCCACATCAATCACTAATTAAGAAAATGTCCTACAGCTCATGGAAGCTCATGGACCTCATGGAAGCATTTTCTCAAATGAGGTTTCATCTGTCAAATGACTCTAGCATGAGTCAAGTCTACATAAAAAGTAGCCAGCACAATGCTCTCACCAGCTATGAGAACCCACGGTGTCTCCAGACATTTAATATATTCTGAAATAAGATTAATCCAGACTGAGAACTACTGGGATTTAAGAAATTTACTGTTAGGAATTTTTTTTCCATGAGAGAAATTTCTCTATCTCATAAGCTTATTCCTATCTTCCCTTCCAATGTGGTTCTCAGGTATTACCTTCTATTTAGGTGAAGAAAGGAAGAAAGGAAGAAAGGAAGAAAGAAAGAAAGAAAGAAAGAAAGAAAGAAAGAAAGAAAGAACGAAAGAAAGAAAGAAAAAAGAAAGGAAGGAAGGAAGAAAGGAAGGAAGGAAGGTTCTCTATTAAACATAATTTTATTGCAGTCTGTGAAATTGGTTGCCACAGAATTTGTAGCAACCAATTGGTAAGGCTGATCCCTCACTCAGGGGGAAATGATCAAAGAGCCAGCCACTGAGTTCATGTCAGAGATAGTCCCTGTTCCATTTGCTTGACCACATTTGTAGCAGCTTTATTCATAATAGCCAGAACCTGGAAACAACCCAGATGTCCCTCAACTGAGGAATGGATACAGAAATTGTGGTACATTTACACAATGGAATACTACTCAGCTATTAAAAACAAGGAAACCATGGAATTTGCAGGCAAATGGTGGGATCATCCTGAGTGAGGTACTCCAGAAACAGAAAGACACACATGGTATATACTCACTTATAAATGGATATTAGACATAATATAGGATACACATACTAAAATCTGTACACCTAAGGAAGCTAATCAAGAAGGAAGACTCTGGCTAAGATGCTCAATCCCCATTCAGAAAGGCAAAGAGGATGAACATTGAAGAAGGGAGAAAACAGGAAACAGGACAGGAGCCTACCACAAAGGGGCTCTGAAAGGCAGGGTATCAAAGCAGATGCTGAGACTCATAGCCAAATTTTGGGTAGCGTGCAGGGAATCTTATGAAAGAAGGGGAAATAGAAAGACCTGGAGGGGACAGGAGCTCCACAAGGAGAGCAACAGAACCAAAAAGTCTGGGCCCAGGGGTCTTTTCTGAGACTGATACTCCAACCCAGGACAGTGCATGGAGATAACCTAGAACCCCTACACAGATTTAGAAAGAAAGCTTTTTTGAAATTAGATATGAATATTATTTTATTTAGCCAAGGACAAGAAAGAAAATCTTCATTTTTAAAACCATAGATAGGCATAGAAGACATCCTGCTGAAATTCAATAACTCAGACACACACAGATATACTGCTAAGTCTTTGTTAATACGTGGGATATAAAGGACTCAACCTAAAGCAAGCAGCTTGGAAATCAGCAGGTACTACTATCCAGGATAAATACAGAAATATTAGTTAAAATACTAACACTTTCAGTTAACACAAATATGCAATGATATGTCTGTGTCACTGTTCTTAATAAAAGGTCTCATTGTATATACCAGGGTGGCTTTGAACTCGTTTTAAAGTTAGGGGAAGAGGGAGAATATGATGAAAACATGCTGTAATTTTAAAAGAACTAAAAACTAAACCTAAAGTTTTAAATTTTTAAGATATTTTATTTTTAATTATGTATGTTTGTGTGTGTATAGGGGTGTGTACTTGTGGGTATCGGGTCAGAAGAAGACATCAGATCGCCTGGAGTTAGAGGTAAAGGTGGATAGGAGCTGCCCAGTATGGATGCTGGGAAACAAACCCCGAGCAGTGCACGCTCCTAACCACCGAGACCTCTCTCCAGCTCATTGGCTTTAAATGCTTGATCTTGTTTCTGTCCCCAGGACCTATTGGTAGCCAATGTTTAATGCATCTGTTTCTGTTTTATTTGTGTATATGCCAAATAAGGGGCTTTTGATTGGGGAACTTGAAGAAAAAAATCTTCATAAAATAGAAAATATAAAGGAAGACTTCATGGATAGAAGTATTTAAAAGAAAACAAAACAAAATCCTTGCTACTGTCTATCAGACAGATGTGTGACTGTGACCTGGAGTGGACTCAGATAGCCTAGTACCCAAGCTGCTTTCCTACAAAGAACTAAAGCTTGGAGGTTATTTGACACTGTCGTATATTCGACAGAATGAAAATTAGAACTCAAGGCACCCCACTTGCCAGCTCAGCTCTCTTCTTACAGCTTCATGCTGCTCTTTGAGGGTTCCATCTCTTATTATCTTCATGGTATAGTATTTTCACGCAAACACATGCAGCAGTATTTTTAGACAGGACCCTATAGCACGTGGGTGTAACAGATTGCAAAGCTGGAGGAAGGGAAGAAGTAGGAAGAGATGATTATTTCAAGGAAATTTCACATCTGTGGGCTCTAGCAGGAATTATATAAACACGTACATTATTTCCACTGTTTGGCTATGCCTGCATGTGAAGAACGATCTCTGGCCCCTGACGCCCCCTCCCAAGATCCCTGACAGCTAATGTGGTGTTGACACCATACCCTTGGGAATGTGAGTTACCAACTATTTAAGGACAAGGCGAATTTGGCTGCAGAGCTATATTCCCTTGGGAGATATTCAGCTCATAGCTTGGATATATTTTTACTGTGTCCCCAGAGAAACCAAGCCCGGGGAGTGAGACAAAAGGAGGTGCAGCAGGAGCCTGCATTTCAGTAGTGGGACAAAAAGGGCCCCTAAACGAAATGTCAGACAAGCACTTTCTTCCTGACCCCACCTTCTACATTTTCCTCACACCGTTTTGTTCAACGATAGTAACCACACCATGCCTTTAGATCCCAGAACTCACTTCATTTGCAACTGAAAGTATTTTAACTGCTATTTCTGTATTTATCCTGGATAGTAGTACCTGCTGATTACCAAGCTGCCTGCTTCAGGATGAGTCCTTTATATCCCGTGTATTAACAAAGACTTAGCAGTGTATCTGTGTGTGTCTGAGTTATTGCAGTTCAGCAGGATGTCTTCTATGCCTATCTATGGTTTTAAAAAGGAAGATTTTCTTTCTTGTCCCCGGCTAAGTAAAACAATATGTGTGCACGTGCTTCTGGTTGGCTATTATTAATAATGCTACAATAAGCATATGAGGGTAGATCACTTTGGAGGTATCGGCTTCATTTCCTTTGGATATATATCCAGATGTGGTATTCGATAATATTGCAGTTTAAACTTTGAGCATATATCAAAGAGCTTCTATTTCCATAATGGCTATAAATAACTCAGAATTTCACTACTTACATAAAAAACTACTATTTCTAGATTTTTATCAATACTATTTACCTTTTTTTTTTTTTTTTTTTTTTAAGAAAATCAAGTTTATATATTGGAGATGCACTCTCCCAAGTATTATTTTTAAATGGCAGGCAGAGTTCTGATTTGTATCAATTAATTTTATTTGTCCCATGCAAGAACTAAATAATTCATGTCTGGTTTTGTATATTAATAACTTTATTTTTAATTTTTTATTGTTTAAGAGTTTCATACGTGCAAAAAAAAAAAAAGATATTACACTACCAGTTTCTTTTCTTCTGGTTTCTCCCTTATACCTGGCTTACCACTTTTCCCTCCCAAATTCATATTCTCTTTTTCTAAAACCCATTGAATCAGTTTAGTGCTGGTTGTGCAGGGTAGAGGACTGGGCCCAAGGAAAATCCTAGGGCCTACCCTAAAGAAAAAGGCCTCTGCCTCCCCCCAGTGGTCATAAGTGGCTAATAGCTCTTCAGATTTGGATGGGATTTCATGAGCCCCACCCTCTCCAGGCTGGAATTTGTCTGGCTTGATTCTGTGCAGGTCTTGTGCATATGGTCATAGCCACTATGATTCATGTGTGCAATGGCACTGACATGTCTATCAAATGCTACTTCACTCAAGATGTTTACTCCCTTTGGCTCTCAGAATCATCCCCTCCTTCTTCTGCAGGGATCCCTGGAGCCTTACAGGGTATGTATGTATGATAGAGATGTCTCATTTAAATCACAGTCCCTTATTCTTTACACATGGTTCAGTTTGGGTTTCTAATTAGTCATCTACTGAAAAGTGAAGCTTCTCTGAGGAGAGCTGAGAGATACACCAGCCTTGTCTCCATCAATGGTAGCAGGCAGGAGTTCTGTTTCATGGAGTAGGCTTCAAAGCCAGTCGGAAAGTTGTTGGTTGCTCCTATAATATTTGTACCACTATTGCATCAATGAGACTATTAACTGTCCTTATTGATAGGTGGGGACTCACTTCATTTTGTAAATTATATTCTGGCCATTTTGAATTGTTTTGCCTGTTCTTTCTCTTTTGTTGCATTTCTTTCTGATTCAAAATTTTCTTTTTGCAGTGCTATGCCTTTATTCCTATCTCTTTTTGTTAAATAGTGTTTGGAAGTGATAAGTAAATAATTTTGAAAGAGTAATGTGTATGAACATTTAACATCTCATCTAAGTAAGACATTGAAAAGAAAGTATTCCAACAGAATAGGAGCACATTCCATGCCAAAATATATATATATGACACTCTGATTCCTGAAAAGTAAGTATTCAAGTATTTAATTGATTATGAAATGTTTATTAAAATTCAGGTATTGATGATCCTTAGGAGTGATGAATGCATTGTAAAGAGTGTCCTTTTTCCTTATTGAAAGGACTCTTAAGATTTGCTTGGCTGTAGCTAGATAGTGTATAACTTATTGTGATCAAAGAAAAACAGAATAATTATGAGAGTTATGTGGAAGGCCTTTAGATTCCTTTCTGAGTACAATGAGTCTATGGATTTAGAAGAAAGGGAATAATACAAATTCTCAAGATCCCCCAATGAGAAGGACTAATATGGTTCTTATTGCCTAACAGATATGGTCCAATTCACCAGAGAGGAGAGTCTGCTAAGAGGCTTCATGATGAAGTCTCAGAGTAATAACAAGAGTAGATGCTGAGGCATGGAGAAATTTATGATCCTTGCCACCTCCCAATCTCATGCATGATGTATTTTTATTTAAAATGTTCAATCTATGAAATGGCATGCATGACGCATGTGAAATATATCAAAGCTGTGATGGGTATAATTTGAAACACTAGTGCTGGTCATATCTGAATAAATAAAATAAATAGCGTCTGTCTTCTTTTTTCTTGAAGCTTTTCTTTGTTCTCTTTAGTCTTTTTTTTTCAGTTATTAAAACAGCCTTATACCTAATGAAACATATTTCAAATCTATCTCTATGGGTAAAATCAAAATGTTTAGCTCAAATGCAGTAAGTACTTATTGTCTGTGAAAATAATATGCTTCGATTTTCTGTTTGAACGCTTGTTTAGATTAACAGTCATCTGGCCATGATTGTAACACGTCTGTCTCCTCAGAGATGCTGCACCATGCATGTCCCGTTGTTTAGCAGCTGCCCAACAGTGAGTACTTGTTTACCGAGGTTGCCCGGTTTCTCCACGAGGACTAGATGAGCTGCTCACTGAGCAAAGATAAAGATCTATTTGCTTGGCTCAGCTCTTGGTGCCAACGATACAGTAACTGGAAGCCAAAATGTCAGGAGAATCCATGCTTCTCCCAGTTTCTCACTATGATGAAGCCAATTGAATCCCTTTCAGTCCGATTTGGAGGGCCTTGGCTACAGGAGGCAGTAGCCACACACAATGAGAGCAGATTATGCTGGCCCATCAGGGTGACAGATAACTGTGCCTGCCTCACCTCCCTTAGGGCCTGGAAGCATCTGCAGCCAGGTTCTTAGAGTGTATGGCTTTCCATCTCTGAATTCCAGGCCAGTAATGCTCTCCTTCTCTTCAGAAAGAGGTCTCAGCGTAGTGACTATTGTAATTCTGCACAGAATATTCTAACCAGTCTCTAAATGAAAATTTGAAAATAGAGAGAAAGAATAGAAAGAAGAAAACTGGACCTCTTCAGATTTCATCCCTCGAGGGTCCTGGTTTGTTCCCAGAAATGTATGTCTCCTAATGCCAGACATATGCCCTGGGTACTTCAAAACTGTTCTTTCTGGTGCTGTAAGGAGTCCATGTGTCTCAGCTTCCCTCCAGGCCTGTGAGGATTTTAAGGTCTCTAGGGAAGGGGAGAGTAATACGGTTTTGCTTTAAAACCAGTGATTCTCAACCTTCCTAATACTATGACCCTTTAATATAGTTCCTTATGATATCATGACTCCCAAACATAAAATTATTTCCATTGCTACTTCATAACTGTAATTTTGCTACTATTATGAATCATAATGTAAATATCTGTGTTTTCTGATGGTCTTGGGTGACCTCTGTGAAAGGGTCCTTTGACCCTCAAATGGTCATGACCCACAGGTTGAAAAACACTGCTTTAAATACTCAGCTCCCACTGCTGTGTCCCAAGGAAATTCTGATGCACCACCAACATGGAAACGGTCTTGTCTCAGACAGTTACAATGTCAAAATCCAGGAGGCATCTATGTTATCCCAGGAGACTTCCAACCTAATGACCACCCATGAGTGAGCTGTGCTGCTCCAATGGTGGAAAACACTGTGTTGGGCAGAATTCTGAGGTGGCTCACAGGACGCCTACTCCCCTGGCACAATGCCCCGGCTACCGAGTATGGGGGCAATCTGGAGCATAGCGTGGTACTCCTCTAATGCTGCAGATCAGTTGACTTATCCTGACGGAAGGATGTAATCAAGTTGTCCTTGGAAAGATCCCGAACCCTTCTGGAAAGATCATGAGAACGTGATGAAGCTTAGAGGGCCTGTGGCAAGGGCCTGACACTGTCCTGTAGAACTCGGAAGGGACTGAGGTGACAGGAAGAGGGCATTCGGGTGAGTGGTTGCAAGTAATTGTGCACTTTGTCTCATTCTAATGTGGACTCAGGAGAAGGCTCCAGGAGTCGGGGGATGCTACAGACCCACTTCTCCATTGTTCCCACCTGAGGAAACTCAGCCAAAACGTGGCCGACGTCTGGCCCACAGAGAGTGTGACCCAACAATTTTGTGGTAAATTGTTATAGAATAATAGAGAACTAACGCAGACCTCATAGTTAATTTTATGATACTGACAGTGTTTGCAAAAAAATATGGTTTCTCCTTAGACACATCACAACTGTTTTTAGCTTCTGTCTAAATGCATATATTAAAATTCTAACCCACCCACTATGGTGTTAGTATTAGGAGAACAGGTGCTTGCTGGGGGATAAGGTCATAAGGACAGCGCTCTCCCGAATGAGACCAGTGACGTATTAAAGGCTTTACACACCTGCCTTCTCCTTGGAGATGTGAGAGTGCAGTTAGCAGGTGACATCATTAACCCGGAAAGCTGGCTCTCATATCAGACAGTGGTGATGCCAGCACCTTGTTCTTGGACTCCCAGCCTCCAGGGCTGTGAGAAATACATCTGTGTGCTTTATAACCCACCCAGTTTATGGTGGTTTGTCCTAGCAGCACACATGCATGATTTTAAAAAATACGCATTCTTTTTCAAAGTGAGGTATTCAATTTTTGGAAAGCTTTAGTTATAAAACATTGTTCCTCTTAAAATCCAGGTGTACTTTCTATGTAATTTTTATAAATTACTCTTATATTGATCTATGTCAACCTTTGTAGAGTTCAGTTCTCTCCTTCTACCTATAGGTGGGTTCTGGGGTTTGGGCTCAAGTCGCCAGGATTTCACACCAAGTGCCTTTACCCTCTGAGCTACCACTTTGGCCCCCAGACACCCTCAATGGGCCAAAACTTCCACCAAAGTTACAGTCTTATAAGTACATATCCTATGTTTCCACCACCGCTGTTTTCTGTAACAGTGATATGATTGATCTGTGGTTTTCTGTACTGGAAACCGGAGTCTAACGTATGTTTACTCACAGAGGTCATGGGTTCCACCCGTGGTCCTCAGAATACTGCCAGTAAGATACACGGAGGGAAGCAGAGCTAGACAAAGAATGTGCAGTGGTGTGTAACAGAGGCCTAAGCCTGTTCCAAGGGGCTGTGGAGCCTGCTGGTCCTCCCCAAATGACCCAGTTGGAGCAGGGAGACTAGGCCTTTGTACTCTCACATTAACCAGTGGCTGCTGAGGCCTGCTCCTGGGAAGGCTGGATAAGCGCGTGGAATGCCAAAACTGTCCGTTGAAGTCGATTTGCAATCTGTGAGCCCTTGGCTGACAACACCCTGGCAGCTGGAGAAGGAGTGTCTCGGGGGAACTGGGTGGCACCCAACAGCTGTCACTATGGTCTATTGAGATCCACTCACTTCATATAAAATTCTGTCTCATGCTGCTGGGGAAGAGCTCCAGTAGGGTTGCGGTTGCTTTTACCTTGTGGGAAACAAAACATTCAGCAGCAGAGAGAGTGGCCTCCTGCCATGAAAGTGTCCCTCAGAGATGCTCTTTCAGGTCAAGCTCTCTCTCCTCTCTTACTCGCTTACGAGTGTCCATACACTCAGCACCCCTGCTTGTCTGTATAGAACTTTTGGTAAGTTCTGATGCCCTTAGCCTCCATGGCTTCTCCAGGCAATGTTTACCACACTTCTCCACTGATGATTTGCTTGGGGTGGCAGACAGAGCTGCCCTGGGGAAGCACCTGCATTCCTATCTCCACTGTGGAACAGCAGCCCCGCCTCCTACTAATATTTGGACAGATTAGAGCTGCGAGGACATTAGTTATTCATGGCTTTTTTAGAGGTGGGTGGGGCACCAAAAGCATCAGGTGACACTAAGGCATCGGATGTTCTTTGAAGTTGGACATTTTAGTGGCCCTGTGTCCTCTGGTAAGAGTATTTCTCTTACGAACCCAGACTTCTATGCACAAACTTAGAGTTGATGAAAGAAAAATAAAATTCTTTCAGTGGGTCTCTGAGAATGAAGGTGAGACTTTTGCTTCTTTCAGAAAATCTTTTCATCGCATATGTTCATCATGCGAGGTCCTGGGTTCCATAAGGACATTTCCCTGTAAGTAGAAAAAGTACTTTGAGCATGTTCTCAAGTCCTATCACTGTACCATCTCCTATCTACCCCCTTTCCCCCTCAATCTTCTTTGCTATCCAGTTCCAAATTTGCTTTCACTTTCATGTCAATGTGTACATGATTCTATACATCGATATGTAGTATTTGTTTTTCTGAGACTCCTATGATTTGCTTAATCTGAGTCCATCTCTTGGTTGACGTATGGTGGATTTAGCACCTTGTAACAACTGTAGGATTTCAGCAAGCACTGTTCTGGAGGGTTATAGCCACACTGATACCTCAGATGTACAGTGTGCCTTCAAAAGGCCACTTGATTGGTCTTAGAACATGTGATAGGATTAGTGGTTATCAATTTTTATTTTTCTGTTTTCTTTTCTTCCCTTCCTTCCTTCCTTTCTTCCTTTTCCCTTCATTCCTTCTCTCCGTATTTAATCCAGACTAGCCTTGAACATGCTACAGATCATAGATGCCCCACAAACTGTTGATCCTCCCGCCTCTGCCCTTGAAGTACTGGAATTACATTTTTACCATCACACCCGGCTCAGCTAGGAAAATCCTATGCTCATTTCACATACCCCCCCCCAGGAAACAGTACACTTGCATAATGCTAGATTATACAACTCAGTGAATCACAAGCTTAAAAGCTTTAAGCATGTTTTGAAGAATATGGGTCAGTTCTTCTCCAGACAGCATGCCGACCTCTCCAGTGATTCCACCATCACAGAAGCAGGTCAGTTTGATGAACACAGCACTATGGGACTACTTCAGCAACTTTGTGATTTGGCGACATGGCAAGGACTCAGCATTCATCTTTCTTTCTGATAAGTTGGATGTTTGGCAGTGGGAGAAAAAAGAATTGTCACTGCATCTTGCCACCAAAGTAACTGATAGCGTGCATTCATTGGGTGAAAGCATGAAAGTTGCTGGTGATGGAAGAAGTTCAAATGAATGGATTAAGCCCTTTCATCAAACTCAAGGGTGAGACTCTTGCACAGGAATTGTTAATTAGACAATATGAAGACTTTGTCCTCTGTGTCCATTACATAGGTACATTTACAAATCCCTGCTTCCTCATTACAAGTGTCCAGTCTTGATCTACCTAACACTCTGGTTAATTCCTCAAGTCAGTCATTAATGTCAATGAATTCGTATAAACTTCTCTTTTTGCAGAGCATGAATGGCCCAGCCCACTGTTTAAATTCTCATCGGGATAAATTCCTTTGGCACCCTATAATGACAACAGTTCAGTTGGACCACTGTACTCAGCCAGATGCTCCATAGTCTTATGGAGACTGTTTGTAAATTGTGCTGCCGTGGGTGTGACGGGAGGGACATCTGCACAACTGTAGCAGGATGTGTCGAGATTGAGAAGCCCGTGCCTGCCGCTTCTTGCTGCCTTTTGGCCTTGACCTTGCCAGGTTCTAGCTGTACTTCTACCTCGTGATGAGCTGCCATTGCATACCATCCCTGCTGGGTTTGAAATAAGCCAGATCATGCCATTATTCTAGCACCAAGGTGGCTTTTATATTATTATCAGTTGTTCTACCTTTCTCAGGGCCTAGTAGTATGCCAGAAGCTATTTTTAAATGGCAACACCAGGCCACAGCTTTCCTCCTGAGCAGCCCCATGGGGCGCAGTTGTAATTCACAGCCCGGTGGGGCACAGTTAGAATGTTGTATTAGCTCTAAGGCTAACACCACAGGGTCTGTCCACCCCTGTAAAGCGAACAAGAGGACTGGCTTCACATCACTAAGCTCTCTTGGCCTGGATCGCAAACTGGAAGCCATTTGTGTCATTCATAAGTGGCCCCAGGGATGTTTCTACGAGTGAAGTTTGTTGCCCCGGAACTGAAATAAGCTAATTAGACATTGTGTTTCTCTGTCAATTCCCTGAAATGCAATCATTTACCTTTTCCTTCTGTGGTGATATCCTAATGTGTCTCCCATTACTGAATCCTTAAAATGGTCATTGATGAAATGAAGTAACTCTGAGGTTTATTTCTGACCACCTGAATCATATGACTCTCAGTAAGGGGACAACATTTTTGTCACTGTTTGCTCATCCAATTTGATTAATATGACATTATCAGTAAATGGACCACTGTAATTTCCTCCGGGATTTTTTCTAAGTCCAAATGAGTCATCACAAATTCATGTATTGGAACTTAATCCCCAATGCAGCAGGGTTAGACATGAGGCTGGATGTGGGCTTTAGGTCATGAGGGCCTTGCCTTCAGGGATGGATTAATGACACTGTAAAGAGCTGGCAAGGATAGATCCTTTCTCTCATAGTCTTTTGACTACTGGGTACAAAATGTTCACCACCTTTCTGTTCTTCTGTTCTCTACCTGGAAACACAAGAAAGGCATCGCCATATATCGGCCAGTGCCTTGATCTCAGACTTCACAGGCCCTCGAACTGTGAGGGAATAAATTTCTGTTCTTTGTGAGTTACTCCAGCTGTGGCCGCTTATTATCCTTGCACAAAGTGTACTAAAGAGATGTTCACGCAGATTTGTCCCTTAGAACTGTATTCTAGTGAGTTAACATGGACAAAGCTGAGACTGTCAGTGTCTAATGTAAATTTAAATGAATGTACATTGCTTCTGTTCTCCCTCATGATTGGGATGAAAATGATGTCATTTGCCATTTACCAGGTGATAAACCTAAAACCATTGTAATCTGCTTTGCTGAACATCCAAGGGTTGGTAGAAGCAGCAGCATTTAAGAATATGAAGGACAAATTTGAGGTGATTCACTGTTATCTTCAAGCCTTCATAAAAATGCCATCCTGGCATAATAAAATGATGACAAACACTACTCAGGAAACTGCTCAGTCCCTTAGAGTTGACATCAGCGGAGAAGGCTGTTGGAACTGCCAGGCAGCTTTCCTTTGTCCTGGCTCTTGCCTTCCAGGCCGAGAAGTGAAATGGAGAGCTATCACCTGCCAGGTTTGTTAACATCCTTCAGCATCTTGGAAAATGAGCGCTGTACCAAGCTCAAACTTCATTTTTTTCCCAGTGTCATAAACCGCAACCGAAACATGGCTATGATGATATTTGGGTCTCTAGATATTAGTTTTAATTTTGTTTCTGTTGAGAATGTTTGACGTTAACAGATGAGTAGCAAAGTAAATGGCTGTTGGTTCTATGGCAAAACAATGATTCATCTTCACTGGTACACGTGCTGTGTGGTCCTCACCAGACCTGGTCCTCTTTAGTCAACAGGTTATGTGTGCCTGAGTTTTGAAGGAGCCAACAGCCAGTGTCTTGGAAAAGGACAGTGACTTCATTGGGGTGACTGATTGCCTTCAACTTTTTCTTTTTAATTTTTTTTCTCTCATACATTACATCCTGACCACAGTTTCCTCTCCCTCCACCCCGCCTACCATTTCCCACAGGCATCCCCTCCTCCTCCATTTCTCCCCTCCCTTCTACTAGGAAAAAAGACCATCGGTATCAAAGGCCCAGACCTAAACATGGATGAGCTTTAGAATGATTTCTGTTCTTCATCTCTTTATAAAGCAAGGTGAATTTGGGCAAAGCATTCCGAAAAGGCGATGGCGAAAAGAAGGTGTTGTTTCTATACTAAATAGCAGATTTTTCAAGGACACTGAACTGAAAGTGGCCTTATTTTATTCGGAAGCTAGAAAATCTGACCTTCTCTGCTTTACTCATTAACACGATAGATGCTTTTCCTTATTCGTGCATATATCTTTCCTCAGAGAACTAACCACCAAATTAAAACACGGTTTTCTTATACAAACTGTCCTCCTACTCTGGTTGTATGAGACTGAGCCAGCTTCCTCATTAAAAGCCTGGCTTTCAGATGAATCGCTGTTGTTGTTTTGTTGTGTTTACAACCAAAATGGTTACTAGGTTTTACAAAAAGGGAAGTGAGGGAGTGAGCAGAATGATTTTATTTTGTTTTGCTTTTTGGTTGTGGTGTGTGTGTGTGTTTAATGTATATTGCGAACCAGTACCAAGAGTGTAAACCAGGGATCCTGACAAATTTGGGGACCCATTAAAAGGAAATCTGCATGGTAACAGAAAGACAAAACATAAGATTAACTCTAGCAGTTCTCATGTCCGTTTGGATGCTGATAAAATGATTGCAAGCATGTTAAAAATAATGTCTTGAAGGCAGTAGTGGTTTGTTATGTCCTAGCCCCTGGCCTCCAAAAGGTTCATTTACAGCCATAAATGTAATGTAAGAAAGACGGTCCTTTGGAAGACCTCCCCAGCCCCCTATTCCTGTTCTCAGACAAATGCTGACCACTTCCTCCTATGAACCCCCAATTTCTAGTCAAAATATTTTAATATAAAATTGTGTGAACTTAGATTTTATTTATTTACTATTTCTGCATGTGATGCTGTAAAAGAAAGGTCTTTTTGGATCTTAGATGTGCCTGAAATGTTTAATCTTTCATACTTAGTGATTTCCAGAGTTGTTTCATGGTGACTTTGTTTTCACACAAAAAACATTCAATATTGAAGAGCTTCAGAGCAGTGAAACTGGATGCTTCAGTTATATGAAATTATTAGTAAAAATAACCATTATGAGAAAATAAAGAGTTGAACCAATTCATTCATTAAGAAGGAAAACTAAAGATAGAAGCTAAACACAGAAAATACAAAGTTAGGAGCCTATTTTATGCAATGTCAGTTTGCATATATTTTACAAGTCAAATATTAAGAGTATAAAGCAGCTGAGAAGTAGGTCAAGAAATATTTTTAATTATCATTTCTTCTTTAAAAAGTGGAGCAGAGGGAACAATGGACTTCTAAAGATGCTCGCATTTCAAGCTTTATTATCTCTAAGTATATTATCTTCCCTGAAAAAGGGCGCCCTGTTCACTTCCTTGAGGTAAACTTGAGAAAGGACATTGTCTTGGGCTGTATGCAGAACCCTAATCTGACCACTTGGTGAACTGAAAGCAGAGATCACTCAGAGGCCGGGACAGTCAAAGAAGGGCCTGAGAGTTGTGAAGGAGCTGAGAGAAAGAGAGGAACAGCGAGCCAAGAAATTCTGGTGGAACCCTAAGTGAAGGAGTCCAGAAGGAACACAGACTTCAAACCCCAGTGATGCCTGCGCTGAAGTGCGAACCCTGAAACTAATAAACTGAATGCTTAAACCCGCACATTTGTCATGGTGGGTTAGACTAGCCAGCACAAGCCATTGTGCACGTTGGAGTCTTGACAAGTCTTACTCCTAACTGAAATTACTGGAGATCATGCCACAGCCATCAGCTGGTGAAGTACAAGAATTAGAGCAAAAGACAATGGAGAAGTTAAGCTCTTTTAAAAATAAATTATTGATACCTGATAAAACAGGGTCCGATGAAGGGGGAGGAGGACTTGGAAGGGGGCAGGGAGGAGGTGAGGGAGGGAGGGTGGGATTAGGAGGGAATGAGGGAGCGGGATACAGCTGGGATACAGAGTTAATAAAATGTAAATAATAATAATAATAATAATAATAATAATAATAATAATAATAAAGTATAAAAAAGAAAAAGAAAGAAGAAAAAAGAAATTTGAAACCTGAAAAAAAAATAAATTATACACACATATGTATAGTGTGTATATGTATGTATGTATGTATGTGTAAAGCAGCAATTAAAGAAATAGAGGACATGAATCTAGGAGAGCTCTGGAGGGGTATATAAGAAGGGCTGGATACAGGAAAGGGAAGGGGAGAAATTGATACAGGAGAAGGAAGGGAAAACGGATAGAGGGAAGGGAAAGGAAGAAATTATTTAATTACATTTTAATTTGAGAAATATAAAACATATTAAAAAAACAATTGTGTATGTTTGATCATATTTTTTCAGACTCTGGTAATACTCTTTATTAAAATGCACATATAATTATATAGTTGTAACAGTTATCTGCTCCAAACCTCAGCACTCTCAGCCATTATTAACATGTTTCTATAATTTCATCTAAGCTCTTTCCTAAGCTTATGTGTACATGTATGTTTATATGCACACAGACACTTGCATAAAAATAATTGGAATTTTATTCTGAGTTACAGCACAGCCCCAAAATAACTACTCAGTTCTCATCAAAAGTGGCCACTTTTGATGAGAACTGATAGACTAAGATCAGAAAGGAGAGGAGAACCTCCCCTATCAGTGGACTTGGGGAGTGGCATGCATGCAGAAAGGGGAGGGAGGGTGGGATCGGGAGGGGAGGAGGGAGGGGCTTATGGGGGGATACAAAATGAATAAAGTGTAATTAATAAAAAATTAAAAAAATTAAAAAAAAATAACTACTCAGAATCTCTTCACTTTCCCAGGATTGAGGATTTGTTCATTACCAGGTCTTCATATTTTACCTGGCTCTTCCGTGTGTTTGTGATTGCCTCGGCACAGAACATGTAACTACCCATTCAGAACATTGTTAGACAGCTTCCTTACCTTCACGTCTCAGCTCCAACTCATCACCAAATTCCACAGAGCTTAGAACCTTAGGGTGTTAGCTCTGCCCACTTTATCCATTTCTCTGAATGCCGTGATTCTCGTCACAGCTGTTGCCAAAGTCCGCCTGGATTGCATTAGCCTCCTTTGCTGTCTCACTCTGGTCCCTCGGAGTAAATCTCTACCAGTATTCAGTGCTATCTTTTCCAAATGCACGTCAGATACTATTCTAAGTAAAAGAGTTTAATGATTGTCTTTTCTTTAGGATGAAACCAATATATCCTGAATTTCTCTGAAAGTTTTTTTTTAATGTTTTGTAGTCTCTTCCTATTTCTCCAATATTTATGTTCTTGTATGAAAGATGCTTTGGGTAAACTTAAAAGATGTTTCAGATTTCGAGTGGATCAACACATACAAATAACGGAATAATTTGAAAAATATTTACCATGAATTGTATTTTGTGGTTTCTTTTCCTTTCGCCTGGTATTTTTCTGTTTTAAGTTTTTCAGTAGAGCAGAGTAGGGCATTACTTTAGAAGTTGGTGGGGAATCCACACAGATAAATAGTGCTACAATCTATAGATCTTTTCAAAAACAAACCCCAGGGTTCTGTAGATACCCGAGTTCCTAGAAAGCATTTCATTTCCTGATTCTATAAGAGTGTGTCCTCTTCCTGCTAAAATGAAGCGAAAGACGGCAAGTCATCTGGGATGATTTTCTGGCGTACACAGAAAAGAATGGCTGTAATCTGTGGGTTGTTTTGCCTAATAGGAGGGTAGATACGACTTTTCCATCCCTAATAAGAGACAAGACAGTAGAAAAGTCAGGGAACTCAGAAGCTTGCCAGAGCAAAGCTTCACAGCCCAAGAGAAGCCTCTCGGCTTAGCAGGGGAGAAAGCTAAAAATAACAGGCGACGAACTGGGAGCAAGCTGGCGAAGGCTCACGAACCACCCGTGTGCGGTCATTAGTATTTCATAGCCTTACCTGACTCATCTTTGCGGTTCCGGAGGGGCCTGAAGGAGGATTACAAGGTATATGAAATGCAGCAAAAAGGTTTACCGGGCACAGGTGAAGAGGGAAAAGGAAAATACCAGGGATATAGATGGAAAGAGAAATAAAGCACGGAAAAACGAGCACTCGGAGCACCCTTTGGATTTTAAAGCACAAGGCTACCAGCGTGACCCGCGTCCAGGGCCGAGCTCGGCTCACAGGGCTTGGTCCAGCAGATGAAGCCCTCGTGTCGTAAAGGGCTCCCAGGCAGACAGATTCCTGGCTTCCTCCTCACTGCTCTGCCATCTTACTAGGAAGTTCGTCAGGTGTGTGCTTACTTCTGTGGGGCCTGTTTTGTTGTGTCTTAAGTTTGCGCTCTATAAAGCCTTAGTCTGGAAGGTTTATGATACATTCTCTCGCCTGCTACAGGCACATTTAGTAGTTATTCAATTTCTGAGTTGATGAATACTAGGTCAAGGCAGAGAAAAAGCGGAAGAGACACAGAGGAGAGCTAAAATAGACTCAATATAAACTAAAAATAAATTTTTTTCTCTAAAATAAAAATGCGGTTTTATGGCCACAGGAAATACAGTCAAAGGGATGGTGTTGCTTTAAATCTAAGGACTTGCTACTTCTAGGCTTGCCATTTATTTCCACTAGTACCGTGTGTAGCCTATCCATTCACAAATCTGTACCTCCATCATATTCACATGGGTTTTCTAACAAAATATATTTTTAATTAGTATTTAATTGACTATTTTATGTGTATGGGTGTTTTGCCATCATGTATGTCTGTGTATTGCGTGTGTGTTGTGCCCGAGATGGCTAGAAGAGGGGAGATTCCCCGACTGGAATTACAGATGGTTGTCAGCCACCACTGGGCACTGGGAACTGAACACCTGTCCTCTGGGAGAGCAGCTGGTGGCAAAAAAAATGTTCCTTTCTCTCTAGGGGTAACTGCCTTCCTGCTCTATTTACTCTTTTCTCTCCTTTGTTATTCAATCTCCACCTTCTGGGACAACTTCAGTCTAGTAACTTTCCAGAGACACCAGAAAACCAAAAAGCTCTGAGAGTCTTCACTCTCAGAGAAGCCAATTTCTCCCCACCCCCGCCACGTGAAACACTGTAGACACAGAGTAAGCCTCCCCTCCCGAAGACAGTCCTAACTCAGAACACTCTGCTACGCAGCTGATGAGATGAAATAAGGTCTCATCACACACAAAGCACAAGAGCCTTTGTAAGTGACAGACTTGAAACACAGTCCCAGTAACAACCTGTGAGGGCTTGAGTGACCATTGCTGCCACTGCAAGTGGATGAAGGCCACAAGACAAGGAATGTGGAGACTCAAAAACTAGGAAAACAAAGCAAAGTAAACATGTTACTTCCCTGGGCTTCCGGAGTTAACCAATCCTATCAAGACCTGGGTTTTTACCCAGGGCTGTGCTCTGTTGGGTGCTGACCTTCAGCACATAAACAAATAAACATGCTATTTTAAGCTTCCCTGTTTGTTGTAGCTGGCTGCAGAAGCCGCGGGAGAGGAAGGCAGAGCCTTTACACTTCGGAGGCCCAGCTCTGCCTAGCCTCGTCTATGCTTTCCTTACCCAGGTACAGAGTGTTTTCACCTGCAAGCGCTCAGCAACTGTCCATGCAGCTTCATCTTCTGTTTCATAATTGTGTCTCTTAAGACGTGCACTAAAAATAGTCACAGAGACATGGCATTGGCAGGTCTAAGCTCAGAATTCCAATTTGGCATTTACATTTGTTGGTTCCTGATCAGAAAAACAAACAAACAAACAAACAAACAAACAAGACCAATCCTAGCCACAGTCTCTTTCCTTTGGCTGGTGTCCAGAACTCTGCCACCCTCGAGAAACACTAATTTGCACTTGCTTTCCAAAGGAATAAAGCCAGAATATCTTCTGATCCTGTATCGGGTGCATGTTCTTTCTCTCTCCCAGACTCGGAACTGAAAAATTCTCATCTATTTTTAGATACAAGCACCAGAGGAGAGTATGGCCGCCGACCTTAAACAAGGTAATTGTTTAGCCAAATGCTCACTGCATACTGTCAACAAACCCCAAGAAGGAGGTAAATTTCTGTTTGAGTCTCTAAAGTACATATATTATTGCTTTATAGGATTCTTGTTGCAATTCCCTGTGAATTCTGAGTAGCAACAGAATTACAGGAAGCAAACAAATGAGGTCAGCCCTGGCCGTGATGAGCACTCACAGTGTATCGCCATGTCTGGCACTTTCACGCTATTTTTTTAATAAATTCTTAACACTGTTCCCACTTTACAAATGAGAAGCCATGTCTTACTCAGGTTGAGCACATTTCTTTCGCACTCGCACAAACCAGAAAGTGACAGAGCCGGTATTTGGATTTGCAGTCTTTTAATGTGGATTCGATGCTCTTTATACTGCACAAAATCCCTACCTCATAGCACGGACTAGATGAGCGAGGGCCATAGGCATGAAGCCAATTTCTCCCCACAACCCAACGGCCAGTCCCTCACTTCATCCAGGTCTTCTTTCTGCTCACTGAACTCCCTTTGGGGCTAACAGGCCAAGAGAACGAAGGTGCAAACTAGGACAAACAACTCTCAGAAGCCTGGGGATAGGGAGTGTGTGAGACTATGAAATACTGTCAGCTGCCTGCAGTTTGAATTGCCAAATCACCAATTTGTGAGAATCATACAAATATTTTAACATTAATAATGGAAGTGTTACATGAATGATGTGACCAGAATCACCTTATAACACTACAGGGGACTTTATACACCATCCAGCATTAAAGATGGGAAAAGATAGGAAATATCAAGGTTTGTGTCCATAATCTTTACAGAAAGCAGTGGTAGAAACTGAAATAAACCTTCCTATATTTGAGGGAAATATTTGGGGTTTATAATGATGCCATTTTCCCAAGGAATCACAGTTTCTAATGCACAACTGTATAATGTGGTTGTATGATTTTCATATATTTTAATCAAAATTATAATTTATACACCATTATAAAATGTAGATTTTTGGGTTTTTTTTTTTAGACACCAATTTTTAAGTCTAAGCAATAATAACAAAATAAACTAAAGTATAATAAGATATATTATATATCTTATAATAAAAACAAAAACTATCACATCAGGACAAAACAAATAGAAGGAAAAGAGCCCAGGGGAGGCACAAGAATCAGAGGCCCACTCATTCCCACACTCAGGAATCCCATAAAAACACCAAACAAGAAGTCATAATGTATATGCAGAGTGCAGATCTGTGCAGGTCTATGCACGCTCCCTCGGGATCTGTGAGTCTGAATGTGCCATTGACCCAGCTGGTTCAGAAGGTCTTACTTTCTTGGTGTCATCCAGCCGCTCTGCCTTGCACTCTTTCTGCCTCCTCTTCCTCAGGGTTACCTAAGCCATGATGGGAGTGATTTGATGAAGACATCCCATTTAGGAATGAATGTTATAGGGTCTCTCACTCTCTGCATAAATTCTACCTGTGGGTCTCTGTGTTTGTTCCCATCAGTTGCAGGAAGGAGCTTGTGTGATGGTGGCCGAGCAGGGCACTGATCTACAAATATAGCAGAATGTCATCAGGGGTCACTGTGTTATTGCTATTTTTTTTTTTTTTTTCAGAGCAGTACTATACGGCTTTACCCTAGGTCCCTGGGCTATCTAGTCTCAGATTCTTGATCACACAAGCAGTATTGAGTGTAAGTTCTCTCTTTAGAGTGGGCCTTAAGTCAAATCAAACATTGGCTGGCCACTCCCACAAGCTTTGTGCCACCATTGTCCTCGCATGTCTTTGCGGGCAGGGCAGACTGTAGATAAAGGGTCTGGTGAGAGGGTTGGGCTTGCCTTTCTCTTCTGGTAGCATGCAGAGTGCCTTCCTGTAGCAAAGACAGTAGAACACAGGAGTGATGAAGATCTAGGCAGGCACCAGCTCAGCCTCTACCGTGAGCTTGTGCAGATGATGTCTTCAGCCGTGGGGCCTTGCTGTCACTTTGTGGAGAGCAACCTGCAGTCTTGGCAACAGCCTGGGTTGTTTAGGAAAAGGCCTAAAGTTTTTATCACACAAGTCTTTCACTTGCTTGACTGGAGTTGCCCCAAGACATATTATTTGAGGCTATTGGGAAAGATATTGTTTCCCTGATGTCTTTCCCAGTCTATGTGTTATTTGTATATTGGAGGGTTATTCTTTTTATGAGTTAATTATATATCCAGATACTTTGCTAATCAGCTGTAGGAGTTCCCTGGTGAAAGTTTTAGGTTCACATATATGCTATCATATCATCTGCAAAAAAAGATACTTTGACTTCTTCCTTTCCAATTTGTATACCCTTAATCTCCCTTAGTTGCATTATTGCTCTAGCTAAAACTTAAATACTATATTGAATGTGTATGGAGAAAGTGAACAACCTTGTCTTGTTCCTGATTTTAGTGGAATTGCTTTGAGTTTCTCTTTATTTAAGTTGATGATGGCTGTGGACTTACTGTAAACTGCCTTTATAATTTTGAGGTATGTCCCAGTATCTTTATTCTCTCCAGAACTTTTATTATAAAGAGGTGTTGGATTTTTGTCAAAGTCCTTTTTTTTTTTTCCGGATCTAATAAGATGACCATGTGGCTTTTGTCCTTTAGTCTGTTTATATGCTAGATTGCATTTACTGATTTGTGTGTGTTGACCTATCCCTGAATCTCTGAGATGAAGTCAATATTTTATTGAGAAAATTTTTATCCATGCTCATAAGAAAAAATGGACTGTAATTCTCCTTCACTGTTGGGTCTTTACGTGGTTTGGGTATCAGGGTAACTGTGGCCTTGTAAAACAAACTGGGCAATATTCCTTCTGCTTCTATTTTCTGAAATAATTTGAGGAGTATTAGCTTTAAGTCTTTAAAAGTCTTATAGAATTCCTTGCTAAAACTATCTGGCCCTGTGCTTTTGGTTGGGAGACTGTTTAAATTGCTTGTCTGAACTTGGTATATACTCGCTTATATAGACCTACAAGACATGATAAACA
>NW_026596100.1:798969-816882 GCF_907164565.1 Psammomys obesus | reverse complement strand
AATAAATAAATAAATAAATAAATTGCTTGTCTGATCTTTATTTAACTTTGGTAAGTGGTATCAAAAAACTTATCAATTTTTTAAAAAATATTTTCCAATTTGGTAGAGTACAGTTTTAAAAGTTTGTCCTTATGATCCTGTGTATTTCCTTGGTGTCTGTTCTTATTTCCATTTTCATCTTTAATTTTGTTAATTTGGATATTACCTTTTCACCTTCTAGTGAATTTGGATAAGGATTTGTCAATCTTATTCATTGTCTCAAAGAACCACTTCTTTGTTTTATTGATTCTATGGTTTTTTTTGTTTGTTTACATTTTATAGTTTCAGCCCTGAGTTTAATTATTCCTTGCTGTCTACTCATTCTGGGTGTGATTGCTTCTTTTTGTTCTAGAGCTACCAGGTGTGCTGTTAAGTTACTGGTGTGAGATCTCTCTGGTTTTTTTGTTTTGTTTTGTTTTGTTTTTAATGTAGACACTTAGTACTATGAACTTGCCTCTTAGAACTACCTTCATTATTTAGGTATGTTGTATATTCATTTTTATTCATTCTATTTTTTTCCTTAATTTCTATCTGGACCCATTTTTCATTCAATGGAGAGCTATCCAGTTTCCATGTTGTAAGCTTTCTGCTGTTCCTGCTGTTCCTGCTGTTAATAATATCCAGCTTTAATCTACAGTGGTCAGAGAGAATTCAGGGAGTTGTTTCAATTTTCTTATATTTGTTGGGACTTGCTTTGTGTCTGAGTATGTGTTCAATCTTGGAGAACATTCCATGAGGTTCTGAGATGAAGGTATATTTTTAGGTGTTCGACTGAAATATTTTGAAAATATCTGTCAGGTCCATTTGGTTTAGCCAGCATTTCTCTGTTTAACTTTTATCTGGATGACCTGTCTAATGGGGAAAGAGCATATTGAAGTCTCCCACTACTCGTGTGTAAGGGTTAACGTGTGAGTTACACTGTAGTAGTGTCTATTTTATGAACTTGGGTGTCCTTGTGTTTGGTGTGGAGGTGTTTAGAATTGCACTGTCCACTTAGTACATTTTTCCTTTGATGAGTATGTAATGTCCTCTCCTATCTCTACTGATTAGTTTTGGCTTAAAGTCTCTTTTGTCAGATATTAATATGGTTACACCAGCTTGCTTCTTAGGTCTATTTTTTTTTTGAGAGATCATTTTCTACCTCTTAACCCTGAGATAACGTCTATCTTTGGTGTTAAGATGTGTTTCTTGGATATAACAAAAGAATGGATCCTATTTTCACATCCAATTTGCTATTATGTGTCTTTTTATTGAAGAATTAAAATTCCATGCACTCTGCCCAAAGTTTGGCTATGAGTCTCAGCCTCTGCTTCAATACCTCGATCAGTAGAGTCTTTGAGAGGCCCTCTGTGATAGGCTCCTTCCCTCTTTCCTGTCTTCTCCCACTTCTTATGTCTGTCTTATCTGTTCTTTTGAATGAGGATGGAATGGAGCATCTTCCCTAGGGTCCTCCTTGTTGCTTAGCTTCTTTAGGACTGTAGATTTTAGTATGTTTATCCTATATTATATGTCTAATAACCACTTATGAGTGAGCATATACCATGTGTGTACAATTGGGAGATATCAATGAGCAGTATTTGTTGAATCCTGTTATCTTGCTGTGAAAGTGGTGATTGTGTGTGTGTGTGTGTGTGTGTGTGTGTGTGTGTGTGTGTGTTTCCTCCTTTGATTGTCTGGTCTAGAAGTATTTATTCCCTGTTTTCCTGGGTGTGTTTAAACTCTTTAATTTGGGGTTTTCCTTCTAGAACCTTTTGTTGGTCTGGATTTGTAGATAGATATTGCTTAAATTTGGTTTACTCATGGACTGTCTTATTTTCTCCATCAGTGCTGGTTAATTTTAAGTCAGCTTGTCACAAGCTAAAATCATCTGGAATAAGGGAACTACAACTACGAAAATGCCTCCATAAGATTTGGCTGTAGGCAAGCCTGTAGAACATTTTCTTAATTAGTGACTGATGTGAGAGGGCCCAGCCCATGGTGGGTGGGCTTTTCCTGAGCTGGTGATCCTGGGTTCTATAAAAAGCAGGCTGAGCAAGCCATGAGAACATGCCAGCAAGCAGCACCCCTCCATGGCCTCTGCATCAGCTCCTGCCTCCAGGTTCCTGCCCTGTTTGAGTTCCTGCCCCGACTTTCATCAGTGATGGATTATGGATATGGAAGCACAAGGAAAGGAAACCCTTCCCTCCCCAACTTCCTAACATCCTAACATGGTCACGGTCTTTCATCATAGCAACAGTAAGTAACCTAGACCATTTGGTACCAGATTAGAAGGGAATTGCTGTGACAGACCTGAGCATGCTGTCTTGGAGAGGATTGTGGACAGATTTTGGAACTTTGGGCTAAAAAAGCCCATTAAACATTGATCTGAGTGGGTTGTTCTGTAAGAGAATGGAAGATAAGAATGTTGAGATCAGTTCAGGTGACAGAGGCCTGGCTGCTGAAGTTTCATAGGGAAGCAAAGACTCTACACAGCTTTTTGTTTGAAGAATCTGTGGCATCTGGTCAGATGGAGCCAAAGAATCAGCTGTGATTAACAAGTAACCAGAAACACTAAATAAAACCTTTGTTTTGCTGGGACAATGGATGCTGCTCAGCTGAGGCTGAAAAGTCAGTTGTGATTAACAAGAGACCAGAGCCATAAATGTAAAACCTTTGCTTTCCTGGGACAATGGATGCTGGTCAGCTGGGGCTGAAGAATCAGCTGTGATTATGAAATGTGAGGTGAAGTCTTTTGAGAAGAGTTTCCTCAGAGTCAGCATGCAAGCTGTGTTCAGAGGTGGCCTTGTTTGTACTTGTGCTGGCAGCAAACCTGGTCATGTGTGAACTCTCCCAGGCAGTCCTGGTTTTCAAAGCATGGAGAGCAGCTGAGGCCTGGCTCTGTGAGAGGCCAGGAGAGGCCGCTGGTGATGATGCAGCCGAAGTAGCAGTGGAAGCCCCGGGACTGAAGGGGTCATGCAGGGAAGTTGAGGGCTGGTACCATGAAGAGAGCCTAGGAGATGCTTTTGGTGAAAGTATATTCCAGTTGCAGTAGAAGACCCTAGAATTTGGGGGAATTCCAGTACCATGAGACAACCAACAGGAATGCCAGCAGCAGTGGAGTGGAGCCAGCCAGAGCCTAAAAGATGAGCTGTGTGTGCTGCAGAGGGCGGAGCCAGAGAAGTGGAAATCCCTTGGAGGAGCCCAGAAAATTGTGAGTAAATCTCAGATCTAGAACATTGAATTATTTACACTGTTAGAGTGTGATTTTTCCTTTTTTTAGATTGTGACTGTGCCGTGGTTCTGCATACTTGAAGTAAGAGAGTATTTAACTTATTTTTGATTCTATGAAAGCCTACAGTTGAGAGATTTTGAATAAAGGAGATTCTGGATTTTAAAAGAGATTTTGGATTTTTATAGAGACTGAACTTTAGAAGTGTTTTAATAAATTCTGTGGGACTTCTAAATTTACAATGTTTTATATTTGTGACATTTATTATTCTTAGATGTTGGGGATGACCTAAAAAAAAGTAGAACTTAGCTCTTAAAAGTTGTTTGGTGATCAAAGAGCAGGCAACCAAGCTCATGTCCGAGACAGCCCTGCTCCCCTTACTCTGGAACCCATGTGGAGACTGAGCTGCCTATCAGTTAGTTACATCTGAGCCGAGGGTCTAGGTCCCCTCCATGCATGGTCCTTGGTTGATACATCATTCTCTGCAGACCCCCGATGGCTCAAATTTTATGGCTTTGTTGGTCGCCTGTGGAGCACCTGTCCCCTTCACATCCTTCTATCCCCTCCCTGCTTCTTCCATAAGACTTTCTGAGCTCTGTGAGTCTTGGCCGTTGAGTCTCTGCATCTGCTTCAATCCCCTGTTGGTGGAGCCTTTCAGAGCCTGCTCTTTGATCACTTCCCCCTGGTGATAGGGCCTTGCCAGGCCACAGGAGATAAGGATACAGGCAGTCCTGATGAGACTTGATTAAGCTAGGGTCAATTGATGGGGAGGAGGACTCCCCTTTTAGTGGATTAGGGGAAGGGGTTAGAGGTAGAAAGTGGGGAAGGTGGGACTGGGAGGAGATGAGGAGGAGGGCTACAATCAGGATCAAAAAAATTAATAAATTGTTAAAAAATAAAATTTTTAAAGAGTTTAAAATAAATTTAAATAATAAATAAATTTTAAAAATAAAAAAATTAACTTTTTTGCATGCCACAAAAAAGTTGTGTGTCAGACTAAGAAGGGGTCAATTATGCTGCCTAATTTTATCTCAACTTGTCACAGGCTAGAATATCAGGGAGGAGGGGACTGAAGTTAAGAAAATGCTTCTAAGATTGGGCTGTAGGCAAGCCTGTAGAGCATTTTCTCAGTGCTTGATGTGGAGGGCCCAGCCCATTGTGGGTGGGGCCATCCCTGGGCTGGTGGTCCTGGGTTCTATAAGAAAGCAGGCTGAGCAAGCCATGAGAACAAGCCAGCAGGCAGCACCCCTCCATGGCCTCTGCATCAGCTCCTGCCTCCAGGTTCCTGCCGGGTTTGAGTCCCTGCCCTGACTTCCTTCGGTGATGGACTATGGATATATATACATAAGGCAAATAAACCAGGTTTGCTTTTGGTCATGGCATTTTACCATAGAAATATTAACCCAAACTGAGACACCATTGATGGTGATGGAAATTTTTTTTGGTTAGGGTAGTCTGGGCTGGCTTCTGTGGTCTCTTAGAGTCTGTAGCACATGTGTACAGGCCCTGCTGACTGCCAGCATCTCCAGTGAGAAGTCAGGTGTTTCTTTTATGAACATGGGTGCCCTTGTGTTTGTTGCATAGATGGTAAGAATTGTAATGTCCTCTTGGTGGATTTTTCTGCTGAGTATGTAGTGTCCTTCTCAATCTCTTTGGAAGCATTTTGGTTCAAGTCTATCTTGTTACCTATTAAAATCTCTATGCCAACTTGCTTTTTTTTAAATTTTTTTTCATTGTATCATTTATTCAGTGTCTGCAAGGTTTTCTGTTTATTTAAATCAATCAAGATTTTCAGAAAGTTTGGTAATCTTTCAGAGTTTTATAAATTTTCAGAAGACAAGTTAAAAATCTATTATATTTTTTCTTATGGAAAATTCTATTGTAAGTGATTAAATTGGCAATTTAATCATTGCAACACAGGTTGTAGGAAGTGAAATCATTGGTTTTGGCAAAGATGTCCAGAAACTCCTTGAGGGAGTGATAGCTTATAATACCACTCAGAATGGTATTGAAAAGGAATAGTATATTTTTTAATTAATTTTTTATATTAATCACAGGTTATTTACTTTGTATCCTAGCAGTAGCCCCCTCCCTCATTCCTTCCCAATCCCACCTTCCCTCCCTCATCTCCTTCCTATCCCTTTACAAGTCCACTGCTAGGGGCGGTCCTCCTCCCCTTCCATCTGATCCTAGCTTATCAGGTATCTTCAGGACTGGCTGCCATGTCCTCCTCTGTGGCCTAGCAAGATTGTTCCCCCCTCAGGCAGGTAAAGGAGCCAGTCATTGAGTTCATGTCAGAAATAGTCCCTGTTCCCCTTACTACAGAAATCCACTTGGTTACTGAGCTACCATGGGCTACATCTGAGTAGGGATTCTAGGTTATATCCATACATGGTCCTTGGTTGGAGAAACAGTCTCATAGATGAACCCAGTGCCCTGATATATTTTGTCCTTGTGGAACTCCTGTCCTCTCCCGGTCATATTAACTCCCCCTTTTATTGTATGATTCCCTGTACTCTGCCAAAGGTTTGGTTATGAGTCTCAGCATCTGCTTTGATACACTGCTAGGTAGAGTCTCTCAGAGGCCCTCTGCGGTAGGCTCCTGACCTGTTACTTGTTTTCTCCTACTTTCTATGTCCATACCGTTTGTCTTTCTAAGTGAGGATTGATCATCTTACCCCAGGTCCTCTTTCTTGTCTATCTTCTTTAGGTGCATTTATTTTAGTATGTTTATCCTATCTTATAAGTCTATATAAGTGAGTATATACCATGCATGTCTTTCTGATCCTGGTATCCCTCACTGAGGATGATCTTTTCTACATCCCACTATTTGCCTGCAAATTTCATGATTTCCTTGTTTTTAATTGCTGAGTAGTATTCCATTGTGTAAAAGTACCACAACTACCAACTTGCTTCTTAAGCGCATTCTAACACTTTACCCCAAGGTGAAGTCTATCCTTGATATTACATTGTGTTTCTTGGATGCAGCAGAAGAATAGATCCTATTTCTGTATGCATTCTGTTAGTCTGAGTTTTTTAAATTGGTAATTAAGAACATTGATAGTGAGAGAATCAATAAGCAGTATTTGTTGATTTCTATTATTTTATTGTGTGTATATGCATGTGTGTGTGTGTGTCTTTTGATTTACTGGCCTGTTTTTTTTTTTTTGGGGGGGGGGGGTCTGGTTAACCATGTTAGATTAGAATTTTCTTTTCTGTGCTTTTTGTAGGGCTGGGTTTGTTAATTTTCTCTTTAAGGACTATGTCATATTCATAAAGGCTATTTTAAGATCTTTGTCTTGTGTTTCAGCTATGTTGCAATGCTCAGGGCCTGCTGTGTTAGGGTTCCTACATTCTACTGCAGACATACTGTCCTGGCTGTTTATATAGCATTTTCCCGTTGACATATAAACATCTGGGTTTGGGAAGATTGTAATTCTGGTCTTGTCTTTGTTGGGTGGATATTTTGTTCCTTGGTTTACATTGCCCTCTCTGCTTTTCAAGGGAGTGTGGTGGCTGTGTGTTGCTAGGTAGCAAATTCTTCTTGGATCATTATAGGGATGGCCACTGGTGGTTCCAGATAAAATGTGTTTCTAGATCTTGGGAGCTCACATGGAGGACTAAGGAGATGGTATACAGATTTCTCTTATTATACATTCAGGTATAAACCAACAGTTTTAATGATGGTGAAATGTCAATGAAGGAAACATAAATATTTTTTTTGCAAAACAACAAATGACCCAAAACTTTATCCCCATTTCTAGTGTTTTCTATGTATGAGTACAGAATCTAAAAACAACAAACATAATGAAGAGTCAAAACAATATAGGTAAACTTCAAACATCCCAAAGTGACTCTGGGTAGGCATCCATCTTCTCAGGTTGGCTACAGAATTCTTCCACTATCTACTCCTTTATTGGTCTTGATTAAGGAAACTGATGATTTCTGATTAGATGTAGTAAAAAATAAATGAAACATTATAAAGATCGAGGATAAGAACTTCACATGAAAACCTGCTCTGTGAAATTAAATTTGACATGATTAGCCACGTCTCAGTGGATAATTTCCTGAATTGTGATTTATATACACATTTAAAAACTTCAACTTCATTATGTACATCATATAGAGTTTTCAAAATAAAATGTCAGTGATAATTTCTATAAGGCTTTGTGGCAATCCCTTGTTCAGGACTATCAACACTTATTGCGCCCTTTTATTTTAATGAATATCTGGATTTTTTTTAACCCTTTATAATTCTACTCTGGAATACTTTATTAAATGTATAATTTGATTTAAGTTTTATGAACACTTGTACCAAGAGCAGTTCTAAGTTTCCTTTCCCAGTTAGTTAATAAGCAGTCTGTGCACACATCCGATGTCATAGAGAAAGCCCAAGAATGTTTGTTCAGAATTTACTTTAATCCAGCTAAGCTTTGCAATCAGAACTTGCCTAGGATGGCAAGACCCGTCCCCTGTTTCTTTCTGTGGAAAACAAGAGTCTTTGGTTCTTATTCACTGGTATACTTATCTGCAATGTGAATAAGAAGAACTCCCTATTCATCCTTCTTGCTGAATTTCTTGGTTTGGAAACAGGCTGTCCTAAGACTGATGTACTTGTGAATAATTTTCTTTTAGGGTGTCTGCCTAAAATTCATGTTTCTTTCTGTGTCTTAGATGATAAAAGACATCTGAGTTCATCCAAATAATGTTAATTCTCTTTAGATCAGGCAGGTAATAGCATTTGTGTTAATCTTTTTTTTTGGGGGGGGTGCAGAGTTGGGTTTTTTGTTTGGTTGGTTTGGTTTTTGGTTTTTGCTTTTTTTCAGATAGGATTTCCCTTGGCTGTCCTGGATGCTCTTCGTAGACGAGGCTGGCCTCAAACTCACAGAGATCTGCCTGCCTCTGCCTCCCTGGTGGTAATCTACTAAGATGTGTGCCCACAGCCTGATACTATCTAGGAAGAAACAACCAACAGTCACAAGGCAAACTGGCCTTGTCCAAAGCCCAAAGCATCCATATGGAGAGGAATGGCATTCTGTTTTATTGTTAATGGGTTAGTGACAATATGCAGTTATATTTCCTGTCAATTTGGAGGCTGCACTAAGAGTTGGCTGTGGCCTGCACACAGATGCAATTATACACACATACATATGTATTTGAATAGATGTGTGTGTTTGTATAGCCATACAGTCTTAGATGCCACATAAAGATTAATCTAAATTAAGACTTGAGCTAGAAAGCATGGTAGGTTTTGTGTTTACAATGTATCTTAAGGATAAGGATTTCACTGCTGTGGTCCTTGGAAAGGGGGTGAGGAGTGTTGCTAAGGGCTTACACTTAGAGAAAAGTCATTTCATGAGTAATAACATGCTTGGCATTTCCAAACAATAGAAATCTATCACTGTTGTTGTACCCAGCCCAGTTCCTGCGACCTCCTGGTAAGGTGGCTGCCATTGTTTTCTTTCTCACACAGGAAATAAAGTGAATATGGAATACCTAAAGGATGTAATTCTATCAAAGGAATGGCAAGTGGGAAGTGAGGGTCCGCCCACTGCGTGAGAAGTCTTAGTATCACCAGGCAGAGTTCTAATTCTGGGCAGAAGAGAGACCTACTTGGCAGGGGTCTGGCTTCATGGTGCCAGCAAGGAGACAAAGGGGCAGGAGCACAGAGAAGGGAAGCGCTTCTCTGGAGCTCTGTTCACTTTTTCCACTCCATTTTTAGCTGGCACTTTCTCTTGGCTCAAAATTCTGTTTTCACTTTGGTGCCAATGATTCATGAACTAGAGAATTCTCGATGTAATTCTAAATTTAGGACTTCATTTTACCGATTTTAGCAGAGGAAACATTAGAAATGTCCATAAATAAACTATGGATGGGGCGTTCAGTCTCTGGAGAAAGCGCCATGAGCTGTTCCATAAGTATTTAGATTTACTTTGAGCTCATTTTCTGCTCCACTGCCCTCAGAGGTATAGGTTACAGGCAACAGCCACGCAAGCAAGAAGAGAAGGTAACATCTTTGTTGGAAGAGTGAGTTATTAAAGTAAGAAGGCTGGAAAGAAAGAGCTCAGAAAACAATGAAAGGTAATCCAAGAAACCACGTTGGAGGAAAAAATTGACTGAGGAAAATCACAGCCGTCTGAACTGCCATATTGTAGGCTAAACAACTAGACTGGATTTCCCAGTAAAAGCATCTAAAATAGCTGGGCAGAAGATAAAACGCAAATAAAAGACAGTGGGTGGTCAGTCGTTTCAGACAAAACTGACTGTAATGAAAAAAAAAAAGCCGTTAGCGAATACAGAAGGGCACTTCATAATGATAAAAGATGTAACTCACCAAGAATTTATAACAATTTAAATGTTGTATGCTTTTACTAATGCAGCTTAAATCCTAAAGTGACAGAAATACAAGGAAAATTATACAAGATCATAACTTACTTGAAAGATGTTTAACAGACCTCTCGCACAAACTGATAAATGAAGCAAGCAAAGTGAATCTAAGAATATAAAAATTTAAACAACCCAACTGTAGGTTTGAAATAATAACCACATAAGACCATGTCTGCTCAATAATAACAAGAGCCTCGCTACTTTAAACAGTATGACTTTTATGAATTGCTCACTTGCAGGATTACAAAGCAGGCCTGAACAAATTTCAAGTGACTTGTTAAGAAAGGATCTAAGCAAATGTCCTTGTATACTTGAGCATCTTTTGGATATATGCCTAGGAGTGGTATAGCTGGGTCTTGAGGTAGCACTATTCCTAATTGTCTAAGAAAGCGCCAGATTGATTTCCAAACATTCCCACCAGCAATGGAGGAGGCTTCCCCTTTCTCCACATCCTCTCCAGCATGTGTTGTCACTTGAGTTTTTGATCTTAGCCATTGTGTGGATGTAAGGTGAAATCTCAGGGTCGTTTGATTTGCATTTCCCTAATAGCTAAGGATGGTGAGCATTTCTTTAAGTGTTTCTCTGCCATTCGATATCCCCCTGTTGAAAATTCTCTGCTTAGCTCTGTGCCCCATTTTTTAATCGAATTGCTTGATTTGTTGTTCTTTAACTTCTTGAGTTCTTTATATATTCTGGATATTAGCCCGCTGTCAGATATAGGGTTGGTGAAGATCCTTTCCCAATCTGTAGGCTGTCATTTTGTTCTGACAGCAGTGTCCTTTGCTTTACAGAAGCTTTTCAGTTTCATGAAGTTCCATTTATTGATTGTTGCTCTTAGAGCCTCTGTTATTGGTGTTGTGTTCAGGAAATTTTCTCCTGTGCCATTGACTTCAAAGCTCTTCCCCACTTTTTCTTCTAGCAGGTTTAGTGTGTCTGGTTTTATGTTGAGGTCTTTGATCCACTTGGACTTTAGTTTTGTGCAGGGTGATAGGTATGGATCTATTTGTATTTTTCTACATGTAGACATCCAGTTAAACCAGCACCATTTGTTGAAGATGCTGTCTTTTTTCCATTGTATGGTTTTGGCTTCTTTGTCAAAAATGAAGTATCCAAAAGTGTGTGGGTTTATTTCTGGGTATTCTATTAGATTCCATTGATCCATCAGCTGGTTTCTATGCCAGTACCATGCTCAATTATACAACAAGGAATTTTGCTCAACCGTGTTTGTAGCAGCTTTATTTTTAGCCAGAATCTGGAAACAATGTCCCTCAACTAAGGAATGGCTACAGAAGTTGTGGTACATTTTCACAATGGAATACTATTCAGCAATTAAAAACAAGAAAACCATAAAATAGGATAAACCTACTAAAATCTGTACAACTAAAAAACCTAATCTACAGGGAGGACTCTGGCTAAAATGTTCAATCCTCATCCCGAAAGGCAAAGAGGATGGACATCAGAAGAAGAAGAAAACAGGAAACAAGTTAGGAGCCTGACACAGAGGACCTCTGAAAAGCTCTGCCCTGCAGACTATCAAAGCAGATGCTGAGACTTATGGCCAAACTTTGGGCAGAGTGCAGGGAATCTTATGAAAGAAGTGGGAAATAGTAAGATCTGGAGAGGACAGGAACTCCACAAGGAGAGCAACAGAACCAAAAAATTTGAACACAGGGGTCTTTCCTGAGACTCATACTCCAACCAAGTTCCATGCATGGAGATAACCTAGAACCCCTGCACAGATGTAGCCCATGGCAGTTCAGTGTCCAAGTGGGTTCCATAGTAATGGGAAGAGGGACTGCTTCTGACATGAACTGATTGGCCTGCTCTTTGATCACCTTCCCCTGAGGGGAAACAGCTTTACCAGGTCACAGAGGAAGACAATGCAGCCACTCCTGATGAGACCTCACAGACTAGGACCAGAAGGAAGAAAAAGAAACCCTCCCCTACCAGTGGACATGGGGAGGGGCATGTGTGGAGAAAGGGGAGGAAGGGAGGGTTTGGGAGAGGAGGGAGGGAACTAGAGGGGGGATACAAAATAAATAAAGTATAATTAAAAATAAAATTAAAATTAAAAAAAATCCTATGATGCTGCAACTACATTTTAAAGATATCAGAAAATGTTATTAGACATATAATATAGGATAATCATCCTAAAATCTGTACACCTAAAGAAGCTAAGCAAGAAGGAGGACCCTGGGTAAGATGATCAATCCTCATTGAAATAGGCAAATGGGATGAACATCAGAAGAGGGAGAAAACAGAATAGGACAGGAGCCTACCACAGCGGTACTATGAAACACTCTCCCCTGCAAGGTATCAAAGCAGAGGCTGAGACTCATAGCCAAACTTTGGGCAGAGTGCAGAGAATCTTATGAAAGAAGGGGGAAATGAAAGACCTGGTTGGGACAGGAGCTCCACAAGGAGAGAAAAAAAATGTCTGGGCACAGGGGTCTTTTTTGAGACTAATACTCCAACCAAGGACCATTCATGGAGATAATCTAGAACCCCTGCACAGATGTAGGCCTTGGCAGCTCAGTGTCCAAGTGGGTTTCCTAGTAATGGAACAGGGACTGTCTCTGACATGAACTCGGTGTCCTGCTCTTTGATTGCCTTCCCCTAAGGGGGATGCAGCCTTACCAGGCCACAGAGGAAGACAATGCAGCCACTCCTGATGAGATCTGATAGACTAGGATCAGATCGAAGGGGAGGAGGACCTCCCCTATCAGTGGGCTGGAAGAGGAGCATGGGTAGAGATGAGGGAGGGAGGGAAGGAGGGAGGGAGGGAGAGGGTGGAATTGCAAGGGGATGAGGGAGGGGGTTACAGCTGGGATACAAAGTGAATAAACTGTAATTAATAAAAAAATAAAATTTAAAAGAAGAAAGAAAGAAAGAAAGAAAGAAAGAAAGAAAGAAAGAAAGAAAGAAAGAAAGAAAGAAAGAAAGAAAAAGGAGGAAGGAAGAAAGGATCTGAGATGCCAGCCATGACAGGCTCCCAACCTTCCAGTTTTTGGCCCTAAACCTAAGCACATAAGACCAGCACAGAGTGAACTCAGTGGGTTTAGAAAGAGTGGATGCAATTGGGAGGGAAGAGTGATGGTGGAGCCAATGGGGCAGTCAAAGGGGAGGAAATAGAGGGTCGATTTGATCTAAGCATATTATATGCATATATGAAATTCTCAAACAATACAAGTTTTTAAAGAGAAAGGACAACAATTTGAGGTGTGGCTCAGCATAGGGCACTTGTTTAACTTGTATAATGACCAAGTTTCATGCTCTGCAACACACATACACACACACACAAGTAAAAATAACATAAACCTAAATTATCAAGTTAAAAAACATGCAACTAAATGGATCAGCAAAGTCAAAAGTTAGCTTTTAGGAAAAGTACCAGCAAAACTACAGACGAGCTTCTGGAGAAAGATGGCAGACTAGAACTTCCCCATGACAGTCTTTGAGTGGAAAGAGTTGGGGGATGGCAGCCTGCTGCTGCTGGGGGAAAGCAGCAGCAACTCCATGGTGTCACACCCATCATTTTGGTTGTAACAACCAGGCACCAACTAGGAAGAGGGGTTATTGGTTGAGACTTCAGAGAGAGTCACTAGGGAGGGAGCATGAAGATACCCTGCCCCTGTCTCTGGGGAGAGAGGGCCACAAGAAACATCCATGGAAGGGGGGAGCTCAGATGTGTACCCACAGTTCAAGGGAGTAGTCAGGCGGGGGTGTGGAAGGTGTGCTGACTGGGAGCCACATCCTGTGTGGCAAGGATGGGGCCCTGTGGGTTACTGTGGAGGATTGGTGCTGGAGCTGGTGGCTGCGCATTCGTTGGTCATCTGCTTACTACATGGGGTTTACTGCTGGCCAGGTCTGGAAGACTAAAACAAATTCCAGTGGATCATCTCATTTCCGTAACTCCCAACCCTCTTCAGGGCAGAGTCTGAGCACACAAGAGCAGCAGACAGAGTACTTTAGTACCTTGGTCCTCTCCATCTGGTACATAACTCAGCTTTGTTTGCTGCCCCATTTTGCCATGCACTCAGGCAGCACCTCTTTATTTGGCTTCCAGCAAATGTGAGAAGCAGACCAGCAGGTGAACTATAAAACTAACTGGGCTCAGTAACAGAGGATCCTGGCATGAAGAGAAGGGAAGCCTCTCAGGCGAATAGAGCCTGGTTGCTGACAGCATGATATTGACAAGTATTGTGTTGGCCCCACAGCTCACGTCAGCATCAGCTGGTAGGACAGGAGCAGCGGGAACTGTGGGAACTCTACCTATCCTGCCTCCCGGTGGATTTGTATTAGTCGCCAGAAAGGAGTATCTACAACTCTTATTGTTCTCTGCCTCTCTTTAATAATTCTTCTCTTTATTGATGCTTTTATTATTATTTAATTTTTAATCTCCTATGTTCCTCTGCTCATTTCATCTAATATTATTTATACATTCTTTATTTTATAATTGTTACTTTTACTTCTTTCCGACATTCCTTTCTGTTTTACCTGTCTTTTTTTTTTTTTCTTTGATCTTGTGTCTTAGTGTTACATTATTGTGATGAAGCACCGTGACTACAAACTTGGGGAGCGAAGGATTTGTTTCGCTTACATATCCCAAGTCACAGTTCACTGACAGAAGTCAGGACAGAAACTCAAACAGGACGGGAACCTGGAGGCAGGAGCTGATGCAGAGGCCATGGAGGGTGTTGCTTCCTGGCTTGCTCCTTATGACTTCTCAGCCTGCTTTCTTATAGAACCCAGGACCAGATCATGGTGGTCCCACCTGCAATGGACTGGGGGGCCCCATCAATCACTACTTAAGAAAATGCCCTCCAGGCTTGCCTGCATAGAGTTCTAGCTTCTGATAGCATTTTCTCAGTAGGGGTCCCCTTCTCTCAGATGACTGGAGCTTATGTCAAGTTTACATAAACCTATCCAGAACATCTGCTTATTATTTCTTTTTTCCTTTTTTTCATTCTTAAGTATATTATTGTTGTTGGAGTTTTTGTTTGTTTGTTTTTGTTTTTATTTTTTACGTATCGTTAGTTTTTCTGGCAGTACTGAGGACTGAACCTAGGAAGAACTAAACAAGCACTCTACCATGAACCATGGCCCCAGCTCTCACTTGGTAGTTTACTCTAAAGTATTTTCCATTATATTGGTGATATATTCACTGCCTTCAACTGTTGTTTGTTGTACTTCTGTGTGTGTGCGTGCACATGTGCATGTGTGTTTGTATGTGTATTTAGTACGGCACTGTAGTTTCATAGCAGCTATTTCATTCCCTGTGCTGAGAACTGAGCTGTGAAGAGAAGGCTGATGACTAAGAAGTCCTGCTTTGAAACCATCAGGAAACCCATCCTGATGGGCATGCAAAGCGTGGCATACAGGCACATGAAATGTTAGAATAAAAGCATATGACTCCTCAAAAATGATTTTTGCCTTTATAAGTCTTCTAACATTGAATTCACATAGCAGAGTAAAGAATTCAGATTCTAGGGACTTGAGTGTAGGCTCAGCAGTTTAGAGCACTAGCTGCTCTTCCAGGATACCAGCTTCAACTCTCAGCATCCACATGGTACTTCAAAACTGTCTATAACTTTAGTCCCAGGTGACATAACACCTTCACACAAACATACGTGTAGGTGGCAAAACAACAATGCGCATAAAAATAATAAAAATAAATCATTTTTCCCTCCAGGTCTTTCTATCTCCCCGTTCTTTCATAAGATTTCCGGCATTCTGCCCAAAGTTTGGCTATGCATCTCAGCATATGTTTTGATATCCTGCTGGGTAAATTCTTTCAGAGGCCCTCTGTGAGAGGCTCCTGTCCTGTTCCCTGTTTTCTCCCTCTTTCAATGTCTGTCTCAATTGCCTTTCTGAATGAAGATTGAGCATCTTACCAAGGGTCCTTCTTCTTGCTTAGCTTCCTTAGGTATACAGATTTTAGTATGATTATTCTATATTATATGTCTAATATCCACTTATAAATGAGTCTATACCATGTGTGTCTTTCTGCTTCTGGGATATCGCACTTAGGATAATCTTTTCTAGGTCCTACCATTTACCTGCAAATTTCATGATTTCTTTGTTTTTAATTGTTGAGTAGTATTCTATTATATAAATGCACCACAATTTCTGTATCCATTCCTCAATTGAGGGGCATCTCGGTTGTTTCCAGCTTCTGGCTATTACAAGTAAAGGGGCTACGAACATGGTTGAGAAAATGTCCTTCTTGTATACTTGAGCATCTTTTGGGTATATGCCTAGGAGTGGTATAGATGGGTCTTGAGGTAGCACTATACCTATTTGTCTGAGAAAGTGCCAGATTGATTTCCAAAGTAGTTGTACAAGTTTATGTTCTCACCAGCAATGGAGTAGGGTTCCTCTTTCTCCACATCCTCCCCATCATGGAGCTCCACAAGGAGAGCCACAGAACCAAAAAATCTGGGCAAAGGACTCTTTTCTGAGACAGATACTCCAAACAAGGACCATGCATGGAGATTACTTAGAACCCCTGCACAGAGGTAGCCCAAGGCAGCTCAGTACCCAAGAGGGTTCCCCAATAATAGGACCAGGGACTGTCTCTGATATGAACTCATGGTCTGCCTCTTGGATCACCTCCACCTGATGGGGGGTGAGCAGCCTTGCCAGACCACAGAGGAAGACAAAGATACAAGTCCTGATTAGACCTGATAGACTATGGTCAAATGGAAGGGGAGGAAGACCTTCCCTATCATTGGACTGGGGGAGAGACATAGGAGAAGAAGAGTGAGGGAGGGTGGGATTGGGAGGGGGTGGAGAAGGGGGCTACAGTTGGGATACAAAGTGAATAAACTATAAATAATAATAATAATAAAGAAAAATAATTCTTAAAATAATTTATATTCTAATATTAAAGATGATCCATGGCCTCAGGATTGAATCAAAGAAGTGAATCTATGAATTTGGCAATTTGAATAAGAAATTCAATAAGGAAATAAAATTCTGAAAAAGGAGCAGTAAACAGAAATCTTGGAAATGAAAGTCTCCATAAATCAAGTCAAAATTCAACAAAACAAATACACAAGTGGAAAAAAGACCTGTAAGACACTGAAGATGAGGTTGAGCAAGGGATAAAAAGCAACTCAGAATGCAACTTTTAAGAGCAGTGGGGTACAATTAAAGTACTTAACATATAATGCTTTCTTGCAGAAATTGCAGCTCAAATGAAGATTACAGACATAGCAAAGGCATTAAATGAAATTAGAGCATAAAGTGCCCAAATCTAGAGAATGGTGTTGACATCTAAATACAGGAAGCATCAAAACCCTTAACAAAAATATAACCATAACAAATGTTCTATGTCATAATAAAGTTGAATTTCCAGGAATAAATAAATCATGCTAACAATGGTGATATAAAAGCAAGTTGTGGAAAACTGTAGAGGCCAGGTTAGCATGGAATCATGTATTTCAAGTTATGAAAGAAATCCAGATTATTATACCCAGCAAAGCTGTCCTTTAAAGAAATTTCAAGTTGCTGAAGAAAGAAGTAGAAGAAGATATCAGAAGATGGAAAGATCTCCCATGCTCATGGCTTGGCAGGATTAACATAGTAAAAATGGCCATCTTTCAAAAAGCAATCTACACATTCAATGCAATTTCCATCAAATTACCTACACAATTCTTTACACACCTGGAAAGAAAAATTCTCAACTTCATATGGAATAACAAGAAACCCAGAATTGCTAAAACAATCCTCTACAATAAAAGATCTTCTGGAGGTATCTCCATCCCTAATCTCAAGCTGTACTATAAAGCAACAGTTATAAAAACTGCATGGTACTGGCATAGAAACAGAATGGTGGAACAATGGAAACAAACAGAAGATCCAGAAATAAACCCACACACTATGGACCCACACACCTGATCTTTGAAAAAGATGCCAAAACCATACAATGGAAAAAAGATAGCATCTTCAACAAATGATGCTGGTCTAACTGGATATCGACATGTAGAAAAATGCAAATAGATCCATACTGATCACCCTTCACAAAACTAAAGTCCAAGTAGGTCAAAGATGTCAACATAAAACCAGACACATTAAATCGGTTAGAAGAAAAAAATGGGGAAAACCCTAGAACTCATTGGTACAGGAGACAACTTCCTGAAGAGAACACCAATAGCACAGGCTCTAGAAGCAACAATCAATAAATGGGACCTCATGAAACTCAAAAGCTTCTGTAAAGCAAACGACACTGTCATCAAAACAAAATGAATGCCTACAGATTGGGAAAAAATCTTCAC
>NW_026596100.1:777576-798959 GCF_907164565.1 Psammomys obesus | reverse complement strand
AATAAATAAATTTTTTTTAGAAGTTGACAAATTTGTGGACACATACAGCAGTTTAAGTTTAAAACCTTAGACATATCAGTTATCAGTAAGATGGAAGAAGAAAATTCTCGAACAAAAGAAACACTAGGAATAGAATAATTTATGGCTGAATTCTACCAACGCCTGGAGGTAAAAACTTACTCTAGGTGTCATCATGCTGAAGAGCCTGTGACTAGAAGGACCACAGACACTATGGGACTGTTATGTGAACACAGTATTAAAGCACCTCTGTAGGGCCTATCATTGGACCCATAGACTAAGGCGTCTCTCAGCCCTCATCGGAGAAGTTTCCATTTGCAGTAGATGTGCTCAACACAGAGACCCAGAGCTGGCCAATGTGCAGGTAACATGGGATTGTGAATAACCACTCCTACATGGAACATTTATACCACACCCTCTATTCCAAATGTTCGGGGACCAGTGTAGGAAAGGAGAGGAAGAAGGTAAGAGCCAAAGGCATCCGACAGCTAGAAGAAGACTAGCAGGGGAGCAGCACATATGAACTCAGAGATTATGACACTATACACAAGAGTCGTGGAAGCTTAAACCAGTGTGGAGGAGGAGGCTGGATACCAGGTTACACTGTTAGCCAGGGAGCTCCTGTAGGTTCTCGCTGCCAGGTAAGAAGGATCAATTTTTCCTAAACATGTAGCCTCTGATAGGTCAACCCTGCTCCAAGAGAAACATCCAAGACATTTGGGAAGCACAAATTTGTCTTGCTTGAGGGGATAAAAAGGGCACAGCGTTGGATGGGAAGAGAAAAGAGATGGTTGGTCTGGGGATTGTTGAGGCTAGGAGTGAGAATGTTTATCAAAGCACATTATATAAAGTTCTCAAAGAGCTAATAAAAAAGAAAATATGAAAAACAATTTTAAGGAAATAGGAAGGGAAAGAATGTTTTCAAACTCATTTTAGAAAGTCAATGTTACTCTAAGAACCTTACAAGGACACGCACACAAATGTTCTAAACCACTTACTTTGATGAGCATAACTGCAAAAACCCTCTAAAAAGGCATTGCATACTGAATTTTATGATACGTTAAAAAGATTATATACCACGATTAAATTGGTTCCCTTCCAGAGATGCAAGGATAGTTTAACACACACCAATAAGCACAATTCAGTATATACATTAGATAAAAGACAAAAGTGGCACGATCCCTTCATTAGATTTATACTAGACTGCTACAAGAGTTTATGAAAACAGCCCTGAAAAAAAATAAACGGGTAGAGTGGTAACACCGTGGCATAATAAAGGTATGTATGGCAACTGACTGCCAATACCTTATTGAAGAGGGGGAAACAGAAAGCATGTTCTCTAAAATCAGAAGCGAGTTATAGCTGTTCTTCCGCGATATCATTCTTGAATTCTTAGGACACTAATGCAGTAGGAAAAAACAAAAATAAGAAGAATACAGAGAGGAAAAGAAAAGCTCAGATTATTTCTACTGGGGAAAAAAAGATGTAATCCTGTACTTAAAACACTTTTAACGACTTCTATAGAGCATTTTTTTAATCTAATATTTTAAGTAAAAAACAAAACAAAACAGAAATATTAGTAAATTGACCTATAAAACCCAGTAACTTGTCTAAACACCGGTACTGAACATACTGAGAAAGAAGTTGGGACAATAATCCTATTTACAGAGCCAAAAGCCATGAATAAAATAAAATACCTAGTTATAAACCTAATCAAACAGTAAAGACCAGTGTAATAAAAACTGCAAAACATCAAAGAAGCAAATTTAACCCAGTAGAAGCTACAAATATCATGCATCAGCAAAGCTGATAGTGTAAAAATGTCCCTATTACTCAAAGCAATCCCCAAATGAAATGTAAAACCAGCCAAAATTCCACTCAGATTCTTCACAGAAATAGAAATAGAAAAAAAAAAAAAAAAAAAAAAAAGGCCTCAAGTTCTAGTAAAAAAAAGACTGTGCTCTGAAATAGCTAAAACAATCATAAGAAGGGGGAAAAAGTAATGCCATCAGTATGGCAGACCTGATTCTAAATTTTCTTACACAGCCATAGGGAAAAAAATAACTCACTGTTGCAGTGACCCCCAAACACAGGAACTAACGCAACAAAATAGAGTGTCCAGAAATAAACCCACACAGCCACAACCATTGATTCCCGACAACGGTGTTAAAAATATACAGTGCGAAAAGCCTCTTTAGCAAATGGGGTTGGGAAAACTAGATGTCCACATGTCCAGGTCTGCAAATAGATCTCACCTTGAACAAAAGTCAGTTCAGATGACTAAATACCTTAACTCAACTAAAGACGAAAAATTCTGAAATTGCTAAAGGAGACCATAAGTGAAACAAGTGTAGGAAATCAGAAAAACTTACAAATGGCATTGCATGAACTCAAAAGGCATATGCGTAGCAAAGCAGACTAACAGAGTAAAGAGATAAAATATAGAATGGAAAAAATATTTATTAGCCATTCCTATGGAAGCAGATATATCAAGAGCTAAAAATATTGAACATGAGAAAGAAAATGATCCAACAAAGGAAGTACGAATAGCCAATAAATGGAAAAATGTCCAACGTCTTCAGCTATATAAATATCAATTTCTATAAAAATATATAAAATAATATAAAATAAAAATTCATTGATAATCCATCATACTCCAGTCATGACAAAAACAAATGCTAGGGGGATATAAAAGACGCCTCATACATTGTTGGATTAAGGTAATTATAATCCGGCCACTATGGAAATCAGTAAGGAGACTTGTCCCCATGCTAAGAATGGAGCTACCTTGTGATCTAGCTGCCTCAGTCCTGGTGTGTGACCGATGGACTCTAATCAGCATACCGTAGGGATCATGCATATGCTTATTATGATACTTTTCACAGGAGCCAACTGATGGTATCTGCCTAAGTGCCCATCAGTTTTTTAATGATAAAATATGGCTGACGTACATAATGTTTTATTTGGACATAAAGAAGAAAATAAAAAACAATGCTGTTTGCAAAAACAAAGAAATTTGAAGATCACCATGTCAAATGAAAAAGCCAGTCTCAGAAAGACAAATGTCACATCTGTTTTCATTTGTGGAATCCAGGTTTCTGTAAAAGATATGAAAGTAGAGGCATATTATTTGGAAAGAGTTATGAACATATAGAGTGGGGTAAATGGACAAGAAAGGGTCTGGGAATAAACATGACTAAAGAGCATTATATGCTTATATGAAATATCACAGTGAAATGACTGTTTTGTATGATTAATACATAAACCCCTAAACAACATATACCCCTGTTGCCTGTCCCTTTGATACTGTAATATCATCTGAACTTCGGACCTTTGGCTATCAGTTCCCTTCTCATTGATCTCCTCTTTTCTGCTAATCAGGCTCATTACTTAGACTCTCAACCACCTTAGAAATTATGTGAATGCATATTTGCCTTTCGCACCCATCATGCTGTTCTTGTGAAAGCGGTGATGAAGACAGCTGACTAAAACAACCTAAGCATTCAAGTACAAACTTCTAAACGTTGGTTGGTTTCCAAGGAATAGTCACAAATAAACCCCCTTTGCTTCTCAGTTATACTCTTCTCTCTGTTTGTGCAGGGATAGGAATTGTAAGAATCGGTAAGAATTAAGTCTCTAAGAAGAAATGAAAGATGAAAATGTAGATGATCTTGGCAGCTAGAGGGACTTTGTTTAATGCCAGAGAAGTGGCGTCTGGAGTTCCTACTACCCAGTGACCAGGGTACAGGACGCAATCACTTAATGACCAGAATTGAAGAGAACTTAGATTACAGGCTCCAGGTTGGAGCTTTGGTAGCTAAGGATGAAGGAGGAGGAGGGGGTTGTTGGGGATGGAGTGGGGGTTATCTGCTTCCCAGAGACAAGCTGTGTTGATGAGGGTGGGGTCTCTTGTCTCTTTTTGCAAACCAGGTGTCTGGACTTGGGGTGAGATGACTTTCTTCTGCAGTGCCCAAATAGTGGGCTTCCTGAGGATTTCAGCTCAGCTTAGGGTCTTAGTTTTAGCGTCAGAGATGTCCTTTAGTAATGATTTATTTTTATTATTTTATCCTCTGTAAAATGATATAAAACTTCAGAAAGGCAAATGGGATGGACAAAGCAAGGAACAGGATAGGCTAGGGTCAGACTAGGGCACTGGAGACTGGAGAAGGAGAGAGGGAGGGATTGGGAGAGGACGTGGAAGGGGCTACAGCTGGGATACAAAGTAGATAAATTCTAGTAATTTAAAAAACTTTCCCTGGATACAGTGCAGTAGAGGTGGGATGTTGGAGCCCAAACTACCTCAAGTCTGTCAACCATTGTTTTTTTGTTTGTCTTTTGGTTTTTGGTTTGGTTTAGTTTGGTTTTTGCCACAAGGATAATTTTAAATTTTTCCTTAGTTTCTCCATGTTTAAGATGGCAGTACTAGGAGTTACTTGGTAAAATGCCAAGAGAACTCCATTGAGTAGCTAATGCATGTTAAAGTCAGGGAATGTAGGAGCTACTCCAGAAACAGTGTCATTTTTTTTCTCAAGGTCTGATCATTTGTTTGTTGCTCTTTAAGACTTACTATTGCCTGGACTAAGACTTAGAAGTAGGAGCTGTCCATAAGGAGCCTACATCTCTTGGTGAGCTGTTCCTGGCATTTTTTCCTTTTAGTTTCCTTCATTCTCTCACCAAAAGTTGAACATATTCTGCAGCCTCTTCCTTGCTTTTCCTACTGTGTTGTTTCTTCAGCACAATGTGTCCCATTCAAGTAAAGGACAGTAACAGGACAATGAATATTGGGTACTTTGGTCCTGGGCTTCTTGCCTTCGATTAAGGGCTTTCTGATAATATATTGGCGAACAGCGATTTCTTTTTTTTTATTAATTTTTTATTAATTACAGTTTATTCACTTTGTATCCAAGCTGTAGCCCCCTCTCGGCCCCTCCCCATCCCAACCTCCCTCCCTCTTCTCCCATTCCCCTCCCCAAGTCCACTGATAGGGGAGGTTCTCCTCCCCTTTCCTCTGACCCTAGCTTATCAAGTCTCATCAGGACTGGCTGAATTGTCTTCCTCTGGAGCCTGGTAAGGCTGTTCCTGAGATCAAAGAGCCAACCACTGAGTTCATGTCAGAGACAATCCCTGTTCCCATTACTAGGGAACCCACTTAGAGACTGAGCTGCCATGGGCTACATCTGTGCAAGGGCTCTAGAGTATCTCTATGCATGATCCTTGGTTGGAATATCAGTCTCAGAAAAGACCCCTTTGCCCAGAGATGCTGAGACTCATAGCCAAACTCTGGGCAGAGTGCAGGGAATCTTACGAAAGAAGGGAGAGATAGAAAGACCTAGAGGGGACACTGACTTCTTTAGAGAGAATGAAAAGCATTCTGATTATGCTAACTCTTTCTGGCCCCAATGAGGCACACTAGCATTTTTCAGCTTATGAATATCCTTCCCTCCTTTCTAAAAAAATAACCAAACTGGGAACAGTTAGGTTGGGATCCGCAATGCATCTGCGAACAAGCTCACACTTCTGCTCTCTAGTTCTCCTCGGTCTGTAACAGGACCGCCCCTGAACTAACAGCAAGAATACTCTGCCATGGGTCAAGACGCATTGCTTCTTGGGAAAACCTTGTTTGCTGTTCTCACCGCTGAGTCAGACCTCATAACCCTTCCACTCCTCACCAAGAGCATCAGTGGCGCCTTCTGTGGCCTAGCGCTTCTCCTAGTAAGAACAAAGGTTATATTCATCATCTACTTCCATTGAGTTTCTGACAGCCAGCAACTGGGAAGGAGATGTTCAGCTTCATCGTGGCTAATCAGCTAGGAGGCTCCATGAAAAAACAGCCCAATTAATTTAAAAGTATTTATTTCATCTAGGTTCCAAAAAGGAAAGTCTCTGGAATCAAAGCTGGCTTCCTCTGTGCAGGCATGGTCTAGTACTGAGATGCCCTTGGTTTTGATGACCCTACATGATTTCATTTCTTTGCATATGCCTTGTGCTTCACAGTGTACTTATTTAAAGTATCTAATACTGTTGGGCATGGTCGCTTATGCCTTAATCCCAGCACCCAGGAGGTAGATACTGGCAAATCCTTGTGACTTTAATGCCAGCCTGGTCTATATAATGAGTTGCAGGCAAACTGGAATATATCCATGATATGTGTGTGTATTATTATAAATATATGTAATTGTATATATAATATATCTTATATAGTTATATAATTTATAACTAAGTGTCTCTACTCTCAATTACTCAGTCATTGTAATTTTTTATCTTTCTGGTTTTCCTTAGTTGGGTTCTGTGAGATGAGCTCATGAAGGTTTCTGGAAAAGAAGTGATATGCACGAAAGGCCATTTTAATTGCAAGTCACAAAAATCTTCTCCATTTATGTTCAGATTCAGAATTTTAGCCCATTGGTAGCCCTCTAAATGCTTAAATGCTATCTCTTTAAAAAAAATACATTCATAATAATTAGACTATTTTGATTTTGTTTCAATTTTATTTATATATATATATCTCAATTTATTAATTTTAAAGTGTTCACATAATTTATCCAGATTCTCAGTCTTACAGTAGAGTCCATAGTTAATATTCCTCTCTATTCACTCTAAACCTATAGTGTCAATTATGTAGTGTTAGCACTCACTAAAAATGTATTGATTTAGGAGTAATGAATCACATACTTATTAAGCTACATAAAGGTTGGAGAGAAAATAATACTGGGAGGTAATAGAAGAAGGAGAGGAATTGAAAGAGACCCCAAAGCCTGAATGTTCTGGAAAATTCTGCAATGCAATAACTTTGAAAAGTATAAAAGGGCATGATTGCTTATAGGCCATTGCAGTGTGTGTGTGTGTGTGTGTGTGTGTGTGTGTGTGTGTGTGTGAGAGAGAGAGAGAGAGATACAGGGTAGCCAAGAGCTTCAGCAGGCTGATTTAATTTGTTTCGTTAGCAATGGCACAGACTATAAAATATGCATGTCCATATTCTAAATATGTGTGCCTGGAGTAAATAAATAATTTATTATATAGGCTATAAATTATTTACTAAGCCATTCTAAATATATACACTATTTGCATTTTCCTGAAAATAAAGGTGGTAGACTGATGATCTCTTAGGATTTCAAAACAACAACAACAAAAAAAAAAAAATCAAAGAAAAATGCTATAGTGCAGTGTTCTCTGTAAAGGAGAATGAACTAGAATGGGAAAACCTCAAATGTATTGAGGAAACAAGAAAATTAGCCTTCCTTTTAGAAAACAACAATTTCACCCAAATGTTCAAGTGTGGATTAATCTGGATTTTGTTTTTTAAGTCTGTGAGCTAAGCCTTTGGATTATAAAACTAGGCAGCATAGACAAAACCTTTAAAAAAAAAAAACCTTCTTTTTTTTTTTAATGCTTGCTGGCACTTCAAAGAAATAGATAGGATAATTCCCAAGTTGGATGCTCCAGAAAACATTGTTGTGCAGCTGGTTCATTCTTTGGAGTCACCCTGCCATTTCCAAATCTTCAGCAGCATCTGGGAAGAAGGCTTATTTCAGAATACACTCCTTTTAAGCACATCATGAGCTGCCTGGTTAAATGGCTCAGACTCAATCCTTGGCGAGCAGAACTCTGAGTCAGAGCCATGGCGCTACATCTGTTCCCAGCATCATGCACAGACCCGAGGCTTCTTGTCTCCCACATTCAGGCCTCGCTTCTTCTGTGTGGACTGTGAAAGGGGTGAGGATCTAAAGGCCACAGTTCCTAGGTCATTCCTTGAAAAGCAATATGACGTGAACCTAGGAAATACTGTTTCTATCTACTGTGCCCAAGAACTCATCTCAACTGCATGAGAGCAGAGGCAGAGGCTCTAGAGCGAGGCACACCAGGTTTCCTCCTTATCTTATCCAAGAGTCGTGAACAAATTCACCTTCATGTGCCTTAGTTCCCGTATGTCTAATGTGATGCCAATATTACACACTTCATAGATTTTTATTAAGGATTACAAAGTATTCATGAGGCACTCAGAATGATACATTGCACACAGGGACTCTGTAAGCATCATGCTTGGTTATTGTTATCAATACAGAATGCTTTTCATTATTACATCGTAGCCTTTCTCAAGAAAGGGATTGTTCAAGTTAATTTAGGAAACCTGCTTTGTTTTGGCAGAGGATAGATGTTTACTGAAGGAAAGTATAGCTACATAAGAGTGAGCTTATATAAGAAATTAACCAATGGAGTCACACTAGTGAGATGTGAAGCTCAGCTAGTGTGTCTGTCCTTTCCTTCAGGTTGGCTGACTCACAGCTCTCTCACGCATTAGAACTGTCTGTCATAACATTAATGTTCTTATAGTTTGAGCATGTTGAACATGGTATTCAAAAATTTTATCTTGAAAGTGATGTGGTGGTCATGGGAGATGGAGGCCTATTGGTACTTGTTTGCACCATCAAGAATGAAGAAATTGTTCCCACAGGGATGGTTCTCATGGTAAAGTGAGTTTGGCTTCATCTTACTCTCATCTTGGTACTTTATTCTCTTCTAACAAGCAGCAAAGAAGCCTCTGCCGTAATGCTGCACTTCAGGGCCTCCACAGCTGCCAGGATAATTTTCTCCTGTCAGTTTCCCAGTCTTCAGTACTCTTACAGCAGAAAGTCAATGGTCAATAATTGATTGCCAATTCTTATATCTCTTTGCCAACCCTGAAAAGAAGTTAAATGATTTCTCCCAACATTGTAATTTGAAAGATGTCTCTGATACCTCAATGCCATCAGTTAATACTTTTAGTGAAGTAGCTGTAATAATGAGACCCATAGAAAAGAGAATCCCCTGAGCTTCCATTGTTGACTGTCCTTTATGGGCCTTTTGCAGTGAACCCACATCACAAGCTGAAATCTCTGCATGATGAGATGGTTGACAGCCTGGTTCTTTAAAGTCTAGAGCTCATCTCTCTCCAGGAACCGTAGCATCTCCACAGTAACCTACTCCTCCCGATGACACACACTGAAAACAGACGCCATCTTGGACTATGGGGTCTGATGGGATAGAGCTGGGTAATGTATTTCTAATGACTATAAAGAAACAAAAGATGCCTCTCCTGCACTCCATACCCTCCGCGTCTTTGGCTGAGCTCAGGCTGATCAGTGAGAGGCTGTGGCCTTACTGACACTCTGCTGTGCTTCCACAAATCTTCCCTTGGAGAGTCAGACTATGGCTTTCCTGATCCTGTTGCCTCACGCTATGAATCGTGTGTGTCTGGCTTAAGGTCCCTGGGTCCTCAATTCTTCTCTCACTCATCATTTCTTCTTATTTTGAAAGGTGCACACTCTTTCCAAGCAGTCCTCAATTGCACTTTCCATTACAGAGAGTCAGGGACAGATTTCACCCTTAGGAAGCAAATGAGAAAGAGCCATGTTTAAAGAGGGGTGGGTGGGAGTCAATGTATTCGTGATCAATGCGGTACAAATCGAAGACACCAAAAGTTCCTTTGAGAAAATGTCCCAATTCTGGCTAAGCAGCCTTTTCTCTCATGCGACGTGGCACATAAGTAAAAAATGCCCATTTTTTTGTTAGGGCTCTGCCCCGTATCTCCACTCATTCCAGTCTAGCGTTTGCTCCAAACAGCACCATCGTCCTTTCCAGCCTTGAGGAGAGAGTATGGTTCAGGATGTTATAGAGTAGGGAGGTGCAATTCCACAAGGACCGGTGTGCAGCCTTAGGCAGCTATAAACCCTCTAGGCCTCAGTTTCCTTGTCTTTAAAGTGGGACTGATAGCAGCTCCCCCGGCAGCTGTTTGGATGATTAGGTGAAATCACATAGGCGCGGCGCTTGGCACACGGCCTGGCCTTCCATGGTGCTCAGTGACCAGGAGTGGTTATTATGAAATCATGTTGCCCGGATCTGCTCCCCGTTCCAGCTTCAGAAGGTTCCCAGCAGGCAATCGATGCAGCAAGTCCACCGGCTGGGGAGCATCCTAGCAAGACAGAGCTGAGAAAGATTTGAGAGCAAATCTATTATGTAAGAAAACAACCAAATTCCCATGAAGCCTAATTATTTGCACTGTTTATTAATAGCTCTGGTCCTGCCCCTCTCCCCCAGCAACAAATTAGGATCTGACTTGAGATAACACTCTGGATGAAGGGGGTGAGGTGGGGGCCGGCGCTTCTGCAGGGGATAGCTTCTGCATAATGCATCCTGGCATCGGAAGGGAGCCTGGATGGCTGCCTGCTTCCCTTTGTATTTCCCATCATAGCCCATAACAGCCTTCATTATGATTTGGGTCCCCTTTATTGCATGTATAAATAAAATCTGACAAAAGTGTGAGTAAATCCTTTAGCGGTAAAGGCTGATAGAAGAGGGCAAAAATTAATTTTATGCATGAAGAATCTCATTAAGCAGCTTCATGGAAACAAAAGGGGGCTGACGTCAGAGACTTGCGGATGCCAGCGTCTTCAGTCTGTGTGTCCCACGGTCTTGCCACGGAAGAGTTAGTCCACCAACAGCCGTTGCTGCGGCTGTTGACCCGGAAGCTCACAGAGGATGCCCGGACTGCACCTTCTTGAGGAGCTTAGGTTCTCCAGGCAGCCAAAGCCCAGGTCCAGTGGGGGTTTCTTTCCTTTCCCTGCAGGTCTCTGGAGAGCACGCTGGAAGAAGCTTCTCAGCTCCCTCAGCGAGGAAGCAGGCATCAGCCTGGGGCCGGGGGGAGGGGGCCACTCCTCACTATAGCTGAGCAGACTACCCTTTGCTACGCCCCCAACCCCATCCCTCTCTGCGGAAACTTGTGCTGCTGATTTTAACCACCTTAGGGTGCTATCCAGCAGGGAGGGAGAGAGGGATGATGGGGATGTGGTAGAGGGAGAGTAGGCAAAGTGAAATAGAGGAAGGGGGCCTCTAGGAGAACTAGAATCTACTGGAAGCAACGAATGTACTGTTGGCTCCACCGTCCTGTCTCTGAGGTCCAGGTTTTCATGACTAATTCTGTATTCATTCTCGATTGGCTGATACCATGTCAAATCACTGCGCGCGCACATACACACACACACACACACACACACACACACACACACACACACACACGTGCTTTTGATTCATATACTGTAGAATTATCGATCCATGTGTTGCGTTTCCTGTCCCCAGAAGGGATGCTTTTGACATAAGGTCAAATCTGAGCCCTCACTGCCTTTGGCCATCGTGTTCCCAGCCTATGCCAGTCATTGAACATAATGGTTTTCTCTAGATATAAGTTAATTAGTTACTACTCGCTTGTAGATTTGGAATAGACAAAGATCACCTCAAACACAAATAACTTATTACAGATTATTGCAACTGGCCAACTATAGAAATACAATACATCTTGGGCACATTGCTGAAGAGTATAGAGAAAAATTATTTATTTCACTAAATGATTATGCTCTTCTTTTCTACCACTGGAGAATGTCTGCTATGAAACAGACAATCAAATACCCTGAACACTGCAGAGAATATCAGAGAAATAAACAACAATAAAATCAGAAAGGGCAAGCAAGCAATAGAAAACATTTCTTCAATAACAGTCCATTGTTATTTATAAAACCATTCCATAGTAGCTTCGTATGAAAACCTCTGATAAAAGGCAAGAAAATGCAGAGCCTGCTAACATTTCCCTGTGTTCCTGGACATCAATGAGACATAAATAATGTTAGAATAATGGTTGGGAGTGAAGCCAGTTCAAAAGCAGGCAGCAGAGAGTGACAGAATTGGGGTCCGAGGTTGACTTTCATCCTTATAAAGTCTTAGACTCTATCAAACTGTCAATCACTCTAGGAAGTGGTCTCCTTGGAGCTCTTTGGAGGATGTGGGAAGTCACCCCATGCTGTTCCACCGTGTACTATTCATGAGTGACAGTTGCTGGGGGTCTTCAGGGAGCTCAGATTGGATGTATGAGGTGAGCCAGACTGTAATCTAAGGGCCCCTTCCAATGCTGCTCATCTGACTACTTCTTCATCTCCCTGAATATTTTTGCTTCCATATGTCATGTCTTCACTTTGATAACAGTACCAAAGGGATTAGAATAAAGAGCAAATGCAGTTTTGAAATGTCAGCCCCGGAGTATTGTCTGGATTTGCTTTCCAAGTTCCTTTCCAAATTGTATTCAAAGAATTAATTTTCTTTTTGAACTGCTTGCTGATCAAGGCGACCTGTTCCATTGGCTGGGAACATCTTCATCTTTGTACCACTTCATCTTCACTGTAAGCCCAAACTTAATTGCCTTCCTTTCAGTCGCTGTTTTTGCCTTTTCCTTTGGCTGAGACCAGAAAAGGTAATATTTGACTATTAATACCTCACTTAAAGTAGAAGATACCAACTAGTTACAACCCTACCAATTTATTAGGAATTCACTCATTTTTGATTTAGTGAAAATACTTTTGCTCAGTCATGAGCTCTTGGAGTCTGTGGAGGTGCTGTGGTACGTTTTCAGAAACCTGATCTCCAATGCAGACTTTGGATTCTGAAAACTGAATTTTCCTAATTTTTTGCTTTTCTTCCATTTGGCAATGCTAAAGGAAACATTACAATCTTCAAACTAGCTGTGCATTGCACCTCTTACAGGATCTTAAAAAATGTTTAATGTTGTCACTCACCTTAAATATTGTGTTTTAACGAATTCTTTTCAGTTACTCATATGCTGCTGTTAATGCACATCTGGAAACATTAAACTGGAACAAAGTCCAATTTTACAGCTGTAGAAATTAAAGTTGTGTCCCAGAGCTTATAGTAGTAGAAAACCCTTCTGATGGCCAGCGACACAGCGAGGCCATCATCTAAATGCTGCTAGGTACCACTCACTCAATCCTATCTCTGTGGGCTTTGAGCAATAATTTATTTTGTATGTAACTGAAGAGATGGATTATATAGCACTGATGCTAACTCATAGACTGTTATAATGAGCAAAGCCTAGCCAATAGCAGATGATGCCTGTGACAGATTTCCAGGTCTAGAAAAATCTCAGTTTGCTTTCCCATCAGGCCCACGAATAACTCACTTTTCTGACTTACATGTTGGGCCTTGTATGACCAACAAGCTATCTTAATAGCTACTTCTGAGTCTTGTACCAGTGGTACAAACACCAAATAATACATTTGTGACTTGGCTAACAGTGCGTAGCTGATTTTTCTTGGAGAAGAAAGGAGTCCTGCTGGAGCTCTTTGAAAAGTCATCCCAGGAGCTACAGCATGAACCTGGTTGCTTCCTCCTCCTTTGTTTCTGCTCTCTCTTCTCTTTAGACTTATCTTACAAGGTGCAGTGGGATGTTTGGAAGTGTTGAATGTATTCCCACAGCCGGGGCAGTGGCTGTACTTGAGCTGACAGAAATGCCCTGCCTTACCCACAGACTCCATGCATTCTGTGTTGACAAGAGTAAACTACAGGGTTTTCGGTTTAACGTTTAAATTGGCAGACACATTATTAGGTGTAGTTACAGCTTCCTCAAACAAAAAACGTTTTAGTTGATGTTTCTCCCTGCATCTCATCTTCCCCAGCCTTGTCTGGCCTTGTATGCTCTCTCCCCAATCATCTTTCTGCCTCCATGTCACACATGTGTTTTCGCCCCACTCCTTTCCTTAACATCATTTCCTTTAAACAGTCTTCTCTTTGTCTCTTTTCTAATTTTTAAAGCTTTACTCACAGTTAATCCCGTTTATATTCATATATATATATATTCATATATTATGATGCATATATAATCTAACTTAATTTTCCAGGTCCATCCATTTTGGTGTTATTTCACTTTTCTTACAGTTGAAGGAAATTCCATTGTGTACAGGAACAACATTTTTTTTTTACAGCAGTAAGGAATAGGATCCACTAAGATGGCGTCGTCATCATCTGCTCAGATGCACCTGCTGCTTTCCCAGCACCCCTCCACCACAGCTCTGTCCTGTCAAGAAGATACAGAGACCCATCCCTGCCTGTGTTTTCAAAGCTTGCATGGTTTGAGTTTTCCTGAAGAGATTCAACAGAAAGTTAATTTTCACAATACGATCTTATTAAATCCAGGCCGCAATATGCTCATTGGCAAAAATGTGAGAATTCAGCTCTTCGCAAAATGATTGGATATCAATACCAAGCAAGGAAGTAATAGCTGTTGAGGGTCCTCATTACTGCGAACTACATGAGCAGCTTGGTGCAGACGTGGTTTTACAGTGAAAGGCTCCCATTCTTTCTACCATATGCAGAAACAGACAGGCCCAGGCTGCAAAGCCAGAAGCTCTTCTCTCTCTATCCCTGAAGTCTTTTGTATTAAAATAATGTATCTCAGTATGACACCCTCAGAGATCTGCTTGCAGTTACTTAGTTCAGGTCATTCTCCTTTGCCAGGTTTTGAGTTCCTCAAGGGCAAGGCCTTGGTGTAGGGCCAGGAACACAGTGAGTGTCCAGGGAATGCTTGGTCAGTGACTGAAGAGACCTTTTCTTGTTTACGAAGACACTGGCGTAGAGTACAGGGTGAGCGACGCGGGACCTTGGAAGACTTACATCCTGAGAGCCACAGCCACTCTGGAGGTGGAGTGTGGGGTTCCAAATTACAGCGGTTTCCTAATGAGTTTTGTTTTCCTCCTGCTGCCTGTGTGCTTCACACTGTGGTGGGTTAGACATGTTGGCAGGGAGGAGGCAAAAAAGCCATTCTGTCAAACCGAGCAACTTGCTATGAATTTGGAGAATGGAGATACCCAGTTGGGGGGGGGGGTGCGGGTGTGCACGTGTGTGCTACTTCTCTTGTCTTCACTAAAGTCAAATGGTCATCAACATTTTCAGGTTTCATCTTCTTCACTCATGAGGGAGTAAGGAAACCAGTGTGGGCCTGAATGTTTTCCCGAGCTGTCCTCTGAGCTGTGTAGCTGTTGGCTACATGAGGACTCGTGTCAAAGAAAGCGTTTTACAGCTCAAGCTCTCCACACAGACACATCTGCGTCTTGGTTTAATGGTAACTCCTAGGAAGGTACGACTGACCTCTGCATTTATTCAATAAGTGTTTGTTACCGTTCCAGCGAATTAGGCCAAGCTCTTCCTCTACAGTTCCTTCTGGAGATAAAGCACTAGGTAAGCAGAACTCCGGCTGCTCTCTCGAGCCTTTGCCGATACTTAATTCTCCTTCGGCGTGTGGAATCAGCGAGCACCGCAGAGCTGCCCTGTGGAATCCATCAGGGGCTGCGCGCCGAGGCCTTGGCAGGTGAGAGTGGGCTGCCCCAGGTGATTGGAGAAAAAGCGAGCGAGCGTTATGCTCTACCCGGTACATCCTCCCTCCCAAATGCACTTAGGATCGTCTTGCTGACTCCGCACGAGCTCAGAGTCTGCCCGCTTTGATTTGTTCTCTCCTCGTAATGATTTCCAAAAGGCAACAGGAGAATTGCAAATAAGGGAACAAATGAAGAAAAAAAAGTTACACCCTAAGTAGTTTTTACACAATTCATCTGGAAAGCTTATACACAGCTGCCTATACCTCTGAAGGCCATTACCAGTTCCTGGAAGGATAATATGCCTACTTCCTGTTCACTGCATTTATCGTCTCTGCTTGGCAGAAGAAAACTGTTCAGTTTTGCCTTGCAGGAGACCGGAGACCAATCTTCATCTCACCTGTTCTCATCTGAGCTTATGCAGCGCCGTGGAGGGCTCTGAGCAGGGGATGTTCCATAAATATTTGTACACTTTACTCAGTGGTGCTACTTGCCTCTGTGTTAGCCACAGTAAGACAAAGTCATTTGAAAGTGGACGTCTGTACCGGGGCCCCTTTCAAACGCTGGCTAGAGAGATCCCAGGCATTCTCCATAGAGCAAAGCACCATACTGCAGGGGGCTGATATCACTGGTCTCCTCAGCGCTCATAGTGATGTGAGCTGGTCTCTCAGACCTGCCCTTAGCATGAATCCTGTTAGGCGGCTTACCCAGTGCCCAGCCCTGTTTCTCCTTAAGAATCTCCCACTCACTCTTTCCCCACTGGATCCCTTGGCTGTAAATTCTCACTGTGTCCCAGCCTCCTTCAGGCTACTCTGCTCCCTGGATGTAAGCACGATGTGCTGAATAGAGACTTCCTGACTGTCACTTACAACTATTGCTTAACAGCAGCAAGCTGCCTCTTGACTAAGACCACGTCTGTGAATGGACTTTCAAGTAATGGTGGATTCCCCTTCCTTCTTCTTACACATTATGAATTCATAAAATACATAATTATGGGTTATCTGCCACAGCCCAGACAGTTTTACAGATACTGGAGATTAACAGATCTTAATATTTCAATAGACAACAACTTTATTTTCAAATGGTTTAACTTAAGGAGGTAACTATAGATAATAACCAGGAAAACAAATAAAAAGTAAGTGTCTAGGTGATAAATGCTATGATGGTCGGTAATAGACAGTCATGTGACAGTGACGTTTCACACCGGTGGTCAGGGACACTTCTCTGGAGACCAATATTTAAGCTAAATCCTGACTCATAAGTAGGAGCCAGCTTACTTGGGGTTACAGTGAAGGTTATTACAGTCTGAGGAAATGACATAAGTGAACCTAATATAGTGAGAGAGAGAGAAACTCAGAGTGCCAGGAGTGGAGTTAAATCATTTTCAAATTTCAGGCTTAAGATGTGATTTTACTCCAAATGTGTGATGAAGATATTTGCATGCTGTAAGTGGAGAAACAGAGCAATGTAATTTCACTTGCTTGTTTGTTAGAGCTGATTTTTTTGAGACAGGGTTTTACCGTGTAACCCCAGCTGTCGTAGACCTTGCTAATGTAGGCCTTGCTGGCCTCAGACTTGCAGTGCAGAGAAGAAGGCAGAGAGCACATCTGCAGCTCTTCTGAGTATTTATTTGTTTTAGAAAGTTGCTTGCATGCAACTCACACACTGAGAAATTAAATCAATAGATACTGCCAAAATAAATGCCATTGCTTGATCTCTGGGAGCTGTCACTGTGGATGCTATTTTCTTACACATGAAAAAAAATTACATGAAGTTTACAGTAAGTAATTAAATATCCACTAAAAAAAAATCTTCACAGAGGACCTAGATTCTTAAGGAATCTTAAAACCTGTTTGATTGTCTCACACATGTGAAGCTGGCCTCTTGCCTTTCTTCAGACAACCAGAAACTAAACTGTTAACTTCAGACTTCCCTAAAGGAGACTTTAATTCCAGTGTGTATCCTGTAGTCCCTTTATCCCAGCTACATTGTGTCATGGAACTAAGACTGACCATCCTCTTTATTCAAATGCCTTTATTAGCCTTTTATGTCTGGTTCTTTGTTTATTTTTTGTTTTGTTTTATTTCATTTTGTTGCTTTCTGTGTAGCCTTGGCTGTCCTGGACTTGCTTTGTAGGATGGCATCAAACTCATAGAGATCCACCTGCCTCTTCCTACCTGAGTGCTGGGATTACAGGCATGCATTAGCGTGCCCCGCATGTCTGGGCATTTTTATATCTGTCTACAAGCATGGTTTTCAGCATCATTTGTTTGCCATTGTGAGAAAAAGTTGGATATTCATCTTTAAAGGATGTAAAATATAAAGCATGCTTGACCAGTGTGGTGGTTTGAATAAGAATACCCCACCCCCCTCCCCATGCCCGGGCTCATAGATTTGAAAGCTCAGTCACCTGGGAATGGCACTATTTGAAAGGATTAGGAGGTGTGGCCTTGTGGCCTTGTTGGAGGAAGTGTGTCACTGGGAGTGGGCTTTGAGGTTTCAAAAACTCATGCCAGGCTCAGTGTCTGTGTGTGTGTATCTGTGTGCCTGCCTGCCTGCCTGCCTCCCTGTCTGTCTTCTCTGTTTCTGTCTCTGCCTCACTCACTCACTCTGACTCTCTCTGCCAATTGCTCAGGATATAGCTCTCGGCTACTGCTCCAGCACCATGTGTGCCTCCCTGTGGCGAGGATAACGGACTAAGCTTCTGAAACCGTAAGCTAGCCCTCCATTAAACGCTTTCCTTTATTGGCCATGATGTGGCTTCATGACAGTAGAACAGGCTAGCTAACTAATGTGCATATCACACAAACCGATGTTTAACTTGACGTTTCCCCCTTTTGCTCTAACGCAGGCAAATGATACATTCATTGAAACGCAATCACTCAAAGGGAAGACTATGGGACTTAGGCAAGGCCCACTGCTGGGGAACACCACAGTTGACAGTGCATGGTGGGAAGACTGATATGTGCCCTGCTTTTGGTACAGCTCTCCCAGACTATTGCTTGTGGCTGATTCTTCTCACACTCAGGTCTCTCCAGACAGAGTCGCTGCTGTTTTCCAGATGCTACTGCTACTGTCTCTGCTGTTGCCAAATTTAATTTTAAGATGGCCCTAGTTCTTACCATCAGTCTACTAAGATTCAGATTCCCAGGCGGCCACAAACAATGCCTCAGCTGGTGAGAAGCAGGGACTCTCAGCTACCATGTTGGGCTTCCACAGACACAGACAGCGCTGCTTCTCAGGCTTTCATTCTAAATTGAAAATATATGTTTTAGAAGTGCCTGTGGTGAAAGGCTGTTGTGAAACTCTCTAGATGTATGATAACATTAAACATCTTTATTTATATTATTTTACACCAACAGTTTAATATACATACCACTGACATAAGCTACATGTAGTTAAAATACAGTATTTTACATATGTCCAAATGTAGCTTATACATACTGAGTAATACGCATACCGATTAGCTGGCCAGGGAATGGTATTTTATGCACTACAGACTTTAGAAAGGAGCCTCCAAACTTTGTGTGCAATGGAAATTAAGCAATGTTAGGGAAACAAACCTTTTATTCTCTCTACATACATATGCATATACTTAGATATGCATTGTATGTGTGCTCATGTGTATGCAAAGGCATGCAAATAACCACAGCCACATGAGGATGTACAGATTTTTGATCTATGTGGAAGTTCCTTTGTACTAATTTATTTTTTTCTTCCTTATTGACACTCTGGCTTTCCCTAATCAATTATAGGTTGACTTGATTTTTCTACAATCACACAAAAGTGTGGTTATACAATGTATGGTTTGCTCAACATAATTATTTCAAATTCACCTACGTTTTCACTATGTATTTGTGTCTGCATGTGCGTGTGTATGGCATATATGTATGTGAAAGCTCACCAGTGTTTGTATGTGTATGAACGTGTGTGGAGGTGAAAGATTGAAACCCAGTGTCTTCCTCTACTGTCCTTCACCATAACTTTTTTGAGGTGGAGTCTATCACTGAATGTGGTGCTGTTTCCACTAGCGCAGCTGGTCATGAGGGCCAGCATGGGCTAGTCTTCCTCCTGACTGTTCCGGGGTCCAAACTCAGGTCCTCACACTTGTGTAGCAAATGCTTTGCTCACACACTGCGCTGTCTCTCAAGCCCTTGCTCTATGTATCTTTTTTTTTTATTATTATTTTTATCTTTGCAGGAATGTGCCATTTGATAAACATGCTGGAGTTTGTCCACCTGCCGTTTTTATGAGTACTTGAGTTGTTTCCGGTTTGGGACACTTACAGATAAATTTTCCTGTGACTTTTGCCTGTCAGTCTTTGTTGATGTGCTTTCATGCTTTGGAGTGAATGCTCAGACTGTCTGGAGCATATTGTGGGTATGCGTTTGTCTTTTGAACAAGCTGCTCAACCTCCTTCTACAGTAGCTGCAAAGAGTGGTGTGTGAAGACTCCGGGAGAACTGTGTTCCCATCCACACCTATTTTGCCAGAAAATATGTAAAATTAGGCCACTACAGCCCCGGAACTGGTACAGTTCAGGGTCCAGCCTAAATGACAGATCTTTTTTTTTTTTTTAAACTAATATGGTCTATAAAGTGTTAGTAAATAATTTTACCACTACAGGAATCACTATCCTATAATATTTTGGTCAAGAAAGCAAACATGTTGTAACACGGAGTTCTGTTATGGTCAGAGAAAGAGTTAACATCAGAGGACTAGAGAAGGGACCCAGGGACAACATAATACTAGGTGTTTGGGAATTATTCCAAGATTAAGGAATGTAAAAACTACAGTCACAGTGTTGGCTAAAACTGGTCAGTATTGCACAAGGAAGAAAATAGGCTTTTGGAGTTTTATATCTGCAAAGGACAAGTCGAGAAGAAGAAAATGGCTTAAGATTAAAAAAAATATACCATGTATAGTCCACCTAATGAGGACCCGGTGGGCTGACCAGTGTTCAGCAGAAGGTTAGACTTGAGTCCTTGGGTGGCAGAGACCTGAGTGGCACGGAGACTTCAGGCACACATTAGGGAAATACACCCCATCACCAGCTGACTGCTCTGAGTTACGATTAAAAGATTCTGTCAGCGAAATTGTAACGTGGGAAGTAAAAGATTAAAAAAAAATTTTTTTTACCTATCCCCAAATAAAGCAATCTTACTCTTGGTGCTCAGAAACACACCATGACATACTGTTACGTCGTATGTCTTCGTTTAAGCCTAGTGCTACTTAAGAATTTGCTTAGCTATTGGGTACATATCTGGTGAACTGACGATTTGATTATTCGAGTGGAATTCAAGTAGAAGGGTAAAACTGTCCCTTTAAGATAGCAATCTGTCTTCTATTCTATGTGCCCTATAACCCTCTATATTTTTGCTGTCAGCGTGTGGATGCCAGCTCTACCGTCAATGTCAATTTATTATGTAATAACAATTTGCTGACGCACTAGAGAAATAAAGTGTGTTGATTGATGGGAAAGAGACCGGTATGGAGTTCCAGCCTTCCTAAAATGTTTCAGAACTTAAATAAGTTGTTCACATCTCATAAGGTTGAGTAATTAGTCATGAATATTACATGAAATTATTGCTGTTACAAAGGAGTATTTCTTGAGAAGTCGCGGGAGTGAGCTCTAAAGCAAAGGTGAAGCAGATGAATGGGGCAATGCTTCAAGTGTGCTGGAATCACAGGGACATTTTTATTCTCCAGCTGGCCCAGCCGCTTGATGTCCCTACGTCACATTAAAGTGCTGTGTTCTTCCTCTGCTAGTGAAGGGTCTTGTCTTTCCAGGTATGCACTGCGACCTTGTTCCTTACTGCATTAACAGTCTTCAATCGGGTTGGTTGGTCTTAGCTTTCTTGGTTCAGTCATTCATCCCAAATTGCAGAGGTCTCTCCTTCCAGGGGCTGAATGGTGTGGCTATAGCAAAACCACAGTTACCGAAAGCTGAAAGTATTTTATTTTATGTGCACTGCAACACCTGATTAACTCTCTCCAACACAAACAAAGTGCCTTCTTCTCTCTAAAATTCACATTTCACTAAGACAGGAAAGAAAGATCAGATGTAGAAATACTCTGTATCAGGGCTGTTGTGACTAGTAATTCTGTAGGAGCTGCTTCTTCTTCTTCTTCTTCTTCTTCTTCTTCTTCTTCTTCTTCTTCTTCTTCTTCTTCTTCTTCT
>NW_026596100.1:772987-777566 GCF_907164565.1 Psammomys obesus | reverse complement strand
CTTCTTCTTCTTCTTCTTCTTCTTCTTCTTCTTCTTCTTCTTCTTCTCTTCCTCTTCCTCTTCCTCCTCTTCCTCCTTCTCTTCCTCCTCCTCTTCCTCCTTTTACCCCTCCTTTTCTTTCTCTTCTTCCTCTTCCTCTTTTTTCTCCCCTTTCTCCTCTTCCTCTTCTTCATCCTCCTGCTTTTCCCCCCTCCTCTTCCTCCTCCTCTTGTTTTTTTCCTGTTACCTGGAATCTTATATGTATAAAGCTAGCCTTAAACTCATTATGTTTTTTTTTACTTTTTTTATTTTTATTAATTACACTTTATTCATTTTGTATCCCCCCATAAGCCCCTCCCTCCTCCCCTCCCGATCCCACCCTCCCTCCCCTTTCTGCATGCATGCCCCTCCCCAAGTCCACTGATAGGGGAGGTTCTCCTCTCCTTTCTGATCTTAGTCTATCAGTTCTCATCAAAAGTGGCTGCATTGTCTTCTTCTGTGGCCTAGTAAGGCTGCTCCCCCCTCAGGGAGAGGTGATCAAAGAGCAGGCCAATCAGATTATGTTAGAGGCAGTCCCTCTTCCCATTACTATGTAACCCACTTGGACACTGACCTGCCATGTTTAAACTCATTATGAAGTCACAAAATAACCTTGAACTTTGAATCCTCTTGCTCTTACCTTCCCAGTGGTGGGATTACAGATGTGCTCCACCATGCCTGTTAGTGCAGTCCTGAGAGCCAAATCCAGCGGTTTGTGCACAGTAGGCAACTTTGCAGTATATCCTCAGTGGAATTTGGTTTCCAGATTCAAAGCCTCATATCTGCTTTTAAGAGAGGACACTGAAGCATCTCAATAACACTCTCAGAATTATTCATAACAAAAATAATTACTACAAAGTCTATTTAAAAAATGAAAGTGAGCAAAGCCTTCTAGAGAGAGCATCCTGAATTAAATCCTCATTCTGATGGCAGAGGAGGAACCAGAATTTTGGTAGACTTGCCTGAGGACAGTTTGTCTGTCTTCTGGTTCCCCCTTGCTGTCATCTCAAAGACTTGCATAGTGCCCAAAGCTGGGGCAGACACCTTGTTTCACTTTGAACTACCGAACCTACCAGCAACAGACTTTATGCGGACTTCCCATTGACCAAGGCATAAAAACAAACAAAAACCCCACCTAATTTTACCCTATGGTATGTTAGACTTTAAGTTGATTCTATTCTAAACTGTCTCTAATGGAAACAGCACAGCACAAAGTGATATCCACATAAAACTTCATCAGCTGAGGATAACTGGTATTGGAAAAGGCCACTTAAGGTGAGACCACAATCAACATTATAGGAGATGGTGATAAAATGTTTAATTGGGATCTTCATCTTGAAAAAGTAAACTAAAAGCAGTGAAATAATTTAATTAATACTAACCACTTCGATTATAATTCTAACTGTGGGCAATAGGACCATGTGGTGTTCAGCTGGCTGACTCTCCCTCTCTCGGCACCCACACCCACTGATTGCTTGCAGCCCTTCCTCTCAGGGCAGACATTTGGAGGTTTCCCACACTCCCGCTGGCATGTCACCAGCTGTTGTGACTATACGGGTTTTGTTTAGGTGGCTGTAGTTTTGAGAGTCCCTGGGTGTGGTTTCCCCATCATCCATACCTCACAGCAAACATCCTGGTCCTCTGGCTCTTCAGATCTCTCCAGCCCTTCATCTGCAACGTTCCCTGAGTGTTACATTCAGAGGCTGTGTGGTAGACTCACCAATTTGTCCTGAGCACCCCATGGTCATATTCTCTTTATATGCATTCTATTTTTATATTTATATTCTGTATATTATATTTTCCCGTTTATTGGAAATAGATTCTTTTTCCCATACCTCATGTCTTGATTACAGTTTCCCATCTTTCTACTCCCAGGTCCTCCCCCCCACCCGCTTCCACCTGGATCCAGTTTTGACCAGTTATAAATTTCTGTTTTAGTCTCTGCTACAGACATAAGCTTCTCTGAAGGCGTAGGGTGTGAGAGCTCGCCTCACCTGTGGACATAAGAATAAATATTTTGTAAGCAGATTCCAATCATGCCGGTGCAGGAAAACGACCGAAATCTATTCTCTCTGGTGTCTATGACCTCACCAGCTACCATCAATGGACTGAGCTAACAGTGCTAGATATGAATTCCCACCTCTTGAGTGAGCCTTCAGTCTAACTAGGTGGTTGGTCACTCTTGCACCCCTGGGGACATTCTGCCGTGCTGGTCATTGTGGTTCACAGGCTGTACAGTTGGGTAGGATGATTGATTGCCTTTCTCCCTGGCAGCTTGCATAGCATTATTCGGGTACTATGGGAGCTAGTTAGTACCCAGTGGGGAGGCCTCCAAGACAATTCCTTTAACTACTGGGTCCAAGGTGTGTATATCTTCAGCAATTGGGCTTTACTTTCAAGTTCTGGGGTTCACCCAAGGGCAAATGGCAATAGCCTGTGAAGAAAAAAAACCAGTATTCATGTGTGAAATTCTCAAAAGACTTAGAGTTGACAAAATATATCACAAATTTTTATTAGAATGCAATTTCCTAATTGATGAAATAAATATCACAGAATTTATTTAGACAGTTATATAAATGTACCTCTATTCATATTACATAAGATATCTATCACCTTAAAATGTTTTCTTATACTGTTTTTTAGTAGGTCTCTACTGCCAGTACCCCAGATACTTGCCAAACCACTTCCTAATACTATGGACTGTCCCTTTGATAGAAATTCAGCGCTATCAGAATGTCTTAGTTAGGATTACTATTGCTGTGATGAAACACTGACCAAAATGAAAGAGTTTATTCGGCTTACACTTCCATATCACTGTTCATCGCTGAAGGATATCATGACAGGAATTCAAACAGGGTAGGAACTTGGAGGCGGGAACTGATGCGGAGGCCATGGAGGGTGCTGCTTACCGGCTTGCTCCTCATGGCTGGCTCAGTCTGCTTTCTTATAGAACCCAGGACCACCAATCCAGAGCACCACACACAATGGGATGGCTCCTCCCACATCAATCACGAATTAAGGAAATGTCCTACAGACGATCTCAACTGAGGCATTTTCTCAATTGAGATCCCCTCCTCTCAATTGACTATACTTTGTTTCAAGTTAATGTAAAACTAGCCAGCCCACAGAATAAAATGTTACATAAACATAATATTTTTAAGTCATTTTGAGTTGTTTCTACATTGCTACACACATTAGAAATTTGTAGAATTAATTAATGAGTGAATTAGAATTAACTCATGGTTTGGATATTATTCATTTTTCGTTTTGTTTTGTTTTCACGTTTTATCAGTTTATAGACATTTGGACTGCTTTCTTATTGAGGCATGATGGGAAATAATGCATAAGCCTTGGTAAACAAATCTTTGTGCAGGCATACATCTTCAATTTTCTCAAGTAAATACTGACTAGTGAAACTGTGCTTCATGTGGTAAGAACATGCTTAATAAAATAAAAAACTGTGAAACTATCTTCTGACATGCAATTCTTATTAGTGTTCCCTCCAATAAAGCATGAACCTTCCAGTTTTCCCTCATGTTACATGCTTGAGATCGCTGCTCTCTGTCTGAGACCATCATAAGTGAGCTGCAACTTTTACTTTTACTTCTGTAATGTCTAATAATGCTTATTATTAATTTTGGTTTTTATTTATGAAGTTTTTATATTTTTTAAATGGAGTATTTTTTAAATATTTTATTATCAGATATATTGTTTGAAAATGGTTTTCCCTACCCAATGACTTGTGTTTTTAACTTCATGCAGTATTTGTTTGTTTGGTTGGTTAATTGGTTTGGTTTTTCAAGAAAGGGTTTCTCTGTGTAGGCTTGGCTGGTGTAGACTCACTCTGTAGACTAGGCTGGCCTCAAACTCACAGCAATCTTCCTGCCCCTGCCTTCCCAGGTGCTGGGATTACAGGTGTGTGTAACTGTGCCTGGCCAATGATGCCTTATTTTCGAATTTTTTTTTTGGGGGGGGGGTTATATTTTGGGTTTTTTCTCTTGTTCTGTTTTATTGGTATAAGTTTTTTTGCTGTGTAACACAGGCTTTAGAGGTAGGAGACTCTTTTTTAGCTTGAGGCCAGTGTAATTAGACAGCCAGGTAGATAGATAGATAAGTGATTTCTAAGCATTTGCTCTTCTGATCGTCTAATGTATTAAGTCTCTCATTTAATGTTTTTTAAGGTTCGCCAGAGATTAATTTGTGAGTTTTCAATTGTTAGGGTTTGTTGTCCCTTGCTGAAAATTTTTTCTAGGTACTCTTTTCTTATTATCTATTTATTTATTGTCATTTCCTGAGAGAGCATATTTATTCTGGACTGTATGGATATAGAAGATAATATAATGATGTAATATCAGTAGATACTCAGTTTTGTGTAAATTTTCTCTTTTGTATATTTTTGAGAATTTCATACATATTTACAGTGTATTTTCATCATATTGTCATATCCATCTATGCCATATGCCCATGCCCAAATTCTTGTTTCCTCCTCCTCCTCTTCCTTCTTCTTCTTCTTCCTTCTTCTTCTTCTTCTTCTTCTTCTTCTTCTTCTTCTTCTTCTTCT
>NW_026596100.1:758839-772977 GCF_907164565.1 Psammomys obesus | reverse complement strand
CTTCTTCTTCTTCTTCTTCTTCTTCTTCTTCTTCTTCTTCTTCTTCTTCTTCTTCTTCTTCTTCGCCTTCTTCTTCTTCTCTTACAACTCATTTAGTACATTTAAATAAGGACTTAAATTTTAATATGTTAGTTTGAACTTCTAGAGTTTTCATTTCTAAGAATGCAGTGCGCATCAATCTCAAAACCATCTACTTACTTAAATTTTATTATGGACCCGAGTGAGCATGTATGTGTGGGGTGTGTGTGTGTGTGGTATGTGTTTGTATATATATATATATGTAAGTGTGGTATGTATGTGTGTTGTGTATGTGAGAGATATGTATGTGTGTGTGGTGTGTATATGTGTGATGTGTTACGGTGTGTGTGGTGGGGATATTATTCCATAGTCTCAAAATTAAATCAATAGTGGAAAATATATTATATAGATAAGATAATGCTATTTGCACCCAAGAAAAATTTTAACATCTCTTTTTTCAAGACACATGCCTTTCATACTCTGATATCTGAATATCTCTCTGCCTTTTACCTGGAGAGCCCTCTGCATGCAAACTTCCTATTGTGTAAAGCAGAAAAATCATCACCTAATTTTATACCATAAGACTTTAGGTTTTATGTCAGCCTCTTAATCTGTTGTTGTAGGTGACAATTAATATTTACTATTGGTTTATCTTTTATTAAAGCTGCTATTAGTCTGAAACAGCTGTATAACCAAATCACCACACAGAGACTATGATTTGTTTAGTTAACCTAGCACACAATGCTGGGCAATAGATATTCCATCCTAAACCTCCAAGCCCTCATAGTTTCTACGTTTAGATTCACCCACATTATACTTGCTTTTAGTGATGTATTAGATACAGTCTATCTCTCAACTTTGTTCTAAGATCTCTCCTCCAGCCTTGCTCTCCCAGATCTCTCCTGTCCTTTGCCTCCCACTCTTTCTTCTCCTCTGGCTCCTCTCCTCTCCCTCCTACTCCTTCCTCTCTATTGCTCAACATTGTGGCTGGTTGTTTTATTTTGTCATGTTTACACAAAGTTGAGACAGTGATGCTTAGAAAAAGTATCACAATGCAATGTCCAGATTGAAACCAGAGAGTGGGGGAGAGAAATCAGTATTTGAATGAACAAGGGTAAGGTGTACACATTCCAAAAGAACATTATACCAACAGTCTGTATTCTGTTGCTGTGAAGAAATACAGTGATCACAGCAACTCTTATAAAGGAAAGCATTTGACTGGGGTTTGCTTATAGTTTCAGAGGTTTAGTCCATTATCATTATGGCGGGGAGCATGGCAGCATGCAGGCAGACATGGTGCTGGAGAAGGAGCTGAGGGGCAGCAGGAAAAAGAGAGAGTGGCTTGGACTTTTGAACCCTCAAAGCCCATCCCTTGACACTTCCTTCAACAAGGCCACTCCTCCTAATCCTTCTCAAGCAGTGTCATGCCCTGATGCCTAAGCATTGGAAAAGGTGAGCCTCTGGTGGTGGTGGGGGGGGGGTTCCTTATTTAAGCCACCATAGTCAGCTACATTTTAAAGATATGTCTAGCAGACACAACACACCATAGCCAAGTAGTATACAGGAAGACCTTGTTCTCTGAGTGAACTGGTGCTCAGCATTTGTCGCTCTCTGGCCACATTGCCTTTCCTTTTCATCTTTCCATAAAACATATCTACCCTTATTTCTTTTGGGGGCCTATCACACATTTTCTCTCTTTCTCTATTCTCTCTCTAGATACTCTAGATACTCTGCAGCCATTATTTTCCATATTCTTTGTTTCTAATAATAATAATAACAACAACATGTCAAACTAAATCTCCCTAACACAGTTCTACTACTGACACCATTTTCTTCCTGCTATACTATTCTGCTTTACTCAGAGGACTAACAAACACCAAGTGATTTGCCGTGTGTGTGTGTGTGTGTGTGTGTGTGTGTTTATGTGTTTGTATGTGTGTCTGCACATGTGTGTTTATTTGTGGTTTTTTAGTCACACCTCTATAAATATGTGGAAGCCAGAGAAAGATAGTAGAGATCCTAATTTATCACTCTCTAACCTATTTCCTGAAGTAGTGGGGTCCTTTGCTGAGCCTGAGCTAGGCTGGAAACCAGCAAGCTCGAGAATCCTGCTCCCACAGTCTTCACCCTGGACAGTGCGGGGTTATGGCACACAGCCAGACTCAGCTTTTATGTGTGGTTGCTGGGGTCCTCATGCCCATACAGTGAGTGCTCTGACCCTCTGAGCTATTTCTCATCTCTTTGTTTTCCCTTTTACAAATTTATTTTCTCTTCCCCAACTCCCAAAACATGACTGTAATTTATATGAGCGAAGGACTTTATTATTTCCACAGCGCTCTGGTGCTCACAACAGTACCTGCCTCACAGTAGGTGTGCTTTTCTCTCTCGTCACATATGATTTGCAGAAAAATGTAGAAATTGAGAAAACTTCAAGCGTGCAAACCAAAGCGTTTGAAGAGTGACTTTCGTACTTTTGCTTAGTTTTCACTGTAAAATGGGCTGCAGTTTGTTACAGGGATTGACTGTCCTCAGAGGAGGAAGGGCTACAAAATGAAGGCGATGGGGACATTCTGGTGGTGCGTTGGAGCTCTAAAACACGACGAGATCTAAATCCCAGGGAAGGTCTCTCCCACGGGAGTACTCTGCTGCCTCTGTGTGCCTATGCAGATTCCTTCTGTCAGTTACGTTGGGAAATAAGTGTCTTAAATTCTAGATTTGAAACTTTCCGGAAAATGGAGACCAAGTCTTATCATGGACATATGTCTTCCATGCTGCTCTCCTGCCCCATGCTTACCATCTCCTGACTCCTTAGCCTGAAGCTCAAAGTGCTACCAAACTGGGATGCAGAGCTGTAGGGCGAATGGTGCTGACACAGAGCCTCAGGGAATGTTCCAGCATTTGCGATAGTGCCTACTCTTGGGCCTAACAGATTATTTACTAGTTTCCGTGTTGACATTGTCTTGACAAGTAACTCTGGGAATTCAATGCATTTTTTTTTTTTCCCTTCAGCGAGAAGCTGCCAGAATATTTGACTCTCTGGATGTGTCAGGCAGGCTTGGTAATTAAACGGCTCAGCATTTTTGTTTGTCAGGGTGATATAACATAAGGGGGAAAAATGTTTGCTTTGTGAAGCCCTGCCATAAAACCTTCAGGAAAGATTATACATCATCAGGCCTCTGGCTCCCAAAGGGAAGTGTTCGGAAAGACAAAACATCTTTAGTCTCAATTTTCAACGAAGAGAAAATTGAATGGAATGAAAGTTTGACGTATGGAATGGCTCTTAGAAGTTGTTTCACATGTGAATCACCAGAAAGGTCATTTTGAACGTATTAACAAAAGGTCAACTGATAACACTTTTGGGGATTTGAATAGTACATAGAAATCACCTTACATTTGTGTGTTCATGAGCTGTGTCCGTGGCTGCATCCAGACTTAGAAGATTTGGATCCAGTCGTTGTTTGTGGTTGCAGAGTCTTAATGCCATGATTGCTTCTATAGGAAGAGCATGTTAAACAACCTTGAAAAACATCCATACCTCCATTCCCTATGCTCGTTCTCTGGAAATCCCTCTTCCGCCAAATACTGCTGTATCTGCATGGTTTTAAAAGCTAGCCCACACTAGCAACTTCTCTGTGTGCAGTTAATACAATAAATAAAATACGGCCACCACAGCGGCCTCTTTAGATCATCGGGATTTAGTTTGTGAAATTACTGTTGATACCCTCTGATGAAACCCAGTTCCAAACAAAACAAAATTGAAAGGGGAGTATACTTCTCCAATACCACGATCATATATGATGACAAAGGCAGCGTAGGAACTCCCAGCCCTGACTCATGATGTCACCCAAAGGAAGAAAGGAAGAATGAGAGCTGCAGCCTCACCTGGACAGAAAATGCCTTCTGATATGTTAAATAGAAAAATGGAAAATAAAGTGGAGTTTTAACTTAACGTTTGTGAATAGATTTCATTGTCCCCTCCCCTGGTGACTAAACAATTGTAGTAAGTACAAAAGGAATGTTTTGGATTGACAGTGATTAGCTGAGTTTAATTGGTCCTCCAGGTGAGAGGCACTGTCATGGGTAGCAACAGAGCCTGCAAAGACACAGGAGCGGGCTCATGTCTTCCCAGAGCACTCTGCATCATCATTCCTGTGGTTGGGCTTTCCTCTGGGAACCTGGAGCTGCTCTGAACAAGAGCCCCATGGCTGTGGGCATCCCACACAGGCCAAATGCTAATCCTGAGACTATTTAAATCAGGAGCCTTTTAGTATTAGTCATGCTGATCAATTTTAATTGGAAAAGGAAAAGCGTTCATTGTGCACAGTATGGCACAGGGCTCATCCATTAATGGAGCTGCTAGCAGGGAGGCCAGAGGGGTTCCTACTTGCTTCTCTGCCACAAAGCCTGTCCCCCATTCGAGGAAATCCTCACCCTGAGAGGAATGCTGAAGAGCATCACTATCATGCTGGCCAGAGTAATCAGGTCATCCCTGATTGTCGCCATGGAGATGCAGGCCACGGTTCCCAGCTCCGTCTCCTTCCTTGCTGCAGTCCTTAAGAGAAATCAAGTTGTAGGCCAGCGGCTTTGCTGTGACTCTCTTACTACTTACTCAAAATGAAAATTAAGTATTTTCCATATAGCATCCGATTCTGCCTTCGTCCTGGCCCTGTACAATCTGTGCCTGCGTCCGTTGGTGGCCTCCCTTGACCACCCTGACCATGGTGATGGTTTCTGAATGTGACTGTTTGTCCTCTTTGCCAGCTGTGTCTGCCATTTTCTCTTGTGACCTGGGTGTGACAACTCTCCCAGGTTAGAAACTTTTCTGGATATCTGCAGGAATTGCTTTATCCTCTGTCCAGAGATCTCTTTGGAAAGAACTTTCGTGCCACGGTGACAACATGGGATGACCTTTAGATGGTCCAGTCTGTAACCATCCCCCACCTCAAGCCCAGACACCTTCCTATCTTGTTGTTTGTAACACTTTGCACATTCTAAAGCCATCTTGCTCCCTTATTAACTTTGTCTTCCTTCCCCAAAGGAGAACTCTGGAAGGAGAAGGCGTCTTTTCTACACCATTGCGTTATGACTGCTAGACATGGTTCTAGCACTCAGCAGGTCCTCATCCAGCACTTGTGGCAAAACAAATCTGCAAATGGTACAATGGTAACCACCATATATAACAGTAAATTACACTCTGAAGCAACGGTTCTCAACCTTCCTAACACTGCTATGTTTTAATACAGTTCCTCATGCTGCGGTGACACCCCATCATAAAGTTATTTTGTTGCTACTGTTATGAATTTGAATGTCAATACCTGATATGCAGAATATCCATATGTGACCCCCAAAGGGGTCGTGACCCCCAGGTTGAGAACCACTGCGGAGAGGCACCGACGGCAAGTATAGTGGTTACTGTTCCACCGCTGTGGTAGCATGCCTTAGGACAGCAACTTAGACGGTCTGTTTTGACTCTCAGTCTGAGGGTGCAGTCCAGCAGGGTGAGGGAGCCGTGGCAGCAAGCGGGTGGGAGAGCTGCTCACGCTGCATCCAGAGTCCGGAAGCACAGAGGGAACTGTGGGAGTCCACTTGCTGTCTCCTTTTTATTCAGTCCAGGGGCCCAACCCACAGAGCAGTGTTGCCCACGCTTGGAGAGGGCCTTCCTACTTCAGTCTACCTAATCCAGAAAACCTGTCACAGAAGCGTCCGAAGTCTTTGGCGTCTGTGGTGATTCTAGGACCAACCATGTAGGCAATCAGAGTTAACTGTCATCGTTGATTAGCCACGGAGTAACGGATGTGTAACCAGTGAGCATCAGTGAAAGGCTGGGAAGTGTGGCCTACCCGTCTAGATCCTGGGAGTGTAGGGTGAGTGGGGGCAGGGTGGCCTTTGCCCTAAAAAGGACCTCACTACTTCAGGAAATCTATTCCACTCTTGTGACTTCTTTGCTTTGGGAGAAGAGGAAGAATCTCAGCAGGAGATGGAGGGGGACAAGCCGGGGCGGGGGCGGGTAAAATCATTATGCAGATTACACACTGAATCAACAAGAAGTTCAACAGTTCTCGAACTCTCAGAGCTCCATCTGAGCAGCGTTCTCCTTTTTACAACATGGCATTTTAAAAATAAATAAGCAAATGAATGTTTAAATAAGTCACAGGAATTTTCCTGCCGTCTTGAATTCTGCTGTTGGGATTTGTAAAACCTAAACTGTCTCTGTGTTCCATGTTGTTTGGTTTTTAATAGTATTTTTGATACATATTACATGTAACAAAATGTATATATGATTTTACAAGGTTTACTTGGGCCCGGGGAGAGGCCTCTGTTGATAATGTGCCTACTATGCAGACGTGAAGACCTTAAGTGGAATCCTTAACACCCGCACAAAAGCCAGCGTGAGGCAGGGTTTACCTGTGACCCCCAAGGCTGGAGATGCAGGCACGGGTGGATTCCTGAAACCCACTGATCAGCCAGTAAAAATCAAGCATGAGTCCTAGGTTCAGTGAGAGAATTGGTAAGTGATCAAAAAAACACATCCGGTTTTGGTACCTGTCCTCCATAGGCAGATATGTTCCTGCACATGCATGTGCTCACGCCCCCATGAGCATACAAATACATACTATGCATGATCATACACACACACAAGTGCAGCCAAACATTTTGAGAGTATTCACAGCTAGGCAGCTGCAACCAGTATCGGCCATTTTCAGCATCCCATTGAAGAAACTGAACCCATCAGTAACGTTTTCCCATGAGCTTTCCCCTAGCCCCCAGAACCCACAAATTTACTCTCTGACTAGATTCTGGGCATTTGCTATATAAATAAAATCACACAACAGGGGAATTTTACTTCTAGCTTCTTTTAGGCTTTATCTATACTATAGCTAGTGTCCATATTTCACTTCTTCTCTAAGATCAGGTAGCATCCATATGTTTAGCCATTGATCAACTGATGGACGTTCGAATTGTTTCCACATTGTGGCGTTTACAGTTGACACTGCAGTGTTCACTTCTAAATCAGTCTGTACATGGACAAATGGCTACAGTTCTCTTGGAAAACCATCTAGAAGTGAACTTGCCAAACCTTATGGCAACTCTTTGCTTAACCTATAAGGAAATGCCAAAACATTCTCTAGACTAGACATGCCATTTCTATTGTCAGCTTTCTAGGCACTATTTGCCAAAAAGTCTCACTTCGCTGTTATGTTCCCTTTGCTCCTTTGTCAAAGACGTTTTGATTAGATAGGTTTAGATGTATTCTGATTTCTCTGTTCTGCACCAATGGTACTTTGTTTTTTAACAGCTCCACACTGTATTGACCATGTAGCTCTGGCAATCTCAGAGCCTTGTTTAGGTTTTCCAGCTTCATCACTCTTGCTCTCCTGCCTCCTCCCTTTCATCTTCTTTTGTCTCTAAATTTGTATCTCCATTCTTTAAGTAAAGTTTAGAATCAGTTTGTAGATAAGCAGCAAATACCTTGCTGAGATTCTGATAGAGACTGTGTTTTAAGTTTATAGATCAAGATAAAAAGAACTGACATCTTGAAAATATCAAGTCTTCCTAGCAACAAGCACGTGATATTCTCTGTTCATTTAGTTCCTCCATGTTTTGCAGGTTTACATAGATCTTGTAATTTGTTATATACTTATACCTGATATAATGTCCTTTAGCAGAGCAATAGTACCTGAGAGTTTACTCCTTTTGTTACAATTTTTGTTCTTGAAGATTCCTGAAAACTTCCAGGAGCCTCAGCTTACCAGCAAATGACCAGCATCAATTGTTGAAGATGCTGTCTTTTCTCCAGTGTATGTTTTAGCTTCTTTATCAAAAATCAGGTGTCCATAAATATGTGGACTCATGTCTGGGTCTTCAGTTTGATTCATCAGTTGATTGATGTGTCTGTTTTTATACTAGTACTATGATGTTTTTATTACTATAGCTCTGTAGTGAAACTTTAAATCTGGAATGATGAAACCTATCACGGCTCTTTTGTTATTCAGAATTATTTTAGCTATCCTGATAATTTTGTGTTTCCACATAAAGCTGGAAATTGTTTGTTTTTTTCTTTTTCACAATTTCCGTGAAGATTTATGTAAAATTTTTGATTGAGATTGTGTTTAATCTGTAGACTTCTTTTAGTAAGATGGCAACTTTCACTATATTAATCCCATCAATCCATAAGCATGGGAAATATTTCCATTGTGATGATAAAGAATATGACCAAAAGAAACTCAGGGAGGAAAGGGTTTATCTGAGCTTACAGTTATAGTCTGCCACAGAGGAAAGTCAGGGCAGGGACCTGAAGGTGGGAACTGAAGCAGAAGCCATGGAGAGACCCTGATATGGTTTGCTCCTCATGGTTTATTCGGGCTGAGTTCTTATATAACTCAGAATCACCCAACCAGGGATGCCTCATCCCATAGTGCACTGGAGCCTTCCACACGAATAATTAAACAAGAAAATGCTCTGTATGCTTGCGTACAGGCAACCCGATGATGTCGTTTTCTTCACTGAGATTCTCTCTTCCAGGTAACTCTAACTTGAATCAAGTGGAAAAACAAAACAAAAACAAAAACCAGCCAGGACAATTGGCCCCTTGTCAACTTGACATCATGGCTATTCCACTGTAGTCTTTTCTTTATATTCGTATGAAATCTCAAAGATTTCACATTTACACTAATTTTACAATACAAACCATAAACACATTTAAAAGTTGTATGGTCTAAAAATTAAATCTCTTTCCAAAGTCTCTTTAAAAGTCCAAAGTCACTCCAAAAGATCTAAAGTCTCATAACTACGGGTTCCTCTAAAGGAAAAAGCAAGTTAAGTCATAATCAAATCAAAATAAGACCCAAATTCAGCTGTTTGAAAAGTTCAGTGTCTGATTTCTGGGGATCACTCACGATCTTCTGGGCTCCGTGTGGACTATAAAGCTGTTTCTGTAGCTCTTCCATCTACACAATACATGGCTGGTCTCACGGCGCAGACAGGTTGTCCTCCATACCTACTGCTGTTCTTAATAGTCATTCCGTGGTACTCTAACTCCACCAGGCTGGGGTCTTCACTTGCCTCTGAGGCTGCCCCTTTCCCGTGGCCTCTCCGCAGGGACCCTCACCCTACCTCATGGTGCCAGCTCTTGTGTTCCCTCCATGACCCTGTCAGTCCCAGGACTTGCACTGGATTGAAATTTTCATCAACACACAGGACTGTAGTCTAGAGCAACCTTGGCAGCACCTACCCCATGATGGCAGGAAAACTTGGAAATGTGTTAGCGTCACCCAGGTGGTACTGGTTCTGAAAGCATAATGAGAAGGTTACCAGGCTCAGGATGTACTATCATGACAGACCTGCTCATGTTTTGTTTTGGTTTGGTTTGTTTCTTTTCTCTTTGTTGTTTGTTGTAAGGTTGCGAAAAGTATATGGAACTTGGGGTTGGGGACTACGCTGAGTGTGGAGACCTTAGTAAGTTGTTACGAGGACTTGGAAGATGATGCTGAGAGCAGTGCAGATGACGGTGGTATGGCTTGTAAAATTTCTGAGGGAATCAAAGACTCTGTCAGGCCCATTGATGTGACAGTGTGAGTTAAAAATCTGAGGTTCCGGGCAGCTGGGGCAAGCATTAAGCTCATGAGTCCTCTTACATCATTTAGCAATCAAGACAGTTCTTCATAGACATGTCCACAGGCCTGTATAATCTAAGCAATTCTTCTGTTGAGTTCCTATTCCTATGACTCTAGGCTATGTCAACTTGACAGTTAAAAACAATTAGGACAGCACCCCCATTCATATGTAGAAAGAATGAAAATTTGTGAGTCTCTAAGTCATGAAGGGAGCTGGAATCAGTCTACCAACCATCTGGGACTTCCCAGATTCCATAATAAATTTCTGTCCTTTATAAGCTACCTGGTCTATGATATTTTGTTATAGAACACCGTATGGTGAAAGAGAGTTTAACCTTTTGTTTACCAGGAAGAAATTTTCCCAACTCCAAGGGGGAAGGGGAAGAATATAGGAAATATTTTCACTAACAGTATGAGGAACAAAGTCAGTCTTTACATACTAATAGAAGCTATCATCTTTAATTAGGACTTAGGGAGGCTGAATTCTGCTGTCTTCAGTCTTTTAAAATGAGCACTTATGATCAAAGAGCTACCTTCTTTAAATAATTTAAACTGATATTCATTTTAAATAATGTAGGTACTCAGTATTAGACATGAAGATGGCTTTCCGCTTTCATCTTTAGGTTTGCTGATTACTACTTAAATAAGAGGCTTCCTCAACAGGGAGGGAGAACATCTGGCCCCGTCCTTCTTCAGGGATGGGGATCAAGCAAAAGCTCACCTGGGAGCCCCCTGTGACCTCCACACTGCCCCTTGAATGAGCAGGTGGGAGGCACACCCTTCTGCAGCTGCCTGGAGAGCCACGCTGCAGATCCTTCCAGCCACCAGAGGACAGACCAATCTGTTTCTGTGCCTCTGCGAAAGGGCAACTGCCCTCCCTGACCCACAGCAACAAGGGTTTGTGATGCGGCAAAACATTTAATGAATCATCAGGCAGATACTCAAGATTTCCTTTAAAAGGAAAAAAAAAAAGGTCTCTGCAGAAAAGATAACGTACTCAACCTCTCTGAAGAGTCGGATGAGGCCTGCATGTACTATTATAAGTAATAAGCTTGCCCTGCTCTGACTTTTAGAATGGTTTAAGAAGCTCAGAATGTAAGCCTGGCAAAGAAGGCTGCAAGGCTTCAGTTAACTGTCCAAATTTTGGTTGTTTTCTTTCACTGTCTGCCTCAGCTTCATTATTGTACTCTCTCTGCCTCAGCTACCCAGTACTCCTCTTTTTCTTCTAGCTCTCTGAAGAATACAGCAGCTGTCATCAGAAAATCAACGCACAATCACACCCAAAGGAAAATTAAAGAGAATAAAGAATTGTAAACAAGAACCTGGATATTATAGATCTAATTTTATTTGGGGATGCTTTTTCGTTATTAGATGACTATAGGCTTCATCCTAGGATTCTAAAAATAAGTAAATAAATCTTTTTTTTTTCTTACTCATTTCCTTTCAAAAAATATTTTCAGATTCTGCTGGTGATTGCCAGGCCATGTTTATTTTATTCCTCTGACATTCCACTTGAGTTCAAAGAATAGACTATTCCTGCCACTCAATTTGAGATAGATTTCATTAATTCATTAAAAATATCCATAGATAATTTGCTCTCCTACCAACAGTGCTTGAGGGTTTCCTAGTCCCACATCCGTGCCAGCATTTGCTGTCTTAATCGTAGCGATCTAACTAGGCGAAGATAAACCATCAAAGCAATTTTAATTTGCATTTCCACAACGATTACGGATTGTGAACCGCTTTAAAACGAAAATAGATTCTAGTGTGGCTCCCCACTGACCTACACGACCTCCCTCTGTCAGGGGCCCGCAGCCACACACTTGGCTGGAACCCAAGTATCCTTTTCCTTCCTCCATTCTAGTCTCATAGGCCTTCAGCTGCTTGCCTACCCAAGCCTCTTCTCTAAGTCCCCCCCCATCCCCTTGAGACTTAGCCTTGTGATGTAGATCCCAGGGACCCCTAGCTCGTCTCTGCTGCCCCTTTTAGCTTTCTTTTCCAGCTCACAATTCCTTTGTGACTCTCCACGCTAGTGCTTTCATGAGTGCTCTTATTCCACTTTTGTGGCTATCTTGTCACTCATAAATGTTACAACTGGGTGGGATGTTTAATTTCTCCCCTACCTTGGCAGCTTGCATAATATTTTCTCTGCTACCATGAAGGTAGACCAAAGGAAAAAGCTTTCAGGTCAGCTCCAGCTCAGGTCGTCTGAGCCCTATGTCCTAAGTGCGCAGTGTCATCATAATAGCCAACTCTCATCCCCCATGAGGCAACCAAGGTCTACATTGATATTCTATATGTTCTGGGAGTCACTTGGACTACCCTGATCAACCATCAGAAAGGAGGTTTCTTGTGCCTGCTATTAAGGGTTTTGTTAGTCTCTGGTTTTGTAGGGAGCATTGCCAGCCCAAGTGGCTTAACACCCTTTGTTCAATAGACAGCAGGAGCAGATCTAGAAGAAGCTAAAAGGAGGAGGTGGGGACGAACATGATCAAAATACACTGTATGGAAGTTTTCAGAATTGATAACTTAAAATATATTAATTGATAACTATACATGAATCCATTAAAATACCCTTCCTGGTATCTATGAAAACTCAACTGCATACAGTGGCAGCTACCTTGTACAAATGATCAATGAGTTACCTCTGCTGAATTAGGTTTTCTCCTTGTACCTTTCATAACCACAGACTGCCCAACATCTTGGCTTTGCATGTCCAACTCTTTTTCTCTGATTAATTTTTGAGTATCCATCATTAACCCAACTCTTATAAACTTCTCTGAGAAAGTCTTTAGATCAGTGATTCTCAGCTCTCCTAATGTGATCCTTTAACAGTTCCTTATGCAATGGTGTCCCTCATCCATAAAATCACTTTATAGCTACTTTATAACTGTAATGTTGCTACTGTTATGAATCAAAATGAAAATATCTGATATGCAGGATATCTAATATGTGACCCCAAAGGGCTGATGACCCACAGGTTGAGAACCATTGCTTTAGTACCTATTTCCCCATTTCATACACTGACGGCAGAGATGAACCAATGTAGCCTTCAATCAATTTCCAAATCCAGTCAACATTCTTTGCTTCCTACATGGCTTTTTCTTCACTAATGGAGGTTCCCATACCAAAATGGTTGAGGCTGTACACGTAACAGTATTGTTAAAGAAAAATATATAAATATCAGGGCTCTAAGTTGAGGCAGTGCATGGAGAAATGGATGGAAACAGCAGAAATCTTGATTTGATACAGATCAATATACTATCTTGAAGCTCTATCATTGTGGAGGAGGAAAAAAGATGATGGGAGATAGCTCAAGTATATAAGAGCATGCTCACTGTTAGAAAGATTTTAAAGTTTGTCTCAAGACCTAGGAGCTTGGTATAGACCTAGACAGATAAACCTGTACTTACGTGTTTTTCTTGACACTAAATATGTGTATGGCTGTCAACTGTCAACCGCTCCTTAGCAGTTGAGAAAGAAATCAATGAAACAATTCCATTCATAATAACCTCAAAAATAAAACAAAATAAAATATCTTAGAGTAAATCTAACCAAGGAAGTAAAATGCTTGCACAATGAAAACCTTAATACAAAAAGAGAATTTGAGAAGTTCCCAAAAGATGGAGAGACCTTAATCATGGATTGGCAGATTAACATTGTGAAAATGCCCCTTCTACAAAAGTATATTGCAAGGTCAATGCATTTTTCATTAAAATCCTAACACAATTCCTCACATATGTTGACAAAACTCTTAAAAATTGTGTAGAAACATAAAAACCAAGGATATAAAAACCAATCCTGAACAATAAAAGGCCAGGTAGAGATATCACCTTCCCTGATTTTAAGTTATTCCTCAGAGCTATAGCAATAAAAAACAGTATGGCACTGGAATAAAAAAATAAAAAATTAAAAAAACAAAAACAAAACAAAACCAGGCACCCTGATCAATGCAATAGAATTAAGGACTATGTGTAAATCCTAGCTGATTTTTGGCAAAGAGGCCAACAATACATATTAAAGAGAAGATGGCATTTTGAACAATTGATGCTGGTCAAACTGAATAGGTGCGTGTAGAAGAATGAAACTAGATCCGTATCTCTCACCCTGCACAAATGTCAACTCCAAATGGATAAAACACTTCAACATAAGACTGGAAACCTTGAATTGGGTAAAGAGAAAATAGGGACTATGTTCAAAATCATTTGCATATAAAAGAACTTTTGAATAGGACTCTGATAGTGCAAACATTAAGACCAGCAATTAGTAAACGGGACCACATGAAGCTAAGAAACTTCTGTAAAGCAAAAGATGCTATCATTCAAATGAAGAGGTAGCCTTCAGAATGTAAAACTCATGTATAGGCCATATGGCTAACAGAGGGTTAGTACCTACCATGCACACACACACACACACACACACACACACACACACACACACACACTAGATAGATAGATAGATAGATAGATAGATAGATAGATAGATAGATAGATAGATAGATAGATA
>NW_026596100.1:728409-758829 GCF_907164565.1 Psammomys obesus | reverse complement strand
ATAGATAGATAGATAGATAGATAGATAGATAGATAGATAGATAGATAAACCCTACACATCAATAAAACTATCCGATTTTAAAATGGGGATGAAACTAGCAAATTTTCAAAGAACTGGATGCAAATGGCTGGGACACACTTACACCCATCCCTGGTGTAGGCATGAGCAAGCCCTTTCAGCAACACTGGTAAGAGGAGTTCAAGAGACTCCCAACCAGTGCAGGCTGCTGCTACGGCCCTTGGTTGCCTCCTAGAAGTTCAATAGTTAAGTCTCTATTGCTGAAAACATCATGTGCTTTGGGCATAAGACTCAGAAGACAACAGATAGATTGATTATCAAAGCACCTCCCCGAAAATAGATATCATAACAAGTAACAAAAGGGAAAAATGCAATAAACATTTCCACCCAGTTGCAGAATAGTTCTTCTAGAGCAATAACCAGAATAGCAAGATATTCCTAAAAGTATAATAGTGGTTCTCAAATCTTCTCGTTGAACGGTTTTCAACCTGTGGGTCACAGCCACTGTGGTCAGATGACTCTCTCACAGGGGTCACCTAAGACCATCAGAAAACATAGATATTTACGTTACAATTCATAACAGTATCGAAATTACAGTTATGAAGTAGCCACAAAAATAACTTTGTCGTTGGCTGTCACCACAACGTGAGAAACTGCATTAAAGAGTCGCAGCATTAGGAAGGTTGAGAACCCCTGTTCCACGTGGACTTAACAGCTCAATGGGAGGGAAATCAGTCAGGCCTAGTGCTGGAGAACTAGGTAACTGCCAGGGGCTCATAAAGTCATGTACCTTAGAGGCGAAGTTGCTACTGCCACTTCATTGAGCCAGCATACTTCCTAACTGCATTCTGAATACTTACCCTATACCCCCAGGTAAGTTTACTTCTAACCCCTCATCAAAGAAACTTCTCTTTGTAGCCTACAGGGACCATTACAGAAAACTGTAACTGGTCAAATTATAAAGAACAACTGTGGGGTGCCAGGCCCCAATACATACACCTATACAACTTCTGCACTTTTCAGGGAACATTGAGGAAGAAGGGGTGGAAAGATTGTTAAGAGCCAGAAGACAAGGAACCCTGCTCTGAGGTTCTGCCTTGGAAATGACAGGGAGGTGTCACTCATGAAACCATGACAACATGGCTGCCTAAACGTAACTTTAAAAATGACAACACCAATAGACATGCTAATGAGGAATGAGAACATACCAAGAGGCCTCACCCCTAGGCAAAGAGCTACAGGCAACTAATGAGAGAGGGAGAATTAGGCTTCCCAGGGGATGAGCACCCCAATTGTTTACCCGATACCAACTACTCAGCCCTGAAATCATATACATATGAGCAAACACAAGACAGACACATCAGGTTGTGAGTGTAAATGTATTTATGTATTATTAATATAAAGCAATAATAATCAAAGAATAATAATTCCTTAAGCCTGAAAGGGAGTGGAAGACATAAGGGTTGGGAACAGTAAAGGGGGAAATGAAGCAATTATATTTTAACTTTTAAAATGTTGAAGTCCATAACTATCAGTGATATGCAAATTAAAACTAAGATTTCATCTTACCTTAGTCGGAATGGCTAAGATCAGATAAACAAATGACAAAAAAATATTGCCATAAATGTGGGGAAAGAGGAACCTGAAACTCTGCTGGTTGGGAGTTCAAGATACATGTGTTTTTCTTAAATAACATTTTTATTTATTCTTTGAAAATTTCATAAATGCACACAATGCATTAAATCACATCTATCCCGGCTCCATTATTCCAACTTGCTCCAATCAGCCAACACATCTCTTTCCTGATTTGATGCCTCACTTGTTTATTTACTTTTTTTTATTTGTGCATTCTTATAACCCATTGAGTTCAATTAGTGCTGCCAGTAGGAGCATAGCTGTGGGGCTACCCAATGTCAAAAATAAAGTTGTATAACGAAGCCTTGTGAAAGTTACTAGCTTATAAGAGTATATCTATAGACATACATGTCCTTACATATAATATGCCTATACATGTGTGTCCATATATACGCATATACATACGTATATGTGAATAAGTATATGGATAAGAGTACTTACATGATTGAGTAATATTGTTCACTGAATACATGGGTTATTAAATGGAAATATCAGCGCTAGTCATGGGCTATTTTTCTATGTGTTATTAGCCAAGGTGGCCTCAAAAAGGCACCAAAACCAACAGAGGCTATTGCTGTTACTCTGTGCTACTCACCACAACTGGATGGTAAGATCCTATAGTTGAAAATATTGTGCTCTTTGGCTACAAGACATAAAGCAATCAATCTTGAACTGACTGGAAAGCTCTTTCTCTGCTGGCTACCTTGGGGGGGAAAGTGCCATCAAGCGGGGTGGGGGTGGGGTGCATATCGATGCTCTTCAGTTCCGGGCCATTCCTGCTAATAGTACACGGTTTTGAGCATGATGTTTTAGTAATAATTGTTATCTGATGGTACTAGCATGGAATGAGCAACAAGCCATGTCCACGATTGAAACAGATAATTTCTATGCTGGGAATGAATCGTTCAGTAGATTCATCAACTATTTACATGTTGAAAATTACACGTCCTCATGATTCTATCTTCCCAGCGACATCACAACACACAGCTTCTAGGCGGCCACTGCCTCTGAGAGGAGAGAGGGAGACCTAGAGTTTCCTCAAGGCATCGCTACCACAATGACATCATGGTGTTTCAGATTTGTGCTCTGCCCTGTGCATGTGCTGCACAAGCTACTCGCTTCACTCAGTTCTCTCTGTTTTGAAATGAACTATCATGGCAGGGATGGTCTTGTGCTTCATTGCTTCCAAGCTTGCCCTGAGGCTGATAAGAGTAGCGTATCTGATGAGCACAATGAGATCATTGTGTCAGATCTTGCTTGAGGACTGCTGGTACATACCAATTAGTTATGAATTCTAAGAATGAGCTTGTGTGCACGTGAGTGTGTTGTGTGTCTAAGAGAGGAAACAATCCATTATTTCATTCATTCACTCATTCAACAAATATATAAGCTAATATCACAGGTGCTGAGGATAAAATGAGCAAAATACATATTCAGAAGAAAGGTAGTTTTTAAGTAATCCAAAAATAAGCAACGTGCATTGTTAACTGGACAGGAAAATGGAAACAGTGTTCTGAAATATGCCCAGATTTTAGGCTAAATAACTTGGTCAAAGGTTGGGGAGAGAAACATTATAATTATGTGCTCAAGAATAGTCAGAGACACCGTACACATTATATTTTCTTGTTAAAAATCACGTCTCTTGATCCAATAAAAATTAAGCATAATTGCTCTTGTCAGAGGAATAACATGTCTTGATCATCCAGATATTTAGAGACTAAGTCAAGATAAAAGTGTACAAATGGCACTCCCCTTGTACCCACGAGAAAATGGAAATTACTGAGGTGAGCTAGGCAGGAGTTTGGGCAGGACAGGCATAATAAATCAAATGCTGAAGGGCTTGGTCTGTGGAGAAAAGGAGCACGCAGAGCTTGCTTGCCTAATGATACATGGCGCTCGGCGCCTGCCATTGTGTCTGCTGCCAATGCATCATACGCGTCCTTAGCCTACCCAAGCAAGTAGAAACAAGCTCGTGTTGTCCTCTCTATTCTACCAGTTATTTCTACTTTTCTACAAAGTTTGGATGTGTGTGTGTGTATGTGTGTGTTGGCTACATATCCGTAGGCAGGTGAGTATACAGGTCGGTGCCCTTTAACTTTCTTTTATTCATTTATTTAGTTTCTGACTTGCTTGTTTGTTTGCTTGTTTGCTTGTTTCTAAGTCACAGCCTTTCAGTCGCCCAGAGTTCATCCGCAAGTGGGTTAGGCTGGTTTAGCAGCAAGCTCTGGGCTTGTGCCTGTCTTTGCTTCCCTGGCGCTGGATTATAAGTGCACGCCAGCAAGCTGGCTTCATTTTATTGGGGGTTTCGGAGCTGAAGTTGGTCTTGAGACTTGCAAGTCACGCACCTTACCCACTGAGGGAGTCATCGCCCTAGGTTTCTGTTAGCTTATGGTTTTCTAGGAATCGGTTATTCTATTCCTGATCGTAGGAGGCAGCAGAGGCCATTCTTTTGGTGGTACTATTGAACTAGTTTTGGAAACCAGCTATTATGTCAACTTTGCATTTCAGTTACTGACTTGACGCTTTACTCTCCAAAATAGCAGCATTAAACATAAGGGAGAATGCAATCTATAGATTAGGAGGCAAAAATCTTGATAAAGGGAAATATTAAAGAATGAAGGAGCAACGTGAACAAGTCCAATAACAGAAGAAACAATTATGTGTGATTTAATGTGCTGAAAGGGGGGTAAAGAGAGAAGTCGTAGCTCCATCCATTTTAATAATGTGCACAGTTCTCTTAGATCAGGTTCCCTCAAGCTGCTTCATCATACCGGAGAGTTAAGGCTCCCACAAATGAATCGGCAGGAGCACAAACATTCTAGCAATACAGACTGAATTAAGTGCTCATTCCAATGACCTAACAAGGAGTCAGTCCCATAGGCATTAAAATTTTTAAATTACATTTGCTTTTTATTTGTGTGTGTGTGTGTGTGCATATGTGTGTGTGTGAGCATGTGTGTATGTGTGTGTGTTCATGCTACAGTACAAGTGCGAAAGTCAAAGAATAGCTTGTGGGAGTTTGTTCTCTCCTTCTACCATGGAGGTTGGTTTTCCAAACATCAAACTTTGGTTTGTAGGCTTTTCACACATAATGATTTTTTTTAACTCAAAAGCTTTTTAATTTGGTGAAAGCCCGAAGGACAAGTAGATTTCTCTTACAGATTCTATTTTAATTCTGTGGTTGTCTGTTGGCATATTTTAAATAATTTCAATTACTGAAATGTGTCAGTTTGGTTTTACTGTACATTGTGTAGTTTATGTGGGGTGGTATTTCTTACACACTTGGATTATATGTTAAGCTCTGCTGGAATTTAGTAGAATGTACAAGAAACATCAATTAAGTATGTAGTGACATAATTTCATAAAAATATTTCTTGCATTCAAAGAGACTGAACTTTTGCTGGACCTTACAGCTAGGTTAATAATATACCTTCAGATCTTTTATGATTAATCTGCTATTTCACTCTGTACTTAGCTTGTTCCAGTTTAGCCTGCCTTAAAAAACAATGTAATGCCTTGAATTTCTCATGTAATCAGATTTTACATGCTAAGCTAAGTGTATAGCTCTAATCTTAGATTATAAACTGTGGTGCCTGACCCAGGAAAATGTCCATATGCATGTGTACACCATTTGTTGAAAAAAACCAACAGGTTGGAAGCAATCTTAAACAAATCTTAAACATTTCCACAGTAAATGTTGGAAGTAGCATTGTTATGGCTGTCTCTCCCCTCTACTTTCTATTCTAATATTATCATATAATCATATATATTATTTTACATATCTACAAATGCATGGCATATTTCTATATTCTTAATCATTTACATATCAAGATCAAATTTTTAAATAAGAAATGGAAATTTTATACTTAACTGTACTCCAGTGCTTTCTAATGTATGTGTGTATTTAAGCTATGATAGTTATAGTATTATGTTTTGTCTGAAGACCTTTCAACATTTCTTTTCTGGATCATTTTGCCATGAATTCTTTTATGTATTTTGCTGTGCACAAGAAATTCTTTATTTCTCATTTGCTTTGGAAAGATACTTAAATGAGTTATAGAATCCTAGATGACCTGCTCAGATGTAGCCCATAGGCTGCTCAGTCTCCATGTGGGTACCCTAGTAAGGGGAGCAGGGGCTTTTTCTGACATGGACTCTCTTGCCTACTCTTTTATCAATTCCCTCTTGGGGAAGGGGGTATTTCCAGGCCACAGAGGAAGAGGACTCAGGCAGTCCTGGTGAGACTTGATAGGGTAGGGTCAGGTGGTAGGGGAGGAGGGCTCCCCTTTTGAGAAATAGAAGAGGATAATGGCGGGGGGGGGAGCAAGGGGGAGGATGGGACCAGGAGGAGACAAGGGAGGGAGCTACAATTAGGATGTAAAGTGAATAAATTACAAAAAAATAAATTTAAATTAAAAAAGAATGACGTAAAAGATTTTTTCCTTTTACTGTTTTATATAATTTCATGTCTTTTGCAGTTTTTTGAGTCTATTATGCTTAAATAATGTTTCCTCTAAGTCTTTTATTTATGATCACCTCCCAAATGTTCTTTCTGTATTTTGTTTTGTCACCATTTGGATACACAATGATTATCTGTGTTTGCTATTTTGTTTTCTTGCCTTGGCTATGGGTCGTCTGCTGGCTTTGCCTGCAGAGGTTCTACCTCAGTGCTTTATAGGGGAGAGGGAATGTAGGAAGGACCGTGGGACTGAGACAAGGGGAGGGAGGGGCCTACGACAGAGATGTAAGTTGAATTAATTAATAAAAAGAAGCGGGACCACTATCAAGTGCTGGCTTTTTCTCAATGCCTTTTTTTGTTTGTTTGTTTGTTTGTTTGTTTATCTTTAATTTGGAGTCACTGGCACAGCTCAGGCTCCTTCTGAAACCACTGTGTACCTGAGGATGTCTGAATTTCTCATCTTCTTGCATGCACCTCCCAAATCTGGGCTTTATGCATATCAGGCAGGCACTCTGACAACTAAGTTAAGTTCCACAGCCATTGTTATTCGGTGCTTAGTGTGTTGGGAAAACAGAAGGGAATCTTTGGGGATCCTGTGCTGTTTGCAGCCTAGGTTGCCAGCAAGCATTGATCTGAGTCGCAGCAAGGACCTGATCTTCATCAAGTCTCACTGATCATGTCTCAATTGCAGCTGTAGGGCTGAGTCCATCAGGATACATTAATCCCTTGTCAGGAACCACAGATTTTGTTGTTGGTGATGATTTTCTTGTTATTTATTGTTTTGCCCAGTACCAATGAGTTTTAATCAATGTCCTAATACTATCAGGTCTGTTGCCCCTTTCTTCAAAATAGAACTTTGGGGTCACAGAAAAGACGGGAAATGTTCTAGGCTTTCCCCATACGCCCAGACTCCAGGCCTTGGTCACCCCTTTCCAAGGGCTCTTGCTGGTATTTCCTGTGATCATCTGATGCTTTGCAGAAAAAAAAAAATGGAATTAGTGAAATCCTCCCAGAGGCTGCTATATAATCTAAAACAGGACTGCATCCATGTCTTTAATTGATAAGCTAATAGTCCTCAGGTAAAACAGAGTCTGTTTCAGGTGATTAGATGTCGGTGTATCGGTGCTGCCTTCTATGGTGACGTTTCCTTACGTTTCAGTCTAGTTAGTTCTCATAAGCTTTTTGCTAGGTTCAAGAACAGCCAGAGTGTTTGGGGTTGCTGCTGTTGTGGTTATCGCCATGACGACGGGAATGACGATGCTCTTTATAGCATTTTCTATTCAGAGCAGAAACTGGGAGTCCTAGCATATATAGTACTTAACTGGGTGCAGAGCCAGCTGGAATCAAGACTCCGTTTCCTTCCTGACTAGATCCTCCCAGTTACATGTACATGGTAGCTGTGCAGCCTCCAGCAAGTGCCTTCACAAGGAAAATAGATGCTTTTCCTTTCCTTTTTATTTCTTGCCCTGCTGACTCAGCAGCAGACAAGAGCTTTGAAGCTCATGCCAGCACTTTACAGCATGAAGTGGATCTAAGAATAGAGGGCATGCCTAGAAATAGAGCAAGATTGAAAAAAAAAATCCATAAACCACTCTGTTGCCTGAGAGTCAAACAACTCATCTGGAATATTCTCTTTTATTGTTTTTTTTTCTTTTTTTTAATTACAGTTTATTCACTCTGTATCCCAGCTGTAGCCCCCTCCCCCATCCCTTCCCAATCCCACCCTCCCTCCTTCTTCTCCTATGCCCTGCCCCCAGTCCAATGATAGGGAATCAGGTCTCATCAGGACTGGCTTCTTTGTCTTCCTCTGTGGAAGGTGGAGGTGATCAAAGAGCCAGCCCATGAGTTCATGTCAGAGACAGTCACTCTTCCTATTATTGGGGAACCCTCTTGGACACTGAGCTGCCATGGGCTACTTCTGTGCAGGGGTTCTAAGTTATCTCCATGCATGGTCCTTCTTTGGAGTATCAGTCTCAAAAAAGACCCCTGGGCCCAGATTTTTTGGTTCTGTTGCTCTCCTTGTGGAGCTCCTGTTCCCTCTAGATCTTTCTGTCTCCCCCTCTTTCATAAGATTCCCTACACTCTGCAAAAAGTTTGGCTATGAATCTCAGCATCTGCCTTGATACTTTGCTGGGTAGAGTCTTTCAGAGACCCTCTGTGGTAGTCTCCTGTTCTGTTCCCTGTTTTCTCCCTTTTCTGATGTCCATCCTTTCTGAATGAAGATTGGGCTTCTTACCAGGATCCTACTTGATTAGCTTCCTTAGGTGTACAGGTTTTAGCATGATTATCCTATATTAAATGTCTAATATCCACCTATAAGTGAGTATATACCATGTGTGTCTTTCTGCTTCTGGGATACCTCATTCAGGATAATCATTTCTAGATCCCACCATTTGCCTGAAAATTTCATGATTTCTTTGTTTTTAATTGCTGAGGCCTACAGAACACCTTCTCTTTTATTGTTAATTAAAATCTTCATTAATAAACTCTGACATGTTGTGAAGAACCGTTGGCATCAAGCTGAGCACACTTTGGGGTGTCGGGCTGCTGGCTAGTCTTTCCAAAATAGAGAATTTCTCCCTCCCACACGACCTTCAGCACCCAGCACCTGGCTCAGAGCCCACAATCAGTGGCAGTCTACAAATATTCAGTATTCAAAAAGTCTACACTTAGCACACAACTCAGACAGTTTCAGACCATAAAGCTTAACTGCTACTTTATTATTTTATATAATGATTTCTAAGGACCTTCTGCACCTGTACCTTTAAGTTGATCTTTTGTTAGAAACAACATGATGAATTCTTTTTCTTTTCTCTTGATAACTTTCCTCTCTTTGGGGTGCAAATAGAGTTTATTTAAAAAAAAAAGAAAAAAAAGCATGTCAAGGAAGAGAAGAAGGGAGGGAGGGAAGGAGAGAGAGGGGAGAAATCAAGATCTGAAAACTGATAACTAAAAATGATATCCCTACTAAGAGAAGGCTCAAGGTTATCGATGGAGACAACTCTTTACCTCTTTGATTTTTGGCTGCAAGTCAGGTCATGGAAGTATTCTTGGAAGAAATGTTTCCTTTTCTTTCCCAGAAAGATAGTATCTTCCAGTTATTTATGTCACGTGCTAAAGAGGGTAACGCTTAAAGCAGCTCTACAATCTGTCACTGGACCACAGAGAAAATGCTAACACTGCAGCCAAGAGTGCCTCGGCCACCTCGGGTAAACTGTCAATTCCTCAAGATTAGAATCTATGCCGTCCATTTAAGTTTCAAATGTCATGCCACAAAAAACATAATATGTAAGTTTTTTTTTTATGCCTACAACAGCTGTTACTACAAAAACATCAAAATCCAGTAACTTGAAGGATTTAATTGGAGATAAAGGAGGCTTTATGAAAAATATCCTTTTCCTGTGTGCATGCATCTTTTCTCTCTGGTTCTAAGGCTTACCTGCCCTCATTAGAACATCAGCTCTTGAAAGATAATTGCCTTGAGTCATTTGCTAGCCATAGAGAAGGTAAGATTAATATAGACCATTTGTTAGAACCTTGCAACCAATTTCTGTAATGGATTCATAATAAATAACTACACTTAACACAAGCATTCATCAAAACCAATTTACGCACCAATGTGTTCACTGTGTGTTAAACCAACCATTTGTAAGACTAAGTTGGTTGCTTTCTATGTCCCCCATTCTCTCTGTTAAAGTAAAAATTGTTAGATATGGTAATTTTTTGCTTTCATCACGGCAGTATTGATAGTGATGTATGCTGACTTCCTAGCCGCTGTTTCATGATTTATAATTTTGAACAGCATGTTGCTTCGGTCTAAAGTAAGAGGAAATTATTGTTTAAAATGTACAAAACTGTTCTTCATAGCTTGCTCTTCACTTAGTAACTTGTAACCCCAGGTAGACACAGTTCACCCCAGGGATGGCTGCAGGCTTCTGTAAACTGTCTACTCTTAATTATTCACAGGGAAAAAAAATGGACATGTGTAGCACAGTAAATGAAGTTTACTGTGAAAACCACAAGTATTTCATTGAAGGCCTGTCCATCTGGGTGCAGTGATGTATCTGCAAATCTCAGCGCTCTGGACAGGATTGGGAGTTTAAAGCAGAGTGAGCTACAGAGTGAGAAGCTGTTTCAAAGACAAAACAAGGCAAACAAAGCCAAGTGTGCAGACAAATTATTTTACTATCATGTACAAAAGATTCTGCCAGTATAAACCTTCTACTATTATGGGAGCAAGACAGTTATTTTCTTGCTATGTTCTAGAATAGTCTGTTAAATGTTCATATACGAATACACATATAGGTAAAATGGATTCACAGTATTATACTGACATGGAAATATTGAAATCAGAACTATTGTTTATGCTTATTAAGAATAAAAGCCTCTGTAGAGGCCTGAATTTCGGGTGTGTGGGAGATCCATGGGTATGCTACCCAACACAGCAAAGGCTCTTGATTCTTGTCCTTCAGTTATTGGTGCTGACGTAGGAAGATTGTTCTGATTTACCCAGGATGTACTAATGCAGTCATAGTATCCTCATGGAAGGAACGAAGCAAGTCAGAGTTAGAAAGATGAATATAGGCAGAGAGGTGCATTGCAGGCCTAAGAATAAAGCCAGCCTCTGGGAGACAGAAAATACCTGGTGTTGCTGTAACACAATGCCACAGACTGGCTAATTTGTGAACAGAAATTTAGGTCTTACTATTCTGCACACTGAGGAGTTCAAGATCAAGGTACTAGTACTTGTGTCTCATGAGTGCTACCTCTCAGCATCCGAGACAGTATGAATCTTATCCCTGTGTCCCCACAGAGTAGAAGGTAGAAAAGGAAGAAAGTGCTCCTTTCAACATCAGCCCATTCACAAGTGAGCTAATCCAATTCATGAGGAAGCCATCTTTGTCTTAATGAGCCCCTGAAGACTGCAGCTCTTCACTCTGTTCCATTGGAATTAAATGTCAGACCAAATGTTTGAGTAGAAACCATCATTCAACCCTAGCAAACCAGGAAGTAGGCTTTTCTAAAGAGTATATCCTGCCACCCGCTCAATTAAAGAAGTCTGCTCTAGCTCTTCTGATATTCAGGGTGACCCATGATTGAACCCCCTTCCCCCCTACCATTTGATTATCAGTTTTAGAATGTACTTAGTCCACAGTGCCCATGCCTAAATATTCAACCATTCATTTCTCAATGGCTCTGCTTGGTAATGCTTTCCTATACGACTGTGTTAGTTACTTAAAAAGTGAATACAACCCATTTTATCCTAGTTTACAATCTGAATCTTACATACAGTGTCAGGTTCTGTTAGGCTGACGACACCCTCGTTCTCCCAGAATGAACTTCAGTTTATTTCCTGTGTCCTTTGCTAAACATCTAATGGATGTCATTGTTATTTCCCTAAGAAAGAAAACATTCCTTAACCCCATGTTCATTTGAGACCTTCACAAACTGCAACTAGTTAATGGTAGAAAATATTTATTTGTATGTATAGTGTCTGTGTGTCTGTGCATGTTCACATGTGTGGGTTCATGTGTAGGTGCCCAGGCATGTATGCACAGGTATGTAGAGGACAGAGACAAATTATCATAGGTCTTCTTCAGTCACCCCCCAATTTATTTTCAAGACAGGTCTCTCATTGAATCTAGACATCACCAGTTTCCTTCACTTTCTGGCCAGTGAGCCCCAGGGAGCCTGTCTCTGCCACACTAGGGCTGGGATTAAAGGTGTGCAGCTCTGCCCAGCATTTTACTTAGGCGCTGAGGATCCAAAAGCTCCCCTGCTTGTACAGCCAGCACTCTACTGACGAAGCCATCCTCCAGCCCCAGGGTTTACACACCAGCCTTTTTGATCTCCCTTCATCCCAATATTTATATTACATATCTGGAATGAATGCCATCTTTGGGATTATATTTTACATAGGTTTGGATTTATGCTATTTTTTTTTTTCTTTACTTTCATCCATTGAGATAAAAGTACTTTCATCCATGCACATGTCTGTTGAGAGAATCTCTTGTGCCTGTATGGAAGCATCACCTGTCAATAAAATACTAGTATAGCTGAGGCAGGAAATAGAAGGTGGGACATCTGGCAGACAGAAAGGATTCTGGGATAGAGCCATGTGGATGAGATTACACAGGCAAGATATGAGGAGGACAGATATATTGTACCTGAGCACAAGTAACCAGCCATATGGCAAAATGTAGATTAGTTATAATGGGTTATTCTAAGTTATGAGCTAGTCACAGAAAAGCCCAGCTATATGTCCTAGGTATTTGTAAAATAATATTTTGGGTCTCATGGGTCATTATTCCAGGAGCTTGGGGAGGGGAGGAAAAACCCCATTCTACAATTATTCCATCCTATTGAATGATACCTAAGTCTACTCTTAACCCCTACTCGCATTTGAAATGAGTGGACTTGCACTGCCAGGCTCAAGCCTCATCTCACTGCTGTGCAGAGAAATGGCGTGTTGTCAGACTCCAAGTCGGTGAACGGGTTCCTTCATCTTGCATAGCCTTGCAAAAGAGGCTGAGAGGGAGGTGTGGCTGTGTGCCAAGCCATGCCATTCCTTGCCAAACCATGCCATTCCTTGCTTCTCCATATAGAAGTGCACAGGCCCCATAATCCATGAGCCTTGGCCTCTCACACTATTTATTCTGACTTAGTGTGGTCATTGGCTGTGTGTTCTTGAAGATTACAGAAGATGAGAGAGTCCTGAAGTATGCAGATAATGCTGAAAATACCCAACCTCTCCAGACCAACCTGCTTGATCAAAGAGATGGAGAATGATTGGTCAGTCTTTCAGTGCTCTCAGAGATGACTGTGGTTACAGTTTGGAGAAACAGCAAAAACTGTCACTACCTGCTTTGCTAGCCAAAAGCAAATAAATAGGTGATGAAAATAAGGACAAAGGAATTCCTTTGAACAGCTCTGAAGGTTGTTTCCGGAGTGTCTAAAGAAGCAGGATCCTGGTGACCTGTTATCCAGGGGGACAGCATTGCTGAAGTTCAGGCTAGAACCTCTTCTCTGAGCCTGCGTGGACAGATAACATTCACCCTTTGTGCTCATACTTTAAGGCTGCCTGTATCACCACAGAGAACCCAGAGAACATTCCTTCTAACCCTAGGGTAGGAAAAAAGCTTACATGGCACAAAAAAAAGGGAAGACAGCCTCAAGAAGTAAACTTTTTTGACATTTGGCTTTCTTCTGAGTGGAGCCATTAATCCTGCTGTCAGGAGGAATAAAGACACTTCCTGAAGCAGGTGGGAAGAGCAGAGTTGGGCCCTGGTAATACCCAGGCACAACAGCATATAAACGCCAGTAAGCCTTCAGAGCCTCCCTCCCCCTACCTGCAATCCCTGCAACAGACCTGTGTCAAATCTTTGGTAAAATAAACTCTTTTTCTTCAGACCCAGAAATAAGATACTTAATCTCTTTGGGAGACAACCAGTCTGCAGAAGAGCTGAGATATTTTTATTTATTGATTTCTATTTTCATGTTTGAAGGGAATGAGGATTATATAAAGATGAAACAGGGAGGGATGAAGAGAGGGAGGGAGGCGAAAAGGGAGGGAGAGAGGTGGAAGAAATGGGGAGAATCAAATTGAATTGAATTATTCTTTAAATACCCTGTCTATCAAACTCTATTATGACAAAGAAAAGCAGTACAGCAGGGTAATTTCTATGGCTGTGTTTCACCCATTTCTGACTGGTTCACACATTGCCAAATGGCATCTGGTTGTCTTTGCTCGGGGGTATGCAGCCATGGTATCTGTGATGACTTTTGTGGGATGGGCCACTCAGGGCAGTCCCCAAGTGGCCTATTTTCCACTGCTGAGTAGCATGGTCTATCGCTGCTGCTTCCCATCTCCATCCCAGAAACAAGTCCAGCTGTGCGTTTGGGCCCTGTTAGGTCCTGTTTTTTTCCCCCTCACAAGATTTCTTTATTCACTGATAATCAGTCTGCAGTCCTTACTCATTCTCTGAAATCCCCTCCAGTTTCCACTCCTCTCTGATGCTCCAGAGCTTCAGGCCTAAGGTGATGGCTCTGAGCTCTGAAGCATGCTGACTCCTTCCACTGCTTTCTGAGTCCACATTAGAACAAAGAGGTCTGACTAGGAGACAAAAATGCAGAGCTTGTGATAAAGCATAAAGTTCTAACTGCTCCACCTACAAAATACAGGACATTAAGCCATTTTAAAAGAATACTTGCATCTTGGTTTTCTGTTAAAAAAAAAAAAACAGTATTCACAATTTAGCTGATATTGTTATTTGATGGATAAAAATTAAAGTGATATATGAAACATAATATCTCCATTATCATTATATGCTCAAATAAATAATTCCATAAAGTCTATGTTATCAAGAAACCAGAATTACATTCATAGAAACAGTATATTTCACCCCAATAGTAGAAGCCTGAACAAATAAGAACAATCTAGACGGAAATACATATCAGATTCCACTTGGGTTTATTATATGTATTTTAAACCACCTGGGTCTGTCAGTGAAAGGTACAGTCAAAAATAATCATATTCTTTCACTTCCAGCTTGTATATTTCCAGAATCCAAATCAACTATGTTTCTTTTGTTTGTATTTAAAATTTATTTTTACCTGACAACACAAAACTCTATTTGTGGAGTGCCAGGTACTATTTTAATACACATCCAGTGTCTAACACATCTAGACCCTCAACTATTTTAATTTACTTACAGTAAAGACACCAAAGCTGAGGGCTGGAGAGTTGGCTCTGTGGCTCAGTGCACTTGTTGTAGAGAAGGACCTGGGCTCAATTCCCAGCACCCACATGGAGGCTCACTACCTCCTTGGGGACCAAGCAGCCATGTGGTACACAGAAGTACATGCCGGCAATACACCCACAAACATAATATAAATAAAGCTAAAAATATAATTTTAGCCCAGTGGTGGTGGTGCACACCTTTAATCCCAGCATTCAGGAAGCAGGGGCAGGCAGATCTCCGAGTTCAAGGCCAGCCTGATCTACAGAGTGAAGTGTAGGACAACCAGGGCAGGGATACACAGAGAAACCCTCTCTCAAAAAAAACTTGTAAAAACTCCACCGATGTCCTTTCTTCTAGCATGGAGCACACAGAGCTGTCACTGTCCTCTGTAGCCACTCTACTGCACGATAGCACACAGAAACTTCTTACTCCTACCTAAGTCTAACTGGTACTCACTGATCAGCCCTCCCCACCTTTTCTTCCCTCCTACGTAAGTTTAAGAGAAAATTCACCAGTAGTGTGCCGGCATTTATTGAAACAGTGACTTCAATAAATGCGGATGTTTCTACTTTGACCTACTTGGACCTCCAGATCCTGCATTTTGAGACTATCATTGTTACACTTAGTGATTTTGTGCTGTATTCTCATTTCCACAATTACATTACTCTTGCTCCAAAGCCAACTGAATTCCTTCCTCTGTATAATCATTAGGAAATGACATTCTCTCTGCTTTCCCCTTCTATGTCCAGTCCTCCCTATAAGCAATGTGTCTCAGAAAACACCTTCCTTCTCAGTATTTGGGAGTCTGTGTCACAGAGAAAAACAGGGCTGCTTTCTGTTACGTATGGGTTTATATGAGGCTGATGTGTTTTGGAAACTGCCTGAATGAAGCCACTGTCATTTGAATAATGCATCTAGACAGAGATGCCACTCTTTACTCTATTCTGAGCTTGAAGATCCTCCGTGACAATACAGTAGTTTGCTTTCCTCCAGAATCCAGCAGCAAGCTGTATGTATCCCACAGGTAATATGACATGGGCTTAACATTCATTGCTAAGCTCCAGGGACTGCAAGGCCTGAAATGAGTGCGCTTCGTAAATTTGTTTTTTCTTTTTTTATTTATTACAATTTATTCACTTTATATCCCAGCTGTAGCCCCCTTCCTCAGCCCCTCCCAATCCTGCCCTTCCTTCCTCCCTCATCTCCTCCCATGCCCCTTCCCCAGTCCATTGAAAGGGGAGGACTTCCTCCCCTTCCATCTGACCCTAGTCTATCAGGTCTCATCAGGACTGGCTGGATTGTTTTCCTCTGTGGCCTGGTAAGGCTGCCCCTCCCCCCATCAGAGGGAGGTGATCAAAGAGCCAGCCACTGAGTTCATGTCAAAGACAGCCCTTGTTCCCATTACTTGGAAGCCTACTTGGTGACTGAGCTGCCATGAGCTACATCTGTGCAGGGGTTCTAGGTTATCTCCATGCATGGTCCTTGGTTGGAGTATCAGTCTCAGAAAAGACCCCTGAGCCCAGATTTTTTTGGTTCGGTTGCTCTCCTTGTGGAGCTCCTGTCCTCTCCAGGTCTTACTATCTCCCCCTTCTTTCAAAAGATTCCCTGCATTCTGCCCAAAGTTTGGCTATGAGTGTCAGCATCTGCTTTAATACCCTGCTGGGTAGAGTCTTTCAGAGGCCCTCTGTGGTAGGCTCCTGTCCTGTTCCTTGTTTCACTCTCTTCCTATGTCTGTCTCATCTGCCTTTCTGAATGAGGATTGAGCAACAAATTAACACGCACATTTTAAATAATAAAAATATATGTTAAAATCTATTAATTTTTTAAGTAACAATTGCATTTAAAAATTACTTTAGGGCTGGAGAGCTTGATCAGTGGTTAAGAACACTTGCTGTTCTTTCGGAAGACCTGATTTCAATTCCCAGCATCCAAAACAACAGGCTCACACCGGCCAGGAACTCCAGCTCTAGGGAATCTGACAACTCTGACCTCTGAGGGTACCTTCCTGCTTGAATGCACACACAGCCCGAAATAAAAATAAATCTTTAGAAGTATATTTATTTATGGATGAGCCTCTACTTTTTCTCTCTCTCTCTTCCTTCTTTCTGCTTTTATATATGTGCTCACGTATGTGTGTGCGTGTGTGCTCTGAGGCCAGATCTTAATGTCTAGGGCCTTCTAGATCGCTTCACACCTTATACATTGAAGCAGGCATCTCACTTGAACGTAGAGCTCGCTGATTTGGCTGGTCTAGCCAGCCAGCTTGCTGAAGGGATTCCCCTGTCTCTACCTCCCAAGCTATAGCACACAGTCTGGCATTTATGTGTGTGGTGGAGATCTGGGCCCCGTTTGTCACAGACTCTCTTCTTTGGCAGTCTTTCTGGATTTTACAGTGCTTCTTGTTTGCCAGATTGATTTCCAAAATAGTTGTACAAATTTGCACTACCACCAGCAATGGAGGAGGGTTCCTCTTGCTCCACATCCATGGCAGCATATGCTGTCGCTTGGGATTTTTTGTTTTAATTTTTATTTTTATTAATCCATTTTGCAGCCCAGTCATAGGCCCCTTCCTCCTTTCCTCTAGATCCCACCCACACTCCCTGTTTCCCTTATCCCCCTCCCCTGCTCCTCAGAGGACCATCCACACACACACTCCCCACCCAATCCAGCATACCAAGTCACATCAGGACTAAGAACACCCTTTCCCCTGTGGCCTGGCAAGGCAGCCCCACCAGGGAAAAGTAATCTAAAAGCAGGCAACAGAGTCCATGTCAGAGCCAGCCCCTATTCCCCTTACTGGTAAAAGAGAACTGAGCTGCTCATCAGCTACATCTGTGTAGGTCCAGACATGCATGGTTTTTCGTTGGTGCTTCATTCTCCAGAAGTGCCCCCCCCACCCCGCCCAATTCTGATTAGTTGGCTCTGTTGGTCTTCTTGTGGAGATCATATCACCTCTAGGTTTTTCTATCTCCCCCCCCCCTTTTTCCACATAACTCCCTGCACTCCATCCAATGTTTGATTGTGGATCTCTGCATCTGTTTCTTCAGGTTCTGGGTGGAGGCACTCAGGAGGCAGCTATGCTTGACACCTATCTGTAAGCATAGCAGAGTATCGTTAACCATGTCATGGGTGGGCTGTCTCCCCTGGGATGGGTCTCAGGTTGGGCCAGGCATTGGTTGGACAGTCCCTCTAGCTCTGCTTTATTTATTTATTTATTTATTTATTTATTTATTTAGTCCCTACCCATCTTGTAAACAGAGTAAATTTTAGGTCCAAGTTTTTGTGGTGGGTTGGTGTTCCCCTCCCTCCAATAGGAGTCTTGTCTAGTTAGAGGGTGGTCTCTACAGTCTGCATGACCCTTGTTACTAGGATTCTCAGCTAGAGTCACCCTGATATCCTTACAAGAACCTACCTGTTGTAGGTCTCGAGCTTGTCACTTCAGATTTTGATTTTAGCCATTCTGATGGGTGTGAGATGGAATTTCAGACTCATTTTTATTTGCATTTTCCTGATGACTTGGGGCATTGAACATTTCTTTAAGTGTTTCTCAGCCAGTAGAGATTCCTCTGTTGAGAATCCTCTGTTTAGCCCAGTACCCCATTTTTAATTGAGTTATTTGGCTTGTTGGTGTTTAATTTCTTGAGTTCTTTATATAGTTTGGATATTAGCCTTGGTCAGATGTAGGGTTGGTGAAGATCTTTTCACATTCAGCAGGCTGCCGCTTTGCCATTTTGACAGTGTCCTTTGCCTAACAGAAGCTTTTCAGTTTCATGAGATCTCATTTATTAATTGCTGCTTTTAGTGCCTGAGCTGTTGGTGCTCTGTTCAGGAAGTTGTTGCCTATACCAATGCATTCAAGGTTTTTCCCCACTTTCTCTTATACTAGATTTAGTGTTTCCAGTTTTATGTTGAGGTCTTTGATTCACGCGGACTTGAGTTTTGTGCAGGGTGATAAATATGGATCTACTTGTAGTCTTCTACAGGTAGACATCTAGTTAGACCAGCACCATTTGTTGAAGATGCTGTCTTTTTTCCATTGCATGGTTTTGGCTTCTTTGTCAAAAATCAGGTGTCCGTAGGTGTGTGTTTATTTCTGGATCTTCAATTCAATTCCAGTGATCAACCTATCTGTTTTTATGCCAATACCATGTGGTTTTTATTAGTATTGCTCTGTAGTACAACTAGAAATCAGGGATGGATACCTCCAGAAATTCTTTTATTATACAAAATTGTTTTAGCTATTCTGGGTTGTTTTTTTTTTTATCCATATGAAGTTGAAAATTGCCCTTTCAAGCTCTGTAAAGAATTGTGTTGGGATTTTGATGGGAATTGCATTGAATCTATAGAATGCTTTTGGTAGGTTGGCCATTTTTACTAAGTTAATCTTACCAAACCACAGGCATGGGAAAACTTTCCATCTTCTAATATGTTCTTTAATTTCTTTCTTTAAAGACTTGAATTTCTTGTCATACAAGTCTTTCACTTGCTTAGAGTTATACCAAGATATTTAAGGATGGTGTTTCCTTCTTCTCAGCCAGCTTGTCATTTGTATATAGGAGGGTGACTGATTTTTTTAAGATAATTTTGTATCCAGCCACTTTGCTGAAGCTATTTATCAGCTGTGAGAGTTCCCTGATAGGATTTGGGGGGCCATGTATATATACTATCATATCATCTGTGAATATCAATACTTTGACTTCTTTTCTGATCTCTACCCCTTGATCTCCTTTAGTTGTCTTATTGCTCTAGCTAGAACCTCAAGAACTTTATTAAAAAGATACAGAGAGGGTGGGCAGCCTTGCTTTGTCCCTAATCTTAGTGGAATTCCTTTAAGTTTCTCTCTGATTTTATGTTGGCTAAAGGTTTGCTGTGTATTGCCTTTATTGTGTTTATGTATGCACCTTGAATCTCTCATCTCAACAGGAAGGAGTGTTGGATTTCGTCAAAGACTGTCGGCATCTAATGAGATGATCATTTCAGTTTGTTTATATGGTGAATTACATTGATGGATTTTCAGGTATTAAAACACACCTGCGACACAGACCGTCCAAGAAATCCAAGACAATATGAAAAGACAAAACCTAAGAATAATAGGTATAGAGGAAAAAGAAGACTCCCTTCTTCAAGGCCCAGAAAATATTTTCAACAAAATCATTGAAGAAAATTTCCCCAAGTTAAAGGAGAAGCCAATAAGGATACATGAGGCCTACAGAACACCCAACAAATTTGACCAGAAAAGAAAATTCTCCCGCCACATAATAATTAAAACAGTAAGTATACAGAACAAACAAAAAATACTAAAAGCTGCAAAGGAAAAAGGCCAAGTAACATATAATGGCAAACCCATTAGAATCACACCTGACTTTTCAACAGAGACTATGAAAGCCAGAAGGGCCTAGACGGATATCATGCAGACCCTAAGAGAACACAGATGTGAGCCCAGGCTACTATACCCGGCAAAACTCTCAGTCCTCATAGACGGAGAAAACAAGATAGTCAATGACAAAAACAAATTTCAACAATACCTACACACAAATCCAGCATTACAGAAGACACTGGAAGGGAAAATACAACCCAAGAAAATTAGATTCTGTCAAGAAAAGACAGGAAATAATTAACCTTACTACAGTAAAACAAAAAGCAACCAAGCACATAACCTTATGACTACAGCCAACATCAAAATCAAAGGATCTAACAGCCACTGGTCATTAATCTCTCTCAACATCAATGGAATCAACTCTCCAATAAAAAGACACAGACTAACAGAATGGATGCAGAAACAAAACCCAGCAATCTGTTGCATACAAGAAACACACCTAAGTCACAAAGATAGACATTACCTGAGGGTAAAGGGTTGGAAGACAACTTTCCAAGCAAATGGACCCAAGAAACAAGCAGGAGTAACCATTCTAATATCTGATAAAATAGACTTTCAACCAAAATTAATAAAAAGAGATGGGGAAAGACACTTCATACTCATCAAGGGAAAATTCCACCAGGAAGACATCACAATCCTGAACATCTATGCCCCAAATACAAGAGCACCCACATTTGTAAAAGAAACATTGATAAAATTTAAACCACATATAGATCCCCACACATTAATAGTGGGAGACTTCAACACCCCACTCTCAACAAAGGACAGGTCAACAAAACAGAAATTAAACAAAGAAACAATATCTCTGACAGAGGTCATGAATCAAATGGACCTCACAGACATTTACAGAACTTTACACCCAAACACAAAAGAATTTACCTTCTTCTCAGCACCTCATGGAACCTTCTCCAAAATAGACCATATAGTTGGTCACAAAGCAAGCCTCAACAGATACAAGAAGACTGAACTAATCCCTTGTATCCTGTCTGATCACCATGGAATAAAGCTGGACTTCAACAACAGAAATAGAAAAATGCCTACATATACATGGAAACTGAACAACTTGTTACTAAATGACAGCTGGGTCAGGGAGGAAATAAAGAAAGAAATTAAAGTCTTCCTTGAACTCAATGAAAATGAAGACATAACATACCCAAACTTGTGGGACACAATGAAGGCAGTGCTAAGAGGAAAGTTCATAGCACTAAGTGCCTTCAAGAAGAAATTTGAGACAGCTCGTTCAAGCAACTTAATGGCCCACTTAAAAACCCTAGAAAAAGAAGAAGCAGACACACCAAAAAGGAGTAGACAGCTGGAAATAATCAAACTCAGGGGTGAAATCAATCAATTAGAAACAAATAAAACAATTCAAAGAATCAATGAAACCAAGAGCTGGTTCTTTGAGAAAATCAACAAGATCGACAAACCCTTAGCCAAGCTAACTAAAAGGCAGAGAGACACCACCCAAATCAACAAAATCAGAAATGAAAGGGGGGACATAACTACAGACACTGAGGAAATCCAAACAATCATTAGAACTTACTTTGAAAGTCTATATGCCACAAAATTTGAAAATCTTAATGAAATGGACAATTTTCTTGATTGATTTGACTTACCAAAGCTGAATCAGGACCAGGTAAATCAATTAAATAGTCCTATATCCCCCAAAGAAATAGAAGCAGTCATCAAAAGTCTCCCATCCAAAAAAAGCACAGGACCAGATGGCTTCAGCGCAGAATTCTACCAGACCTTCAAAGAAGAGCTAACACCAATTCTCTTCAAACTATTCCACAAAATAGAAACAGAAGGAACATTACCAAACTCATTCTATGAAGCCACAGTCACCTTGGTACCTAAACCTCACAAAGACTCAACAAAGAAAGAGAATTTCAGGCCAATCTCCCTTATGAACATTGATGCAAAAATACTTAACAAAATACTTGCCAACCGAATCCAAGAACACATCAAAGATATTATCCACTATGACCAAGTAGGCTTCATCCCAGGTATGCAGGGGTGGTTCAATATACAGAAATCCATCAATGTGATCCACCATATTAACAAACTGAAAGAAAAAAAACACATGATAATCTCCCTAGATGCTAAAAAAGCATTTGACAAAATCCAACATCCATTCATGTTTAAAGTACTGGAGAGATCAGGGATACAAGGCACATATCTAAACATAGTAAAGGCGATATACAGCAAGTCTACAGCCAACATCAAACTGAACGGAGAGAAACTTAAAGCAATCCCACTGAAATCAGGGACAAGACAAGGCTGCCCACTCTCTCCATATCTCTTCAACATAGTGCTGGAAGTCCTTGCTAGAGCAATAAGACAGTTGAAGGAAATCAAGGGGATTCAGATTGGAAAGGAAGAAGTCAAATTATCACTATTTGCAGATGATATGATAGTATACATGAGTGACCCCAAAAACTCTACCAGGGAACTCCTACAGCTGATAAACACCTTCAGCAAAGTGGCCGGATACAAAATTAACTCAAAAAAAAAAAAAAATCAGTAGCCCTCCTGTATACAAAAGACAAAAGGGCTGAGAAAGAAATTAGAGAAACAACACCCTTCACAATAGCCACAAATGACATAAAATACCTTGGTGTAACCCTAACCAAGGAAGTCAAAGACTTGTATGAAAAAAATTTCAAGTCTCTGAAGATAGAATTACAGAAAGATATGAGAAGATGGAAAGATCTCCCATGCTCATGGCTTGGCAGGATCAACATAGTAAAAATGGCCATCTTACCAAAAGCAATCTACAGATTTAATGCAATTCCCATCAAATTGCCAACACAATTCTTTACAGACCTAGAAAGAAAAATTCTCAACTTCGTATGGAATAACAAGAAACCGAGAATTGCTAAAACAATCCTCTACAATAAAAGATCTTCTGGAGGTATCTCCATCCCTGATCTCAAGCTGTACTATAGAGCAACAGTTATAAAAACTGCATGGTACTGGCATAGAAACAGAATGGTGGATCAATGGAATCGAACAGAAGACCCAGAAATAAACCCACACACTTACAGACACCTGATTTTTGACAAAGATGCCAAAACCATACAATGAAAAAAAGATAGCATCTTCAACAAATGGTGCTGGTCCAACTGGATGTCTACATGTAGAAAAATGAAAATAGATCCATACTTATCACCCTGCACAAAACTGAAGTCCAGGTGGATCAAAGACCTCAACATAAAACCAGACACATTAAACCGGCTAGAAAAAAAGTGGGGGATACCCTAGAACTCATTGGGACAGGAGAAAACTCCCTGAACAGAATACCAACAGCACAGGCTCTAAGAGCAACAATCAATAAATGGGACCTCATGAAATTGAAAAGCTTCTGTAAAGCAAAGGATACCATCATCAAAACAAAGCCACTGCCTACAGATTGGGAAAGAAACATCACCAACCCTTTATCTGACAGAGGACTCATATCCAGTATATATAAAGAACTAAAGAAGCTGAAAAGCAGCAAACCAAGTAATCCACTTAAAAAACGGGGAACAGAGCTAAACAGAGAATTCTCTGTAGAGGAATATGGAATGGCAGAGAAGCACTTAAAGAAATGCTCAACCTCATTAGCCATTAGGGAAATGCAAATCAAAACAACCCTGAGATTTCACCTTACATCCATCAGAATGGCCAAGATGAAAAACTCAAGTGACAACACATGCTAGAGAGGTTGTGGAGAAAGGGGAACCCTCCTCCACTGCTGGTGGGAATGTAAACTTGTACAACCACTCTGGAAATCAATCTGGCGCTTTCTCAGACAACTAGGAATAGCGCTTCCTCAAGATCCAGCCATACCACTCCTAGGCATATACCCAATAGAGGCTCAAGTACACAAAAAGGACATTTGCTCAACCATGTTTTTAGCAGCTTTATTTGTAATAGCCAGAAGCTGGAAACAGCCCAGATGCCCCTAAACTGAAGAATGGATGCAGAAACTGTGGTACATCTATACAATGGAGTATTACTCAGCAATGAAAAATAAGGAAATCATGAAATTTGCAGGTAAATGGTGGGACCTGGAAAGGATCATCCTGAGTGAGTTGTCCCAGAAGCAAAAAGACACGCATGGTATATACTCACTCATATAAACATACAACATAGAATAAACCCACTAAAATCTGCACATCTAAACAAACTAAGCAAAAGAGAGGACCCTAACTAAAATGTTCAATCCCCATCCTGAAAGGCAAAGAGGATGGACATCAGAAGAAAAAGAAAATAGGAAACAACCTCGGAACCTGCTACAGAGGGCCTCTGAAAGCCAGAAGAAAACAGGAAACAACCTTGGAACCTCCCACAGAGGGCTCTGAAAGCCTCTGCAGTATAGACTGTCAAAGCAGATGCTAAGCCTGATGGCCAACTGATGGGCAGAGTGAATGGAATTTTATGTAAGAAGTGGGAAATAGTAAGAGCTGGAGGGGACAAGAACTCCACAAGGAGAGCAACAGAACAAGATAATTTGAACACAGGGAACTTCCCAGATACTCATACTCTAACCAAGGACTATTCGTGGAGATGACCTGGAACCCCTGCACAGGTGTAGCCCATGGCAGTTCAGTGTCCAAGTGGGTTCCATAGTAATGGGAAGAGGGACTGCCTCTGACATAATCTGATTGGCCTGCTCGTTGATCACTTCCCCCTGAGGGGGGAACAGCCTTACCAGGCCACAGTAGAGAACAATGCAGCCACTTTTGATGAGAACTGATAAACTAAGATCAGAAAGGAGAGGAGAACCTCCCCTATCAGTGGACTTGGGGAGTGACATGCATGCAGAAAGGGGATGGAGGGTGGGATCAGGAGGGGAGAAAGGAGGGGCTTATGGGGGGATACAAAATGAATGAAGTGTAATTAATAAAAAATTAAAAAAAAAAACACCTGCATCCCTGGGATGAAGCCTATTTGATCATGGTGGATGCTGTTTTTTTAAGTAATCTCGGATTCGATTTGCAAATATTTTATTATTTTTGCATCAATATTCATAAGAGAGATTGTTCTGAAATTCTTATTGTTGAGTCCTTGTGTGGTTTAGGTATCAGGGTAACTGTGGTATCACAGAGTGAGTTTGGCAGTATTCCCTCTGTTTTTATTTTGTAAAATAGTTTGAAGAATATTGTTATTTGCTCTTCTTTGAAAATTTGGTAGGATTCTGCACTAAAACCATCTGGCCCTGTGGTTTTTGTTTTTTAGTTGGTTGGTTGGTTGGTTGGTTTGGTTTGGTTTGGTTGGAAGACTTTTGGGGTTATAGGACTGTTTAAACTGTATACCTGATCTTGATTTAGCTTTGGTAAGTGAACTCTCTCTCTCTCAAAAAAAAGAAAAGAAAAGAAAAAGAAAAACATCCATTTCTTCTAGATTTTCTAATTTTGTGGAATACAGGCCTTTGAAGTAATACCTAACGGTTCTTTGAATTTCCTCAGTGTCTGTTGTTATGTCCCCGTTTTCATTTCTGATTTTGTTAATTTGGATACTGTTTCTCTGCATTTTAGTTCGTTTTTCTAGGGTATTTGTCTAATTTGTTGGTTTTCTCAAAGAACCCGCCTTTGGTTTTCTTGATTCTTTGTATTTTTCTTTGTTTCTAATTTATTGATTTCAGCCCTGAGTTTGATTATTTCCAGCCATCTACTCCTGTTGGGTACGTTCACTTCTTTTTGTTCTAGCGCTTTCAAGAGTGCTTTCAAGTTGCTAGTATGAGGTCTCTCCATTTTCTTTATGGAGGCACTTAGTTCTATGAACTTTCCTCCTAGCACTGCTTTCATTTTGTCTCATAAGTCTGAATACATTATGCTTTCATTTTCATTGAATTCTAGAATATTTTTAATTTCTTTATTATTTCTTTGCTGAGTAGAGAGTTGTTTAGTTTTCATGAGTTTATAGGCTTTCTGTTGTTTCTGTTGTTGTTGAAGTCCAGCTTTAGTCCAAGGTGCTCTGATAAGATACATGGAGTTATTTCAGTTTTCTTGTATCTGTTGAGGCTTGCTTTGTGACCAACTGTCTGTTTTGAAGAAGGTCTGTTTTAGAGAAGGTTCCAAAGAAAAGAAGGTACATTCTTTTGTATTTGGGTGGAATGTTCTGTAGATGTCTGTTAGGTCCATTTGATTTATAGTGTTGGTTAGTTTCATTATTTGTTGTTTAGTTTCTATCTCCATGAACTCTCCATTGGTGAGAGAGAGGTGTTGAAGTCACCTACTATTAATGTATGGGGCTTAATGTGTGATTTAAGCTTTAGCAATGTTTTTTTTACAAGTGTGGGTACCCTTGCATTTGGGGCAAAGATGTTCACAATTGAGACATCATCTTGGTGGGTTTTTTTTATAAGTATGAAGTGTCCTTCCACATATCTATTGATTAATTTTGGTTGAAAGTCTATTTTATTTTATATTAGAATGGTTATTCCAGCTTCCTTCTTGGGTTAATTTGCTTGGAAAACCTTTTTCCAGCTCTTTAGTCTGAGGTAATGTCTATATTTGTTGCTGAGGTGTGTTTCTTGTATGCAGCAAAAAGATGGATTCTATTTTGGCATCTATTCTGTTAGCCTGTATCTTTTTATTGGGAAATTGAGTCCATTGATGTTGAGAGGTAGTAATAACCAATACCTCTCAACATCCTGTTATTTTGATGTTTGTGGTGGTAGTGTCTGTGTGTGTGTGTGTGTGTGTGTGTGTGTGTGTGTTTACCTTCTTTTGTTTTTGCTGGTGTGGAATTATTTATTTCTTTTGTTTTCTTGGATGTGGTTAACCTCCTTGGTTTGGAGTTTTTCTTCTAGTATTTTCTATAGGGCTGGATTTATGGATAGATATTGTTGAAATTTGGTTTTGTCTTGGAATCTCTTGTTTTCTCCAACTATGGTGATTGAGTTTTCCTGGATATAGTAGTCTATGTTGGCATCTGTGGTCTCTTAGAGGCTGCAAGACATCTGTCCAGACCCTTTTAGCTTTTAGAGTCTCTGTTGAGAAGTCGAGCATAATTCTGAAAGCTCTGCCTTTGTAAATTACATGGCCTTTTTTCCTTGTAGTTTTTAATATTCTTTCTTTGTTATATAGCTTTAGTGTTTTGATTATTATGTGGTGGGGATTTTCTTTTCTGGTCCAATGTAACTGTTGTTCTGTATGCTTCTTATATATTTATAGGCATTTCTTTCTTTAGTTTGGGGAAATTTTCTTCTATGATTTTGATGAAAATGTTTTCTGATCATTGGTGCTCGGACTCTTTACCTCCTTCTATTCCTATTATTCTTAGGTTAGATATTTTCATAGTATCCCAGATTTCCTGGATGTTTTATGTCAGAATTTTTTTTTTAGATTTAACATTTTCTTTGACTGATGTATTAAGTTCCTCTGTCATATCTTCTATGCCAGAGAGTCTCTCTTCCATTTCTTGAATTCTGTTGGTGATGCTTACATCTGTAGTTCTTTTTCCCAATGTTTTCCATCTCCAGGATTCCCTCAGCTTGTGTTTTCTTTATTGTATATACTTTCATTTTCAGGTCTTGAACAGTTTTATTCATTTCCTTCACCTGTTTAATTGTGTTTTCCTGTATTTCTTTAAAGGACTCACTCATTTCCTCTTTAAGGCTTCTATCATCTTCATAAGTTTGGATTTAAGGTCATTTTCTTATGTTTCAGCTGTGTTAAGATAGCCTAGGCTTGCTGTAGTATGATGGCTGGGTTCTGGTGGTGCCATATTGCCCTGGCTTTTGTTGTTTGTGTTCTTATGCTGGCCTTTAGTCATTGGGTTGTCTCTTGTTTTGGCAGCCCTCAGGTAATGTAGGCCAAATGGTAGGCCCCAAAATGGAGTGCATTTTACCCCTGTTGTGAGTGTTATATGGGGACCATCTTAGGGGTAGGAGTCTTAGCTGGTGGTCCTTGATGGCCCCAGCCCTCTGTGAATGCAGGTAGGGCTATCACCAAGGAGATGGAACATTCAGGAGTAAGATGTAGCTCATTGCTTCTGGGCTTGTCCAGGGGGATTCAGCAGGCCAGTGGCTGGGGCAGAGAGGTCTCACCTGTCTGTGCTGGATGGCCTCTGGCCTCCATTAATAAAGGCTGAGCTATGGGCTGGGATAGAAATTAATTTTTAATACATAATAACTATATTACTGTACATTTACTGAAAACATCATTTTTCTAATAAGTTTTGACAATGTCAGAAGATATAACAATATTAAATAAACATTCCTGCTCATCTGAATGAGGAATGCTGCCTCATTTAAAGGGGATTATTTAGTTCCTGAACACCTATGACTCCAATGGCTTCCTTGAGAACAGGGCTGAATTTCTGCCACCTTACTCCTTACACTGGTATTGTTGTTTTTCTTGGAGTGAACAGTATTTTTCTCATCATCTCTTTCCATCATCAGAGAAAACCAAGAGGGGAGACTGAAGGGGCCAAAGAGGCAAACCAGGTCAGATTATAACTCCTCATGGACGTAGGGAAAGTACTGCATCTGACTCACCCATCTACATCACTTCCTCCCCATGGATGCTCCAATTTGCAGCTTGGTGGCTTTAGGGAGAGCTGAATTTACTCTCCTGTTGCTCTGTTGCTGCTTGGGACTGTGTGCTGATGAAAACGTCTACATCTACCCTCAGAGTACTGACTTACGCTTCGCCAGCCCCTTCAGATTTCTACTCTAAATACTAAGATAAATATTTATGTGTTAGGAGTCAAAATCAGAGGTGGCTCACAGAGTAAGTACTGTTAAAACCATCTATGATCAAATTGGAGACATTTTTATGAGTCGTATTTCTATTTGAATAGTACAAGAAAGTCCTGGGCAGGTTAACCAAAAATTATTAGGGTTTGGAAAGGTTCCACAACTTGTGATAGCTCTAGAGAGGATGAAGGTCAGTGAGGGGTGGACAGCTCAGCTCAGGGAGGTTGGGGACGGTTTTCTCAACATGCTTCCCGTGACAGGTAACACTGCCAAAGAGGCTAGTCTTTTTCTCATTCTTCCATCTACTGACCTAAGACTCAAAAGTCCACACATCCAGAAATTCCCAGAGGAAATGACATTTTCCCCAAGAAGAAGTCAGTGTACCTTGATTGACAGTCTCACCAAAGGAAAGGGAAATAATTTTCTAAAGAAAAAAAAATCAGACCTTTAGGACCAGATCAAAAATGGAAGGATGCTAAACCAGAACAAATGCTACTTCCTTTTGTTTTCTGTCATCTAGGAGGAGATTTCCTGTAAAAATGTGACAGAATGACAATGGATGGCTTACTGTGCGCTTCAGCTACAGATTAGCTCTCACATACAAAGAATCACGTGCTGACAGCCTGAACTCCTGTGTAAAAGAAATATTCAAGGTCCCCACATAGATTGAAGTGTCTTAATCTTGCCATTTCAACTCTAGAGAAAAGTTTAAGTAAGAACACCCTTAGGGGACAGAATTAGAAAATGTACAAACGTATTTAAACTGCTCTAAGACAGAGAAATAGATCTTGGTACTAAGCCATATTGGAGTTTTCTCCAGCAAGAACAGTCCTCTCAGTTAGATAGAATTAGTCCACTGTGGTGCCTCGGGATAGAATCCTTCTTCCCCTTCAGGATTTGTTAGAAAAATGAAGGCTGCACTATTCTTATTTTGATCTGTTCAGCTTCATTTATCCATAGATTTTTTTTTTTCAGAAGGTCAACCGATGGCATGGCTGAGAGCTGCCAGCAACCGATCAAAGCTCCAGAGATTTTGCCAGAATCTCAGGAAGTATGTAGAGTTGTGATGCTGTAGACACGCTGGGAGGATTTGTGGAGAGGAGAGGAACTATTTATGCTGGAGGGAAGAATCACAATAGGAGCATGTGGGGATCTGAGTTGATGAATTCAAAACTGAGGTGAATTTCGCTTTTGTTTGTTAATGTAATCCAAAAGCCCCTGAACTGCAACAAGCTGAAAATAGTCAGTCAGCAGTGTGGGCCCATCAGTGAAATCTCTGAAACTACTTCACTTGATGGGGGCAGACAGGGAGTGTGGAAGGGAGGTATATCTTGAGCAAGAGATGGCTGTAATGTTTACAAGTCCTCTAACTGGAGGAATAGAACAGGAGAAGAAAAATTAGTTAAAAGGTCCAATAGTGAACTGTGCTAAGGGTAGGACTATTTTGTAGTTTCTTTCTTTCTTTCTTTCTTTCTTTCTTTCTTTCTTTCTTTCTTTCTTT
>NW_026596100.1:676102-728399 GCF_907164565.1 Psammomys obesus | reverse complement strand
TTTCTTTCTTTCTTTCTTTCTTTCTTTCTTTCTTTCTTTCTTTCTTTTTTTTTTTTTAGAAATTCATGCCTGGGCATTATATCGACATCATTTAGACCTCTACCTCTCTCCTCTCTCTCCCTCTTACACATTTCCCCCTCTCTTTCCTCTCTCCCTCAATCACAAACTCTTCCTCTACAGTTATTATTGCCACATGATGAAGGCTGACAACTTAAGACTAGATATCCCGTCAATGTCTTGTCACTGAAGAAGACTGAATTTCCCTCCTTCCCTGGTCACTGCTCCCCTGTGATAAACAGATGTTTAGGCAGCCATACTGCTGGGATGTCATGGGCATGGCTTCCCAGTCATAGCCACAAGCCAGAGCTCTCAGCAGCTGTCCCGGTCCTTTGGTTCTGATGATCTCTCTACCCTTTCTTCTACAGCATCCTCATATCAGACACACAACCAACACAACAAACCAACATGCCCAAGTCCCGCTGCAAAAATGCAAATAATATAAAAACCAAGCCAGTATGAATCCCCTGCCCACAACCATCTGCCTTGTGGTCTCCAGCGGAAATTACCTAGACAACACTCAGAACACAGAATTTAAAACTACGATGATAAACTAAATCAAAGAATTCAAAGTTAGAGAAGAGCGGTGTCAGGGGAGAATTCAAGGAATTCAAAAAGGACACCAGCAAACACCTGAATGAACTTAAAAAGAACAGAAATAAACTTTCCACTGATAATCTGCAGGGCAAAGCCTTTCAGAGGCCCTCTGTGGCAGGTTCCTAGCTTGTTTCCTATTTTCTTCTTCTTCTGATGTCCATCCTCTTTGCCTTTCAGGATGGGGATTGAGCATTTTAGTCAGGATCCTCTCTCTTGATTAGTTTCTTTAGATGTACAGATTTTAATAGGTTTGTCCTATATTATATGTCTATATGAGTGAGTATATACCGTGTGTGTCTTTCTGCTTCTGGGACAGCTCACTCAGGATGATCCTTTCTAGGTCCCACCATTTACCTGCAAATTTCATGATTTCCTTATTTTTCATTGCTGAGTAATATTCCATTGTGTAGATGTACCACAATTTCTGCATCCATTCTTCAGTTAAGGGGCATCTGGGCTGTTTCCAGCTTCTGGCTATTACAAATAAAGCTGCTACAAACATGGTTAAACAAATGTCCTTATTATGTACTTGAGCCTCTTTTGGATATGTACCTAGGAATGGTATGCCTGGGTCTTGAGGAAACACTATTCCTAGTTGTCTGAGAAAGCGCCAGATTGATTTCCAGAGTGGTTGTACAAGTTTACATTCCCACCAGCAGTGGAGGAGGGTTCCCCTTTCTCCACAACCTCTGAGACTTATGGCCAAATGTTGAGCAGAGTGCATGGAATCTTATGTAAGAAGTGGGAAATAGTAAGAGCTGGAGAGGACAGGAACTCCACAAAGAGAAAACAGAACCAGAAAATTTGAACACAGGGGTCTTCCCAGAGACTCATATTCCAACCAAGTACCATGCATGGAGATAACCTAGAACCCCTGCATAGATGTAGCCCATGGCAGTTTAGTGTCCAAGTGGGTTCCATAGTAATGGGAAGAGGGACTGCCTCTGACATAAACTGATCTTTGATCACCTCCCCCTGAGGGGGGGAGCAGCCTTACCAGGCCACAGAAGATGACAATGCAGCCACTCCTGATGAGATCTGATAGACTAAGATCAGAAGGAAGGAGAGGAGGACCTCCCCTATCAGTGGACTTGGGGAGGGGCACTCGTGAAGAAGGGGAAGGAAGGGTGGGGTTGGGAGGGGAAGAGGGAGGGGCTTATGAGAGGATACAAAGTGAATGAAGTGTAATTAATAAAAGTTAAAATAAAACAAAAACTCCCCGCTGAAGTCCAAGGAAACACAAAAGATTGAATGAAAGTGTGAGGATTGCACAGGATTTTAAAACTGAATTCAGTGAGGAGGTAGAAGCACTAAAGAAAACTCAAGGTGAACTAAAAAGAGGACTGAAAAAAAAAAAAAAGAAAATTCAGGGCAAAGTCTTAACCCTATACTGGTTCAAATAGAAGACAGAGAATCCAGACTTGAAGATAAAGTAGAGAAACTGGGCCAGTCAACAAAGGTAGGGTTTTTTTTTTTTTAATTGTATCAGTTTTTTTTTTAATTTGAGAGTTTCATTCTATTTGTTTTGATCATATTCATTTCTTCCACCAACTCCCTCTTATATACCCAAATTTGTGCCCCCTTTTATTTATTAGCCCATTAAGTACAATCTGTGCTGCCCATATGTTCTTGGGTGTGTGGCCTTCCACAGGCGGGTGGCCAGCTTTTCAGGGGGCAAACACAAAAGGAAACTCATTCTCCTCCCAGTTGCCATCAGTTGCGACAACTCCTTGGCTCAGGGTGGAGCTTCCTGTCTTAACTCCCCTTCTCCATAATGGAATTTGGTTTGGCTTGAGCTTGGGTAGGTCTTGTGCATGCTGTAAGCTGCTGTGAGTTCTTCTGTGCAGCTGTGTCCAGCTGTTTCCTCAGAGCGACCTACCGCCTCTGACCCTTAAGCCCTTTCTGTCCCCTCTTCTGCAGTTATCCCTGAGCCTTAGGAGAAGAGGCTGTGATACAGATGTCTGCTAAGCATTGTGCAGCCTCTTACTAGTTTCTGAGCTTTGCCCAGTTGTGGGTCTCAGTGTTCATCACTATCTATTTCAAATAGGAGCTCCTCCAATAAGGGCTGAGAGATGCACTGGTCTGTGGGTACAATAAATCATCAGGGGTCAGTTTGTACATGGTTGATACCATGCCCATTGCAGAATAGTAGTTGTATAGCATCTCCTAGAGCCTAGGAGCAGGGAAGGAGCAGGTTCTTGGCTGATAATAGGGACAGGTACGGGTTTCATTTTCTGGAGCAAGACTTATAATCAATAAGAACACAGTTGGCTCCTCTTAGGATGTTTGCGCCACCGCTGCGCCAGTGCGCATGTATTCCGGGCTAGTCCTCACTGGGTTCACCGCTAGATGGCGCTGGCCTTTCTCCTCTAGCAGCACCTGTAGCACCTTCCAGCCTGTATGAAAGCTGTTCAACAGGGATGAAGCTTCCAAGGCAGTACAAGCTTGGTCTCCAGGTTCTGTGACTAAAATCTGTGATGTCATTAGCAAACGGAATCTCGCTATCAAATTCTGGAGGATAACCGATATCAATGGCAGCAGCATGTAATGCTTGGGGGCTTGGGAGCCCACTGGCCGTCAAAAAAGGTAGCCCATGCTTGGCACTGAGCTTCTGATTTGTTAGCCTGTGGCATCTAGTAGAGGCATTATTGCCTCATTATAGGGTAGCTTCACTTTAAGTCTTTTAAAAATTACAGTATTTTTATTTATTCTTTGAGAGCATAATATAATATTTTGGACATGTTAATCCCCTCCCCCACTTCCTTCTGGAGTTTTCTTCCACCACCCCCCACACCCACTCAACTTCATCACCCCACGCGAGTCCTGCATGCGTTGACTGACTTCTGGCTGTGAGGCCGGCGCTGGAATGTGGATGTTGAGCCGGGTGTCACTCCACTGAAAGGAACTGGCCTCACTGCTCCCAGCAACAATACGATGCCTCAGCTAGGAGTAATGGTAATATTTGTGCTCACCTCCCCTCCTTCAAGCTGGGATTATATCTGGCTTGACATCTGCCATTACCAAGAAGCAAATGGGCCAATATAAATGGAACTGCAAATAACCAAACAATGTATTTAACAGATCCAAGGTTAAATATATCTATACAGGTGCTACTTACAACAGAAGGTAGATAAAAATGAATAAAGAGGTGAAACATGTGAATAGTAATAATAATCATAAAATGTAAAAATCATCAAACCGTAATTCTAGTAATACTAAAAATTGACAAATAGGATTGCATAAAATTTGAAATCTCCTCGCAGCACAGAATGAGAAAACATTTTTGACTGCTATTCTTGTGATGTATCTAGACATAGAACTAGAAAAGTAAAATAGGTACACACATCAAAGGGAGAAATTAATTGAAGGGACAGATACCAGAAGAAGAAACAAATGCCAATAAATATGTCGGGGAATATTTTAAGTGTATGTTTAATTAAATACAAATATCTAATTTACATATTTATAATGAAAGTATAAGGAAGAGTTTTAGAAGAAAGGAGATGAGTAAAATGGCCGAAGGAGGGTAAGAGAGGGTAATGACGGTGTAAACAAAATACATGACATAATATGAATAAACCCATTATTTTATATACTCATTAAACAATGAAAACCCTACTAAGGAGGCACTGGAGCATGTCTGTAGTCCCAGTTGCTTTGGGGTTTGAGATAAAAAAAAAAAAAAAAAAAATCGCCTGTGCCTTATTCAGAGATCAGCCTGGGCACTATAGCGATGCCTGCTGCAAAAACCAAAAATTCTACAGCGGAGAATTGTGGGCCAGAGAGAAGACTCAATTCATAATGGTCCTTGCTGCTACCGAGCCTGGAGACTTTGGTTTAACCCTCAGGACTCAACTCAGATGGGAGACGGACAGCGAATGCCCCAAGCTTTGCTTGCGCAGCCACGTGTGCGCTGTTCTGCAAGTCCTGTGCAAACGCGGATAAACACGGGGCGTGAGGCGGTGATGACACGGAGTAGAACCATCACACATTTATGGGCTAAATAGTACACACCGGATGGGAAAGATTTGAGATTCTCTTACATAGCGTGGCGCTCAATACACCGATAAGTAGATGTGTGTTTTAGGTATCTATCTGGAGAAATGAAAATGTTTGTTTTTCACAAAAAAATGCTATGCCAAAATTTGAGTTGTCAGAACTAAAAGCAGCCATCAATAGGAGAATGCACAAAGTCTTTGGTGTGTTCATGCTATGGAGTAACAACTTATAAAACAACTTATAAAATGACAACTTATAAAATATGAGGATGCACAAACATTGTGAATGGACCTTAAAAGCTCACTGGGTTAAAGTTCCAGATCCAAAAGAATATGCACAACCTGAACCCATATATGAGTTTCTGTGTGTGAGGTACTGGTACGTGCATGTCTGTGATCCCGCACTGGCCGATTGAAGCAGGAAGATCATGAGTTCAAGGCCAGCCTGAGCTACATAACAATATTATATATATCAAAACACACACACACACATACACACAGGCTGGAAGGAATAAAATGAAGAACATAGGAAAAGAAAAGAAGTTCTACAATAGGCAAGAGTAATCAATTATTATAGAAACTAGAACTGAATTGTCTTTTCCTCCTTGTAAGAAGATTGCTTGCTCAGAAATGGAGACAGACAAGCTTTAAGAGCCCTGGAAATGTTATACAATCTATACCTTAATTCCATCACTATATACTTCAATATGCATCTAATAATACTCATCAAAATAAAATTTCTATACCATATAGAGATTACTCCTAACGTAAAAGAATGCAATGGAGGATTTTAAGACAAAATTTTGAAAATTAGACAAAATGATTAAAATTTTAATCAAATACAAATTTGCAAATGAACGTAAGAACTTGAATGATAGAGCAACTATAAAATCACTTGAACTAAAGCTCAGGGAACATTGAAAAAGAGGGGGCAGAAAGATTTTTAGGAGCCCAAGGATCAGGGAGTTTGCTGTTAGATTGTGTCTCCTAGGAATGTCAGACACCATACCCATAAAGTCTTCCCAACATGACTGCCCAGACATGGAGTGGACGAGGACAACAACAGGCATGCCAAAGTGGACAGGGAAAGCCTATGAGGCTCCAAGCTACGCGCGCGTGCGCGCACACACACACACACACACACACACACACACCTGCAGGCAGCTAGAGAATTCTGAGAGAGGAGAAATAGTCTTCCTCAGGGAAGAGAGCACCAATTAATTATTGGATTTTAACCGATCATTGCTGAAAACATACGCACAAATAACATTATACGAGCTGAGCAGGTTGTATTTGGGAATACGTAAGTACACAGCAGGCATGTGTAGAAACAACCATTAATCCATTCATGAAGAAAGAGGCCGTGAATTTGAAAGACCGCAAGTAGGAGTTCACGAGAGGGTTCGCAAGGAGGAAGGGGAGGGGGAAACGACATAATCTCCAAACATGAGAGAGGTAATAAAAAGCCATTTGAAACCATGACAAAAGAACATCTCCAAGGGTTCTCTGTCCATCTCCTCTCCATGTCTGCCTATTTGCAAATTATTTATCTCGTGTCTGAGACTCCTGAGTTTGCTCTTGGACCTGAATCCACCGGTGATGGTCGTCAGGAGAACTGCAGAGAACACACACAGTGACAAGAGAAGAGGAGCATGTGGAGGTGGAGAGAGCGGTTGGACGTTTGTAGCCTGGGATAGAGGCTGCCTGGCAGGAGAGCCAGCCATGTGAGGCCCAGTCCTCTGCTGGGGCCTATGGCTGGAGAGCAGCCTTCCTACACACGCCTTCACTTCTCACTTTTGATCCGGGAGCTGGGAAAGAATGTGTTTCTCTTATTTTGAGCTGCAAATCTATGGTCTTATTCTGTAGCATCTCTGATCTTTCCAAAATGAAATAAAATAGTTGTTAACAGAACGTGTCGTCTTCATGGGTTGAAATGGGTACCTGGAAAAGGGTGATATGAGTCCACACTTGAAAAGAGGAAACTTATCTACATGATGCTTATGTGGGCAAAGTGAAGATAGATTCTATATTACCTCTAATACTTCACATCTTTATTCAGTAATAACCATGTCACCCAGTAAACTAAATAACAAATGAATAATCAGCATTTGGAAATTGAGATAAGAGGATTAAAGGCTCAAGGTTGGGACGCCTATTGGGATTACGTCAAAACAAAAAAATAAAAAGTCCTTAAATCTGACAATTTGGACAATTGTCTAGCATCACTGCTCATGTTTCTTTTGAGTGGCTTTGCATAAATATGCATCTCTTTATCTCTCTAACTCCTCTGTTAATATTCAAGACTATGGCTGAACATCTAGGGTAAGATTTGTGTAAGAGCTGGAAGAATGAGTCTAGAACACCAGGATGTTTGTCTTATCATAAGAGTCTGTATTTAGACAGCTAGTTTGGGATGTACCAGATACAACAGGCTGTGGCCAGACATCTGGGTACTAGCCCTAGAACTTTACTTGCTCAAGTAAAAGAATGCCCCCTTTGCAACTTTTTCCCCCTTTTTCCCCCTTCAATAAACCATGCAGGAACTTCTGAGTTCTTTCATTACCGTGTATGGCTATGGTGAGTTGGGGTATTTGTTTCAGAATCCTCTTGCCTTTCCTTACCCCAAGCGTAAGACTAATGACTTGGAGATGGACCCTTCTTGTGCCCAGATTCTTAGCCTGTGGTAAGTTAAGTGTCAGTGAACTCACTGTTTTTCTTTGATGGTTTATTTATTTTTATTTGTGTGTGTGATATGTGAGCCTGCATCCATATTAGGCCCAGCCCCTAGAGGCCAGGTGAGGGTGTCCTGGAACTAGACTTACAGCCAGTGGTAGTTGCTAGGACCTGAACTTAGGTCCCCTGCAAGAGGACTGGGTGTTTTTTAACTGCTAGGCTATTTCTGCAGCCCCTTCCTGTGAATTTGGATGTAAAAAGTACTGTATCAAGTTTTCACTAACCTCCACTTTCATTTTATGCTTTTCTATTAGTAACAATAAATATAGGTGATTTTGATGCCAACCAAAATAAGATGTTTTCATATAGTTTTGAAAAATTTGAAGCTATTTAGGTATGTCATTTAAAGGTATAATTATCAGGCCTGTGGCTAAATCTTAGGGTGATACATAAATGTAAATCATTTATATTACTATATTCAAATGCCTTTTATGTTATCTTGACAGCACCTTATAATCTCATTTTACTTTGCAGAATTAAAATTATTCTAATAAGTACATGGATGCCCATAATTTACCAAAACCATGTCAGGGAAAGCACATTCGCCATCAATCCCCTGTTCTGAGACTTTCTATTCTAGCGGCGTTTGCTTTACACATTCTCTCATCTTCACACTTAGGCAGGCAGGTACTATGTTCAAGCCCCACTTCTATTTACTCCCCACATTGCAACAAGGATGGGAAGATCAATGTAAACAGTCACGTGATACATGCTGCTTTATAAACCCTCACTTTGGTTGTAGTTTCCCAGGTTCCCCTATTCCTTGATCATATAAGGATAGCATTGTTGCCCAGGAGATGAGTTTTTGCAAGACTGAGATTAAAAACTCATTAGCTCATTTTGAAACTGTTACCATAATATTCTCCCCTCCTGCATTTTTAAACCATCACAAATATTATTCATCATAGTCAAGGTATCTCTGCCATTCCTGAATGATGAAGGTCATTTCTGAGCCTGTTCATCTGTCTGTTCCCCATATTTTCCAGCTTTAACCAGGCAAAAAACAATAGATTCTTCCCAGAAAAGAAATACAAGTGGTCATTAAATGTGTGGGGAAAGCTTAATATCATTTGCGACTCAAAACTACCCTGAGATTTTATCACATCCCAGTTACAATGGCTAGCTCATGAAAACAAAACTGACAAACGCTGACAAAGGTGTGAGGAAAATAACAGTTGCACTCGAAGTCACCAGCCAGAAGAGGTGCCAGCATCCCCATATTTACCGTAGTTCTATTCCCAACACCTAAGCTATGGAGTCAGCTGAAATGTTCAACAAACATGCAGATGAAGAAAATCTAGTCTATACACAACAGAACCTTAGTAAGTGATAAAGAGGAAAGAAACCCATCATTGGCAGAAAAGTGGGTGCCACTGGGATAAACAGTGTCGAGTTCAGCAAAACAGACACACGAGAGAGAAGCATAAAGGTGGGGCTGAGAGAAAATGTTCTAGGCCCTGGGCACTGGGGAGACACATGAAGGGAGCTCAGGGTGTAAGAAGAGCAGACGAAGACAACCAGCGCAGGATATACACGTTCGTGTACGTATGTGTGTCATCAGCATGACACAACCCATCAGCTCACACAATCAATGTGTTAATAATTAAAATCTTTATTGAGTCCTGGGATCCTTCTGAAAGTCTCAGCTCCAGCCATTTGAGTGTTTTGTTTTGTTTTGTTTTTCTCCAGGAAAGTTTGCTTCTTAGTGGCAGCTGAGCATCTTCAGCCCTCCCTTCCATGCAGGGTGAAACTTTGATGTTTCTCTTCCAGTGTAAGAACGCTGTTGGTGGAGGAGAGGCCTCTGCTGAGGAGAGATGTGGGGAGCAGGTGCTGGCACTCAGTTCAAGCCCTCTCCTGTGTCTCACCCCAGGCCCCACCCCGGCCAAAGTTCAGCTCCGTGACCAGTATAACCGGGCACTGCCCTTTCCAGCCCCTGGTTCCTGTGCCCTTTCAAGTCGTCCCTGGTTTTTATACCACTAGCTAGCTTACATTTAAAAGCCTGATATTTTCCTGTAGATCCCAACCTTCACAAATATAATTAAAAATTTAAGACGTCTTCCCTTGTCAAGAGTGCTATTTGTATACTACTAACCAAAAACAGGTACTATTGTTCGATAATTCTTCAGTTAGAGCTACATGATCCATTATCTGTTCACATCAGCCTGTCCTTGCTTTGTTTTTTTTTTTTTCAATTCTGATGTATTTGCCAACTTTGATTACATTCATTCCCTTGCATTGATACGTGACAGTCAGTCTTCTCACACCTGTCTGCGTAGGAATCTCTGTCTCACACCTGTGTTTCACTCCTGCTTCTGGCACCCATGCTCTTTCTTATGTTATCTGGTAGTTTCACTCACCAAAGAGCAGAGAACCTCCTCCCCTCCTATTAGCTTTTGGCAAGAATGCCTTGGTTTGGTGTCCATCCCAGACATCTGACAAAACACTAACGCTGCCACTGTGAAGGTATTTTATACAGGTTCAAAATCAGGGTGGGATTCTGGGTGACCCCGGTCACTCTGACCCTCCCACTTGGAAGGCTTTAAAAAGCCTGTGAGAATCTCCAAAGGTCCTATCAGTTCTGTGTTCTGGTGAGCTCTAGCACTTTCTTAGAGTCCGGCCTATGGGTTCTATAGGCCACAGAAGTGATTAATTTCTTAAAACACCTACTGCTTCTGTCTTCTTGCCCACAACTGACTTGTTTCCGGGCCAATTTATAGCATGATCCTTTTGGAGACATTGTATTTGACTCAATACACGAAGGGCCAACAATGTGCTCAGCTCTTGTGACGTGAGGTCAGCTGCAAGCAGCTGTGATCAAATTTATACGTGTACAGGCACTAACGGCCCTGTCGCAGGCACCACTGTGTGACAGCAATTGTAAAGCATCATCAGTTAGGAAACCACCTCCCTTCCTGAATGTTCAGGTGTGAGATGGATGCGCTTCTGAGAATCGCTCTGGGTCTTGTTGTTGCTGTAATTCATTGGGCACTGCATTCACAGCGTGAATCGTAATTGTTGGGATCTGGATTCCCTCTAAGGAGGAACGTTAGCTTAAACTCTATGACCTTTCAACCCATGATGAAATGTTAGAAGGGGCACAACCTTGGCATGTGGATAGGGTGCAAAGTTGCGTGTGCATGCTAGAAAAGGAAGAATACAGCCACGGGCTTGCCTCCGGGGGTCCCCAGGTTCTAACGGGGAAATCTAACTCTAAAGTCTTAGTCTAGCCTTCAAGAAAGTATAGCTTTCCCAGTAAAAGGATAGGTTGCATTTAACAGTTTATTGACTTGGCATCTACACTTTACATAGCTGTGGTTTAGTAACCGGGGCTCTGGCTGATTTCTAGACCCGGATGTGACTAATGTTAAGTACAAGCACACAGATTAGGAATACAGGAAGATGCTATAAAATTGGACAAGAAATTTACTTCCTTGCATCTGTACAAAAATTCGCTTGTCTGTTTTTATAGGATAATTGATCTGTTTTCCCTATTCCATATTCAATTTAATGGCACAAGGTAGAAGACATGGGCTTCTTGTTTGAAGTTGACCCTTAGTCTCTACAGGCAATATTGGGAAATATATACATGCTGATTCTCATTTTCCTTTTCAGCGATAACAACAAATAATGACACATTTTTTTGAGGACTGTGTGCCAAGTATCGGAGTAGGATTTTCACATGCAGAAAAAAAACAAAACCTCATTTAATCCACAAGCCACAAAAAAAAAAAATCTTTTTTTTTCTGTGTTATGTTAGTGTCTCATTTCTTTTCGCTCACTCTATTGAGCCAAGTACATACCACACCCCATCCTGGACAAGATTTTTTATTGGCACATTCAAGAACGGGTAATGAGTCAACCTGTTCAAGGTTGCAAAGCTTGAGGCTGAAGAAGCCAGGAGTGAATCTCAAGTGAGCCCTGGAGTCCAGAGTGTTCCCAGTGTTTCTGCTCTGCTTCTCCCAGATGGTGGCTTCATTCCTCTTCCCCCCCAGACCCTGGCAACTGCCATCCTATTTTCTGTTTTGACCATCTTGGCTATTTCATGTAAATGCAATCGGGCAATAGTTGTCCTCTTATTGTCTTAATTTCCATAGACTGGAATACTTGGGGTCTGTCTATAGCGCACCGTGCATTTAAATTTATTGAATTTTTTCATTTTTAAAATTTATATTTTATTAATTACAGTTTATTCAGTTTGTATCCAAAGTGTAACCCCCTCCCTCATTCACTCACAATCCTACCCTCCCTCATCTCCTTCCATGCCCTTCCCCAAGTCCACTGATAGGGGAGGTCCCCTTTCCTCTGACCCTAGCCTATCAGGTCTCATCAGAACTGGCTGCATTGTCTTCCTCTGTGGCCTGGTAAGGCTGCTCCCCCTTTAGGGGGAGGTGATCAAAGAGCCAGCCACTGAGTTCATGTCAGAGACAGTCCCTGTTCCCATTACTAAGGAACCCACTTGGACACTGAGCTGCCATGAGCTACATCTATGCAAGGGCTCTAGGTTATCTCCATGAATGGTCCTGGGGTGGAGTATCAGTCTCAGAAAAGACCCCTGGGCCCAGATTTTTTTGGTTCTGTTGTTCTCCTTGTGGAGCTCCTGTCCCCTCCAGGTCTTTTATCTCCCCTTTCTTTTATAAGATCCCCTGCACTCTGCCCAAAGTTTGGCTATGAATGTCAGCATCTGCTTTGACACCCTGCTGGGTAGAGTCTTTCAGAGGCCCTCTGTGGTAGGCTCCTGTCCTGTTACCTGTTTTCTCTCTCTCTTCTGATGTCTATCCTGTTTGCCTTTCTGAATGAGGATTGATCATCTTACCCAGGGTCCTCCTCCTTGCTTAGCTTCATTAGGTGTACAGATTTTAGTATGTTTATCCTATATTATATGTCTAATATCCACTAAATGACTATATACCATCTATGTCTTTCTGCTTCTGGGTTACCTTACTCAGGATGATACCATTTGTCTGCAAATTTCATGATTTTCTTGTTTTTAATAGCTAAGTAGTATTCCATTGTATAAATGTACCACATTTTCTGTATCTACTCCTCAGTTGAGGGACATTTGGGTTGTTTCCAGATTCTCGCTATTCCAAATAAAGCTGCTACAAACATGGTTGAGCAAATGTCCTTGTTGTGTACTTGAGCCTCTTTTAGATATATGCCTAGGAGTGGTATAGCTGGATCTTGAGGTAGCACTATTCCTAATTGTCTGAGAAAGCACCAGATTGATATCTAAAGTGGTTGCTGTACAAAATGACAGCTTATAGAAGATCCTTTTCTAAAAGGATCTTCACCAACCCTATACCTGACTAGGGCTAATATCCAGAATATATAAAGAACTCCAGAAGTGAAACAGCAAGAAATCAAGTAATCCAATTAAAAAATGGGGTACAGAGCTAAACAGAGAATGTCCTCAGTAGAGGAATATCGAATGGCAGAGAAACACTTAAAGAAATGCTCAACCTCATTAGCCATCAGGGAGATGCAAATCAAAACGACCCTGAGAGATCACCTTACACCCATCAGAATGGCCAAGATGAAAAACTCAAGGGACAACACATGCTGGAGAGGCTGTGGAGAAAGGGGAACCCTCCTCCGTTGCTGGTGGGAATGTAAACTGGTACAACCACTCTGGAAATTGAATTTTTAAAGCTAACCACATGGAATGTTTATGAGCCATCTTGTCTACCCATGCTCCTATCAATGGACACATGAGTTGCTTCCACCTTTTGCATACTGTGAATAATGCTAGTTTTGTTCCCCTTTTCTTTGAGTAATATAGTTATTCCATGTTTGAGGCAGAGCCTCAGGCTTTGAAATCACTATATAGATGAGGCTGGCCTCTATCTTCCTCAGCCTTTCACATGCCAGAGTTACAGGCATGAGCTGCTATATCTGGCTGAGTAATGCAGTAGCTGATGATGTGGGACCATAATTTATAGAAAGAATTAAATATGTAATATATTAATTAAATGTTTTCACAATACAATTTCTACTATATCCTGTATCATATCTCTTTAGACTTTTGATCTCAGAGCTCTGATCTCAGAGACACAGAGACAACCAACTGCACCCATTCACTTCTTTGGAACAGCACCTGCTCCTTCTTCCTCCAAAGGGAATATGATTTTTACATTAGACATAAGTCAATATCAGAGCTCATTGCATTGGATGCCAGAGACTGTGTTTTATCTTGCTTCTTACAGCAGGAAATAATTGGGAATTCAACCTTGAACAAGCCTGTCTTTCACAAATACTGTTAGTGGAAAGCATCTGCCAAATGCAATCAAATCTCTTTTTCCTTTCATTGATATGACAGGTACACGGTGGATGAGAACACAGGACCACCTGCATATCTGCACTGAGAGCGTCAACCCATCTTCACTTCGATTGCCGCCTCGCTGGCTCAGGTTGAAGCGATCGTGACCACTGATATAGCAAATACATGATGTTTCTGAGGGGGAAAATTAAATAGATCACACTAAAGTGACTCCAATTCCTTTTCCAACAGCAACAATGCCAGGAAACATAAACCTCTATAGCATAACATTGTGTCTGTATTTACCAGTGACACACCTTTTCCCAAACCAAACTGAAGCCATCCAACTAATGTTTAAAGTGTTTGTTCTTCTGTTAAGTTTTTATCTTTGATGAGTGAGTATTAACTTCTGGGTGTTTGCAAAAGAAAGATATTGAAATCCATCCTTGTTTTAAAAGCCTCACTGTTGTAAGATTTTGGAAGCTTCTTTTCAGCTTCTTTAGTTCTTTGTACATACTGGATATGAGTCCTCTGTCAGATAAAGGGTTAGTGAAGATCCTTTCCCAATCTGTAGGCAGTCGTTACACAAAAGGGATACTTGCTCAACCATGTTTATAGCAGCTTTATTTGTAATAGCCAGAACCTGGAAACAACCCAGATGTCCATCAACGGAGGAATGGGTACAGAAATTGTGGTATTTTTACACAATGGAATACTACTCAGCAATCAAAAAGGAGGAAATCATGAAATTTGCAGGCAAATGGTGGGATCTAGAAAACATCATTCTGAGTGAAATATCCCAGAAGGAGAAAGACAAACACGGTATATACTCACTTATATAGACCTATAAGATATGACAAACATAATGAAATCTATACACCTAAAAAAGATTATCAAGAGAGCGGACACGGGGTAAGATGATCAATCCTCGTTTAGAAAGACAGATGGGATGTGCATTGAACGTATGACGTCTACTGAGCGCATCTGAAAGACTCTAACTAGCAGTGTTTTCAAAGCAGATACTGAGACTCATAACCAAACCTTCGGCAGAGTACAGGGAATCATATGAAAGAAGGGGAGTTAGTATGATGGGGAAAGGATAAGAGCTCCACAAGGACCAAATATATCTGGGCACAGGGTCTTCTCAGAGACTGTCATTCAACCAAGGACCACGTATGGATATAACCTAGAACCTCTGCTCGGATGTAGCCCGTGGTAGCTCAGTAACCAATTGGTTTCCCATAGTGAGGGGAACAAGGACTATTTCTAACAGGAACTCAATGACTGGCTCTTTGACCTCCCCACCCCCCAAGGGAGGAGCAGTCCTGTTAGGCCACAGAGGAGGGCTTTGCAGCCAGCCCTGAAGATACCTGATAAAACAGGATCAGATGGAAGGGACCTCTGAGGACCTCCCCAATCAGTGGACTTGGAAAGGGCAGGGTGGAGATGAGGGAGGGAGGGTGGGATTGGGAGGGAATGAGGGAGCGGGATACAGAGTTAATAAAATGTAATAAAATGTAACTGATAAGAAAAAAATTAAATTAAATTAAAAATAGATTTTGGAAGCTTAAACTTTACGTTGGGAGTTTAAGTTAAAATCTAACATTTAAGATAAAACATTTTAATAGGTTAAGCTTTGAGGGAAATGCATGATGCTAATTTCAGGGTGGGGCTTTGGTGGTGTGTTTCCCGGAATGCCTGCAGTCTTGAAGTTGGATCCCAACACCTCAAAAGAAAAAAAAAAAAAATACAGCTTTCAAATAAAAAAAAATCATTATACTTTTCAACATAATTATTTAACTGGTGGGTCAGCTTCATCATCCTCATAGAAGAATTTCCCAGCACTCAGAAAAAAAATCCCTGCCAGAAACCCCAGCTCTCATGGCTGTGTGATCTACACTAAATCCTCCCCTTTTATTGGACCTTTTTTCCATTGTCTGGAGCCTCATCACCAGCTTTGCACTATTTTTTTGTTTTTAAGTATACTAAAAAAACAAAACAAAAAATGCTCATCTCACTAGGTTCGGTTCTTCTCTAGGAATGTAACACTAAAGATCTCAGGCACTTACAGTGGAATGACTTTGTCTTTGCAAGTCTGTCATCTTTATTAAGGGAGCTAAAAAAGAGAATCACAATTTTGAAAATCATTGGGTAGAAAGCCTACAAGTTCTCAACCTGCCAGGTATGATAGCTCCAAATGACCCTTAATCCTTCCATTCAGAAACATCAGGATGAGTCATGGGACCTTCCAGAACACAACTGAGATGTGAAACAAAACGCTATTGGGTGTATTAGATAGGAAGGATGGTGATTTTTAACAAGAAGCACAAATGATTACCCTCTAGGTCCCCTCCCCCCTTTCATGTACAGTGTATCTGGGTATCACCAGCAGTCACCAGAGTCTCTCTCTGCCACTGTCCTTATCTTCTGAGACAGGCCTCCGCCTGGAGCTCAACGATTCAGTGAGGCTGGGTAGCCACTGAACTCTCCGGTGCCTCCTGTTTCTGTGTCCACAGCCCTGGGGTTACAGACCTGCGCTGTTGTGCCTGCCTTACCTCAGACTTGTCCAACCAGTTCTCTACCAACTAAGCCATTCTCCCAGCCCTATTCCAGGGGTTTGGTTTTGTTTTCGTTTTTGTTTAGTTTTTTGAGACAGGGTTTCTCTGTGTAGCCTGGGCTGTCCTGGACTCACTTTGTAGTCCAGGCCGGCCTTGAACTCACAGCGATCCACCTGCCTCTGCTGCCTGATTGCTGGTATTAAAGGCTATTTTAAGGGTTTTTAATTCTTTTGTTTCCTTTCTTGAATGCTGTTACCTCAGTACTTTGAATTGACTCACACGGCCACTGAATTCTGATCTTTGTCGGAGTCCTTAGAGTGATCACTCCCTCTAGCCCTATCCAGAAAAAAAAAAGTCTGTTCTTTTCATCCATCACCCTGATTGATCAGCTCTTCACCTATGTCTATGTGAAATAATATTGTATTGTTACTCATTTTACACACATATTTAAATACATGGAATGCCACGCTTTCTGTAATATACATTGATTCACTGGTGTATCTCCCAGGACTAACAGAGTATCTAGAATTTAGTAATCAATAAAACTTTTTTAAATAAACAGTGAGTGAATGCAACAGGTCAATGTACAGATGCTCAGATACAGGTCTCTATCTAGTTATGTATAGATGTGTCAAACTACCAGTTTCATAAATACATTGTAAGTAAACAAACTTAATTTCATATTGCATTTTAGGTATTGAGAGAAAGTGTAGTCTTTGAAGTGTTATAAGAACATTGATTTTTTTTTTTTTTTTCTCACAAGGCTGGCGGTGTTCTTGGAGCAGGGCAAAAATTAGGCTCATGAGCTCAGACTTAAAATTAGCCAAATCTAGGAACTGAAACTCCTTAAATATTAACTTGTTTTCCTTGAAAACCCGATTTACCCCTTGAGATTCCCTTTCCCACTGTTATCTTTTCCAAGGTCCTATTTGAACATATAAAGAGGGACAGAATCTGGGTAAGGCAGTTGCTGGGAGCCTGGTTGGTCCTACAGTCTTCCCTATGGCCTCTGGTTCCTCCCTGGTTTTCACGGGGCTGTGAAAGAACTGAGGGCTTTTTTTACTGACGTCTGCAGACTATTTCTCTCTGGCTATTTGTATTTAAGGTACTGAAAGACAAAGTACTGTTTGCTGGTATTTGCTCCTCGCTTCCCCGTAACAGCTGTATCATAGGAAATAGCTATGTTCAATATTTGTCCTGGTGACTCACCGGGTCCTCAGCAGTGCAGGGTTTATGAATATCGCCCTGCTGATGCTTGGCCATCTGGACCCTTCTAAAGCATGTCTTCCTCACAGTCTGCCTTCTTCCCACGAGGTCAGAGGTATGGTAGCAAGGACCCTTGCATATATCTTTATTTGACCTTTCACCGTAGCTTCTCATAATGACTTGGAAGAAACTCTACTTCCTTTGTCTTACTGATTATTTTTGAGTATGAAACTTTTTCATTGGGAGTCAAGAGAAAATAATTTGGTGTAGAGACAAACAGAATGCCTTTTCTAAATTTTCTTTTATCCTTCTTTTTTCATTATTTGAAACACTATTGAAAACTTCACTAGGTCACAGGCATCTGGATATTATTTAAAAATGTACTGAGTCCTGAGATGCATACGGTTTCCCTTATTTGGTTCATAAAAGAGGGTCCCTTTTCCCCAAATAGACTCAGCTTGGGACATTGGATCGGAAACTTGGTTGCCATAAATGTCCACCAACAAAGAGCCACCTTAGGATACATTTCTTTTTATTTCAGGCTTCTCAATGAAGAGGTTGAAAGAAACAAGGCATTAGGTATTACGTAAACACTTGCCTTAGCTAGAATGACTGTAGGAAAGGGTGAGCTTGAATAACATTAGAACCAAATTATTCTTGAGATCTGAGTCATCATGAAAAATTCATGTAGCCCAAAAGTAGCCAAGTCAACAACAGAATTTCAAAACTGCACAAACCTATGAATTTTATTTTATACAAGATGATAATTTAAAATGCATTTTTCCTTGGCTACATACACATTCTGTGCCAGAGAAAATAGCTAGAATTAGTACAAGGAAATACAAAACACAAGTCTCAAGAAAGTCAACCTGAGGGCTAAGAATTCTGCCTACTGCTGGGCAATGGTCCCACTCTGCTACGATCTCTGTCTTCTTTTCCATTTAGTTCAAGAAGGACCGATAAAAGTCACTAATTAATTACTTAATTAATTAATTACATGCACACCACCACCAACAAATCAGTGGAGTGTTTAAAAGATAGAACCGGACTCACCAGAAAAACTCCTGGAGCTAATAATAAACACTTTTAACAAAGCAGCAGGGTACAAACTTAACATTCAAAAAGCAATACCCTTCCTATATACCAATGACAGGCTGAGAAAGAAATCATTTAAAAAACATCTCACAATAAACCAAAACAAGAAAATTAAAAAGCCTTACAATTAAGAAAGTTAAAGCACTGAAGAAGGAAATTGAATATGACCCTAATAGGAAGACATCCCATACTCACGGAAAGGAAGAGTTAATAATATAAAAAAATGTCTATCCTACCAAAAGCAATTCACAGGCTCAATTCGATCTCAATCAAAATGACAACTCAATCCCTCACAAATGGAGAAAACAATCTTAAAATTTATATGAGAACACAAAGGATTCTGGGTAGCCAAAGCAATCATGAGCAAGAACAAGAACGTTGGAGGTACTGGCGTACCTGAGGACAAGGTGTGCTACGGGCTCACAGTAATACAAAGAGCATGATGGAACCCCTGGGAAAGTTGGGCACATGCATCTCTCTCCTTAATGTGCTCTTCACATCTGCAACACTCTCTCTTTTCTGCACAGCCATCCAGACACCAGAAATATACAATGTCTATTCTCAAAGTCCATGCTAGAGACATCTTTGACAGTTGTGGGAACCCTATATTGAGATTGACCTCTGTACCTCAAAAGGTTTCTTCTGAGCTGCCAAACCCAGTAGCGAATCACCTGAAACTTCTATATAGGCAGGGTTGCCCTCATGGCTGTCAAGCACTTTGGTTAACAGGAAACCGAATGTGGAACAGGAGAAGGTAGACAAACTGTTGGCTGAAATATCTGAGACTGGAAATCAATCTACTTTTGATGCAAATGAGATCCTGAAAGTGTCCTTCACTGTCTGCAAAGCTAGTGCTATGGAAAAGGCTGTGCCCTGTCCCGTCACATTGCTGCTGTAGCTGGCAACCCCACAGTCTTCCTGCTACCCTGGCTTTCAGTGTGATCGGCCGTGGTGCTCAGGTCGGCAACAGCTGACCATGGAAGCGTTCACAGTCCTCCCGAGGCTGCATTCAAACACTCAGCTTTTGGAAAACCAGGAGACTTGGAACAGAAGCCTACCGCAACCTGAAGAGCGTAGTCAAGGACAAATACATGGGAGATGCCACCAGCAGCAGAGTGGAGGAAGGTGGGCTTGCGCTTAACCTCCTAGGGAACAGAGAAGCAATGTGGCTGCTGGGGAATGCAACTGGGAAAACCTGCCTCACTGATCGGGTCAGCCCTGACATGCACGTGGCTGCCTCTGAGGTCTTCAGGCTTGGAAAATGCCACCTTGACTTCAGGTCTCCTGATGGTACCACCAAGTGCCTCACACTTGGCCTATATATGCCCTTTGCCCTGGATTATCCAGTGATTTCCATCGAAGACTCCTATGACTAGCATGACCGGGAAGCATGGCAAAAGCTCACCGTTAGTTGCAGGTTTCCAGGTGTTTGGGGATGATCCCTCAGTGACCAAGCCGAGGAGGATGGGCTGTGGCTGTGGGTGAGAAGTCCTGCGGCTGGCTCCTGTTCCAAGTGAAGGAGACTGGCTGCCTGACCAAGTCTTTACAAGCACGCTGGTGTTTCCAGATCAACGGTGTGTTGTGTTGGTCTGAGTGACTTGTAAGTACAATCAGATCTGCAGAATCAAGTAGGAAACTGGACCCAAGGTCTAGTCTACTGGCAAGACCTTTAAAAACCCGCAGCCAAATAAAGAGCAGGCTGACAATTCTTGGGAACCATTTCAGCACTAGCTGCTTAGACCCTGTCCCTAAGGTCATCTAGCAGCTGTAGGCCGGCCTGGTACATGATTGACTGGGCTCTATAGTTAATGCCCTCTCCCGCCATTAGTTTAAAGCTTTGTCTGACTACCCAGAGCTGGATATTGCAGCTCATATGATTAGTTCAAGTTATTGTTTCTGTCTGTCACTTCACTTCCCATCTAGTGTCTGAAGCCTCCATAGCTCTGGGGTTATCTCCTGGCCATTATTCCTTGTGGTTCTGTTAGCAAAATAAAAACCTACACATCCATTCTCAAAAAAGCCATCATGAAGCCAGGCAGTGGTGGTACAGACCTTTAATCCCAGTACTCAGGGAGGCAGAGGCAGGCAGAGCTCTGTGAATTTGAGGCTAGCCTGGTCTACAGAGTGAGTTGCAGGATAGCCAAAGCTACACAAAGAAACCATGTCTCAAAAAAACAAAACAAAACAAAACAACAATAACAAAAAAAATAAGGCAGAATGGTTCTGACACAAAAACAGACATGTACACCAACGCAATAGTGGGGAAGACACAGAGAGAAGCCCCTGCACCTACAGCCTTTCACAAAAAAAAGGATAAAATAGACTAGAGAAAAAAAAATATTTTCAACAAATGGTATTTTGGTATATGAAAAACTGTATACCTACAGATAAAGAATAAAACTTGATCCTTGTCTCTCATCCTGCATATCAATTAATTGCAAATTGATCAAGACCTCAGCATAAGGCTCCAAACTCTAAGATTGCTAGAGGAATAATTAGGGAGTATGCCACACAATAGCAGGCATAGATAAAGCCATTCTCAGTGAGACTTGGGTTGCTGAGGAACTAAAGCCAGTAACTGTCAAGTGGAGCCTTGTGGGACTCAAAGGTCTCTGTGCAGCAGAGGAAATTGTAAATGTAGTGAAGATGCAGAAGAGTCTGCGTTACCCATTCATCTGACAGAAGATTAACGTATAGAATATACAAAAACTAAGCATAAAAAAAAAGTAAACTCCAAAAAAATCAACCAACCAAAACAAGAAAACATCTATGGAACTGGACAGAGAATTCTCAAAGAAATACAAAGGACTAATCAATACTTTTAAGGGTGTTGAAGGTCATCATCCACCAGGAAATGCAAATTAAAACAACTGTGAGACTCCCTCTCGCTCCAGCCAGAACAGCCATCATCAGGAATATAAATGTCAACAAATGTTGGCAAGGATGTGGCCAAAGGGTATTTAATATACTGTTGGTGGGAGTGCAAACGTGTGCAGCCCCTATAGAAATTAGTCTGGTTCTGTCTCAAAAACCTAAGGAGAGAGCTTGCAGATGATTCGGCAACACCGCTCCTGGGAATACACCCAGAATGCTCTGTAGCCTGCAACAGCAGTACCTGCTCATCCATATTCATTGCTACTCTCTCTAATGACGAGATTTAGGGAGTGGAATCAGACTCGAAGTCCATCAGCTGAAAGACGGATAAGGAAAATGTGGGATGTATATACAATGGGATTTTATTCAGCACTTAAGAGAAATGAAACTGAGATTTGCAAGAAAATGGATCGGACTGGAAAACAAGCTGAGCGAAATAACCCAGGCCCAGAAAGAAAAATGCCATCTGTTCTCTCTTTATGAAGATCCTAGCTTTGAATTTTTATATTTTTACTGTCAAGTTTGTGTGCGTGTCTATAGAGGCCAGGAAGCGGGAAGTGATTTCGGGGTGTGCTTAAGCTAGGCGGATAGTAACACACCTGTGACCCGAAAGAATAAGGGGAAGACAGCAGACTGAAAATGTTTAAGTAAGGATAGGACAGGGGAAAGGCGTGTGAGGGGAGGGCCTAACCAGAACTAAAGCTGCATGGCAAATCCACATAGAAACCTACTGCTACATAATACAATTAAATAATGTTTTTAAAAGAGAATTTGAACTGATGTACTCTGTACGAGTGGATAATGCTCTTCCCAAAAGTCATGGGCTTTTAAACCCCAATGCCAAGTCCAGGAAACTTCCTTATGAGTTCTTATCCTGCGGAAACTAGGAGGTCCTAGTTTCCACACAGGCTGTTGTGATTGCTTTTAGTTGCCAGTCAAAACTAGAGTCCAACAAGTTATTGCCAAAGAGACCTTTTAGATATGGCATGCAAGGAAATCAAGGCGGGACTTAGCTGGAAGCTCTCTCCCCGCCGACTAGGGCTCATGGTGTTATGAGAAGCTGTTCCGGCTGCCGGAGGACGGTCAGTGTTTTTAACCAGCTGTGGTCCCTGTATGCTACCATAACCAACCTACCAGGCCAGTCATGACCAATACTGCAATAGCGCTATGAATGCCTGGGGGATGAAGGTATTCGCCAACTGCTTTCTGCTCAGCTCTGAGGCTCATTCCATAGGGGGAAAAATAGATGTATTATAAACGTGGTCAAAGGCCCTAGGCTGTAACTTACAATTGTCCTTCTGATAAATGGACACCTTGTTAAACCACCTTCTATTTATGTTTAGACTCGTAGCCTAGAAGTGGTCTCGGCCTTGGGCAGAGAACCTTGACTTGAAGCAGGTGAAAGTTAACACAGACCCAGAAGCAGTCAAATGCCTGAGCATAAGAGATTGTTCGGTTCCTAGCCCTAACTGGAACCTCTGCACGTCCTCTTTCGAGAGCCAGGCAACACATCCGAGAAGGAAGCATTGGTGTCTGGAAAGTCTCTAAGAGCCAGAAGACAGAGAGAGATGCTATGAAACGGGCCTCTCGATATGGCATCGTTATTACAACCATGAATGCACCCAGCTATGGATTCCTGCATGCGATCCGCACAACACTTAGTCCTTCGGCTTTTCATCCTGGATGGGGGAGGGTTGTAAAGACCCTCACTTTCTATGTAGTTATTGGCCCTTACCTGTGATGGGGCAGGATGTTGTTTTCTGCGCTGCTGTAGCCACTGCCCCATACTCCAATAACAACTTTCTCTCAACGGCCATACGAGCATTCCTAATTAATCTCGTTATGTCTAAAGACAAGAAAAAGACATGAAGGTAGGAGGAAACTAGCTGGCAAGCAGCAGCCAGGAGGCGTAGGGAGGTGATTCTAGAGGGTAATCACAAAACATTGAATATATATATGCAATGGTCCAAAAATAAAACTGCATCTTCAAAGCTCTGACATTATCACTCATGTCCCCACTTCAGCAAAGGGAAGAGTGAGGAGGCATTCAGGAGGCCCACTCCAGTCCTTCTCATCCAGGAGCGACTAAATGATGTTCAAAGACCCATTGGCCACCACAGCTGGAAGTGGAGTGGTTGGGAGGGGAGCGCAGGGTGGGGCGTTACTGGCCTCTACTGCATGGACGAGAACAGTGCAGTTTGACAGCTCATATATCCAGAAAAATCCCCCATATTAAATAATTACCCTTCCACAATACCAGATACAATCTCCCACGGTGCCATACACAGGGACATAGTAATATAATTACGGTGGCAAGTTAAAGGACGGGAATCAACCCACTTCTTCATGGGCTTTAAGCAATATGGTCTAAGAATTCATGGATGCTACATCGAAACTTTCCTTGAATTAGTTGATACGATAAAGTATGAGAAATAACACTTGAGCTTAACTAACCAGCAGTCAGAGGGCCACTGACAGAGAGGGGAGAATTGGTCACTTGAAGTAGAACATCCATGTATTCCCATGATGATCCTAGATTACTGACGTCGCCTACTTTTGACACTTCCTGCTGTAACGCTGTTCCGTAGGCAAGCATGAGGCTAAGTGTAGTTTGGCTGGTCGTTTCTTCTTTAGACTCATCTCTTGGGTTCCTCCAAACCTTCACAGGTCAGTTGACCTGTGCTCTCATAATTAGAACAGGAGAAATGCTCATTTTTATGCTATGGCTCAGAATAAACTACTGTTTTCTCTTATTCCTTTCCTCAACAACACACACCTTTGAGTTTCTGGTCCTGAAGGAACACTAACCCAGTCCTGTGTTTCCTTCTCAATCAGCTAAAAGGTTTGAGTCACTTCGTGTGGAAACTTTATTCTTGTGTTTTGATGATTATGAGAAGAAACCCACAGGAAATCCATAACCAATGAATACCAGAAAGCTTTGTTTATTTTTTTAAACTGGAAGCAAACATAGAAGGTAAATTATAGTAGAAATATGTTTTAGCAAAAAAAAAAAAAAAAAAAAAAAAAAAGGAAGAATCCCTTATGGTCAAGTATGGTCTAGAACATGGTAGGCTTTGTGCTACGAATGTTCCTAGTCATTTGGTAGTGTCGGGTCTAAAGCGATAGCTTTCCTCTTACTGATGCTGGGGACAACCGCTGAAGGATGACTGGGAGAAGAAGGGATCTGATTGCTTCTGGATTTTGCTTTCCCTGGCAGCCTGTTCAGTAAATGACAGCTTGTTCCCTTTTTGATGGTTTCTTGGTCTGTCTGCCCCAAACCATTGGGTTCTGCAGCATTGGGTTCCTCAAAGGCACCGGCAGCAGGAGGGCAGTCTCCCTGCCACAGGCTAGACACCACACACCTCTGAGAGGTGTCTCTTTGCATGTCCAGAACCCTGCTGTTCTTCAGTCCACGGCTCTAAAGTGTGAGCATTCTCTTACAGTGTTCTTCCTATACGCACCTGTCATTGATTTCAGTTCTAAACCATCTTTTTAAAACAATTCCTTGGGGTTGGAAAGATGGCTCATCAGTTGAAAGGACTTATTGTTCCTGGAAAAGGCCTGAGTTCAGCTCCCAGGACTCACTTCATGGCTCACACCTGCTTATAACTCTCTTCCAAAGAGATCCAGCATTGTATCTGGACTCCAGGGCCTCCTGCATGTGTATGGTTCACATAAACCTGTCTACACACACACACAACACACATACACGCGCACACACACACACATTTTTAAACCAGTTCTTTACCTTGAATTCTCTCTGTTAAAATGATTGACAACCTTGTTTTGCTAATTAGCTTTTGCCTGTGAAATCTTTACCTGATTATGTCAACCTTAAACATGAACGGATTTAAGTCCATAGAGTTTATTAACATATCTGCTATTTCAGGGCAACCAGAAATCAAAACTAGAATGTGGATCCAGATCTATAAGCATAAAGTTGATAACATTTCTGGAGGAATCAGAGCTAGAGACAGACACCTATAAGGAGTGTGTGCTTTTATATTTTAATATGTAATTAAGGAGAAAGTTTTAAGAATTTTGATCATCTCCCTCTTCCTTTCCTCTAACCATTCCCTGTCTGCCTATTAATATAGTGATCCTATTTTTGCCTCCTTCCATATCACAATTACTATGACAGGTGGTACTATGACAATAATAATAATAAGAGAAACTACCTCTGAGCAGGGAGTCTAGGTCCTCTCCATGCATAGTCCTTGGTTAGGGCATCAGTCTCTGCAGAACCACCTGGACTCAGATTTTCTAGCTTTGTTGGTCTCCTTGCGGGTCTTCTGTCCCCTCTGTGTCCTACTATTCCTCCCCCATTCTTCCATAAGAATCCCTGCACTCTGCCCAAAGTTTGCTTGTGATTCTCAGCATCTGTTTCAATCCCCTATTGGGAGGGGCCTTCCGGAGGACCTTTTATAGTAGGTGCCGATCCTGTTCCTTCTCTTCCACTACTTCTGGTGTTTGTTTGCCATTCTGAATGAGATTTAAGCATCCTCAGTCTCCATATGGGTTTCCAAGTTAGGGGGGCAGGGGCTGCCTCTATCATGAACTCAGTTGCCTGCTCTTTGATCACTTGCTCCTAGCGACCCAGCCTTGCCAGGCCACAGAGGAAAAGGATCCAGGCAGTATTGATGAGACTTAATAAGCTATGGGCAGATGGCAGAGGAAAAGAACTCCCCCTTTCAGTGGACTAGGAGAAGGGGATGGGGAGAAGAGGGAAGGAGGGTGAGTCTGGGAGGAGTTGAGGGAGGGGGCTACAATTGGGATACATAATAAATAAAGTGTAAAAAAAAAAGGCTATGAATATCCAAGAATAAAAGATGATTGCACATTGAAAATACTGAGAAATTTATGGGACTGTTAGGGTAGTTGAACAAGAAGGATCAAGACAATAACAGGAAAAAATAAACAGAAGTCTCCAGTGGGACCAGAACAGATTAATTGAGGTTCTTATAAATAGCAGTTAGATTATTCAAATCCCTTTCCTACATTTTACAGCTCAGTGCTTACTTGTACCAACAAACCAGCAGATAAGGTAAAAGAACAGCCAGAGTTTGGTAAAGCTCCCATCAATGGTGGCCTTCCTGAGACTGTGACGTGAGTGGAAGGGTGGAAAGAAATCTGGACGTGCATGGGTAGAATGGTGGAAAGTCTTAAGATACGGTGATAGCTCGTGAAGACACAGAATCAGCCAGTCTTCTGGAATGGTCTTTCACTCATTCTGCATATATTTTGCATTTCTGAGCTACATGGGTAGGATGCATTGTGAGATTTTTCTACAGGACGGAAGGAAATAAGAAAAACCAGCTAACTGAGGGATGAAAACAGAAAGCTGCCTGCAACGTTTTTCTACCGTTGCTCAGTTATCTTGAACAACAACATCATCTAAAAAACAAACAAACAAACAAAAATTCACACTATACAGAGAACAAATGTGTGGCCCATGGTCAGACATAGCCTCCAAAGTCCTCGCCAGCCTTGTGAAGCAGTAACTTTCCTTTGAAAATAACTCTTACTGGAACCTTCTGGAAAGACGGAGAAACCCCACAGTGCTATAAGGGGGCAGGAATGTTCTCTAGATGCAGTAGATACTCCCTAGGCCCCTTCTAATTTGGGGTACCACTCCGATCTGTATCGGCATTTGACATCCCAGTAAAGTACTTGCCTCCTGGTATCACCAAACCACATCTGTGAAACTGAAATGAAATTGAAAAACATATTTTCTGTATTTTCAAAAGGAGTACTATAAGGCACCATAGGAACTCCTATTCTTGCCCATAGGTTGAGAGTCTCCGATGAAGTGAAACAGCACTGATAAAATAATTCCTGACTGGGGGAAAGCCTTCAGTAGTTGGTACTGAACATTCAGGGCTCCTTCAAATCCATTCTCCTAAACTCATGTGGCAAACTAAAACCGCTGTCACTCGGGGGTCTCTTTGGCCATCCGTTAATACCACAGCGACCTTGGGAGAGCTGCCTTTCTGGATGGGCTGCACAGCCATTTATCAAAGGGGGTTTAGTTCTTCAAAAAATGATGATCAAATACAGATCCTAGAGGCACCAGAACTGGATTCAAACAAAAGCGATTGAAAGGGTTTAAGCCCACGTTCACTTGTATTTTCGAGAAAACTTCTCACACACCCCCTTATGCCCTGACTCATTAATCTCCAATTCCCATCCTTCTCATGTCGCTGTGAATGGGAACACTGATAGTGGCTGAAGAGCTACACTAGAACAAGGGAGACCCGCCGAGGGGGGCGCGGGCGTGGCTGGTGGCACGCTTCGCCTAAGTGTGAAGAGCAGCTGACCTTTTTTTTTTCTTTTCTTAAAAATTTATTTATTTATTTTATTAATTACATTTATTCATTTCGTAGGACCTCCCCTATCAGTGGGCTGGGGGAGGGGATCTGGGAGAAGAAGAGGCAGGGGAAGGGGGAGGGGACGCAGGAGGGGGCTAAGGCTGGGATATGGGCCGGGAGTAAGGCTACACTGTGCCGACTAACTGGCACCAAGATATAACAACTCCTTTCTAAAAACGGCCTTGAGCCACGTCTAAGAAAGTATCCCTTCCCCTTCCATCACTTCACTTGGTTTGCTGTTTTGTGTGCAGCCTAGGGATCCCACTTTCATGTTTGTTCCCCAACAAAGGGATTTCGTAAGGCTTGGTTATCTCGCTCAGTGTCTTGCTCAGTTTCTTCTGTCTTTGCTTCATAATTTTGATGAAGCGGATTTTCTCGTTTTCCTCGTCATCTCTCTGTTTCTGGTCCTTGATCTCTGCTTCTGCCCGCATTCGCCACTCCATATCTCTTTGCCACTGCGACAGAAATAATTATTCATTTGCATATTGTTTTCCATGAACAATTACATGTCAAGATAGCTTTTCAAATGCACACCGCTCGATGCCACTCCTCTTACTGTGTGCAGAGGTGCCCCTCAGCTGTCTTACGCTCTAGCATATTTGAAGAATGCACAGACACCCCACAGAAACTGAACTTCATCTTAAAAGAAGGATTTGTTTCTACAGCGCAGGGTATTTTGTCTTGCTCAATACTGATATTTCCATGACAGCGTACATAATAAAATGAAAGATAGAGCCGAAGCAAAACAAACAAACAGAAAAAGAGCACAGAGAATTCATATTAAAGGGTGCAATCTTGTATTATCCCTAATAAGGCTGAATTATCCCCTAAGAATGGTTCATTTCCAATTATCCCCTGAAATGGTTCATTTCACAAGTAACAGTCATGCCACTCGTGGCTGTTGCAGACCAGTGTGTGTGGGGTGGTGAGAGCTAGAACCGCGTCATCAGTGTTGGAGCTAACGATGAGAAAGGACAAAATGCTAATGCCCTCTCCTCACATGGTTGGCGGAGGGGGTGGCTACCGGGAGCAGTGAGCCCTGGACCATTCAGCGTGGACTCGCCCCAGGCTTGATGTGCTGGGGACCCCTGAGTCCTGCCTGTGACAGTCTTTCTTCACCCTCAGTTCAACACCCACCGCAGGCCGCTGGGCCTCACTGACAAGGATACAATTGTGCAGGATGTTGAAGTACTCACAGGAGTAAACATTAAAACTAACACATCAGCTATCACAAACGCTTATACTAGACGGCCTGTTTACATTTTACTGATACAAGAAATAAGGTACTACGGTGTTTGAGATGTTATTGGAACATCGTTATTACATATTCGGTTTCTCAGGAAATAATTTATTAGATGAAATACACAGGAAACTGTGAGAAAACATCCATAATATTCAGGCACTGTTATACCCAGTTCGAGAGCCCCCAAAAGATCTACAGGAATCGACTCCGTTGCAAAACACATGAGGGTCTTTTTATTGTAAATTACAAGCTGCAGCTTGGGCCCACACAGCCCCACCGCCGAAGCGGTGGGAGCTGAGCGCGTGTGCCCAGGTTAGTTGGGTGATTTATAGATTCTGGTCCCTCCCAGCATACCCAAGGCAGGGGCAATTCCTGCCTGGCAAGCATCTATTGGTCAAAATGCTACATTTTGAATCGATTGGCTATAGGAAGGTTCCCAGGCCATTAATGACCAGGTGTCCCTCCCTAGGGGGATGGGCCAGTTTCCTAGCAGCCGTACGTCTAGTGGGTGGGGAAAGAATGCAGCGAGGTAGCTCTCCCCTCAGGGCATTACTAACTACTTTACTGCACCTAGGCACCTACTCTAGGTTTTAACGATAGTTGTCACTTTGGTCTCTCAGGCACAACCTGAAGTTCACTTAGTTTACAAATTTGGAATATTCAATAGCAACAGACACATGTTTTTTTTTGTTTTGTTTTGTTTTTGTTTTCTCATATGTTAAGTCTTACGGTTTATTTTTGGCCCTTTAAATTTTGGGGGGCTGTCTCACACAATTATACCACAAATTTTAGTCATGGTTACATGGACCCTACTCCTGTCCTTTCCCCAGCTGAACCCCTTCTTCTCAGCAACTGCTCCCCACCCTGACCTTCATGTCTACTTTCTGTGTGTGGACCACCAAGTTTAATCAGTTTCTTGCCCAAACACGGGTCAGGGCTTATTTAGTAGAGCAAGGGCAATGAATTAGGGTTTATCCCACTGAAGAGAAGGACGCCCAGCCCCAATAACAATCAATGGCCAACAGTCCCTCAAGGGCATGTGAGGACTTGTACAGTATACTCTCCCACACACAATGAAATGTGGAGGTGCCCAGTCTCATGGAAGTGCCTAATCTCGGGTAAGCCTTATGGAGGCAACCAGGGCAACATGAGTTCCATGGCTGTGACATGACCAAAAGACAGTTTTTAGCTCTGTATCTCCTGATCCTCATTCTTTTTTTTTAAAGTTCTTATATTGTTTTTACTTAAAAGAGAATTACATTACATGCCCCCTCCCTTTATCCCTCCAGCCCTCTAGGTCACCTTTCCTCAAACCCCTCCCATGTCTCCATCCCACTCTCAACTCTTTTTATTTTATTATTATGGCATACACATATGCTTGTGTGTATATGCGTGTGCAAAAAAATAGATATAAGCATGGCACGCTGATCCTGTTGTTTGTAGCTGTATGGCTTCAAGGGTGACCGCTTTGCATTGGGTAACCAGCACTGGATGAGGCTGAATTCCCTTCCCCGAGCAGTCTTTAGCTGCCTGTAGTTCTTTATCTCAGGGGGAGGAACCCCACAACTTATTCTCCTTTCATGTCAGCATTTCCGTTACATCGCCATTGTTCTGGTCCTTCTTATGCCGTCATTTCTAGGAGAGACTGTTTCATGGGAGACTTGCTGAGATTATGGCTCTTATGACCTTCCAGCGTCCAAAGATATGGGCGCTGTGATGTAGCTATATCTGTCAGGGCTGAGCTACCTACAATCTGCTAATCTCTGCATGCCCCATCATCGTCTACAATGTTCCCTGAACTTTGAAGGGGCGATATACTTGTCCCATTTGTACCTGAACACTCGATCACTATTTTAGGCAGTTATGGTCTACTTTATTAACCACTGCCAGTGTAGTAAGGAGGTTGGGTACAGCACTGAAATATGTATATAATCATGAGTACTTCATGTGCACTTAGCAAAACAGTAATATGAGGTTTTCCCGAGGGTCTATGACCTGCCCGGCCACTGGCTCCTAACCAGGTTGATAGTAGCAGAAATGTATCCCTTCGCATGAGACAGGCCTCAGTTCCGATAAGAAAATGATTGGTGGTTCACAAAACCACCATACCACTAATACAGTAGCTCATTGGATTCACCGTAGGATAAACTGTCAATGACTCTTCTCTCCAAATACGGCATGGAGCACTGTCTATCACTATCAAGTCTAGTCGGGAGGAAGGAAAATTCCAGAAAAGTTGCCACTTGATTTCTGTATGTCCAATGACCAAAGGGTGTGGTGTCTTCACCATCCGTTCATCTACTGATGGGCATCTAAGCTGATACCATTTCCTGGCTACTGTGACCAGAGAAGCAATAAACATGGAAGTGAAGAAATGTGTGTTGTGAGTTATGGAGTCCCTTAGCTACATGCCTAAGACTGGTAGAATTTTTCTGGTGGCTAACGATGGGGGACATATTTTACAATATTTATTAGTCATTTGTATTTCTTCATTGGCAAACTATCTGTTCCTTAAGCTAGTTTTTAAACAGGTTACTTATTTAGTTGATATCTAGATTTTAAGCTCTTTCCATATTCTAGAGTCTTATTTTCTGTCAGGTGTGTCAGGTTTAGAGATTCTCCCATTTTGTCGGCTTCCTTTGCAGTATAGACGCTTCCTAATGTCATGAATTTTCATTTGTTGGTTGTTAGCCTTATTTTCTGACTGAGGTCCATTTGAAAAGCCTACTCGTATCTTTAAGTGAACTCCCTAGATTACCTTCTGGTAATTTCAGATCTAACACTGAGGTCTTGGATCCTTTTGGAAATAACTGATCCAAGTACTATATTTGAATAGGCATGAAAAAATGGGCACCTTTGTTTTGTCCTTGTCATTAGTGGGACTGCTTCAAGTTTTTCTCCATTTAAGTATGCTTTTGGCTCCAGGTGGGTCATATGGAGCCGTTACTTAGTGGAGATGTCTGCCCTCTCCAGAGCTTTTATTATGAAAAGATGTAGGGTTTTGTCAAAGATTGGTCCTAATTTTTCTTTGAAGATCTGGTTGAACTGAAGCCATTTAGACCTCAGGGTTTTTTTGTTTTGTTTTGTTTTGTTTTGTTTTGTTTTGTTTTGTTTTTAAGTTGAGATTTATTTAAGTACTGGTTCCATTTTTATATTTGTTGTAGATCTTCTTGTATTATTTATTTCATCTTCATTTAATTTTGATATGTCATACCTATCAGGAAATTCATCTGGATTTTGTAGGTCAGTGGAATATAAAATTTTAAGGTATTTCTTTGTGATTTTTCTGGCTTTCATTGTTATAATGTCTCCCTTTCATCTCTAATTTTACTAATCTGGATCCTTTATTTGGGTTGATTTAGCTGAGATTTTTGCTTACCTTCTCAAAAACCCAAACTTTTGATTTTTGTTTTGTTTTGGTTTTGGTTTTGTTTTGTTTTTTTCATCTATTTCACTAATTTCTGTCCTGATCTTTGTTATTTATCCCCATCTAGTGATTTGGATTTGATTTCTTCTTGGTTTTCCAGCCTTAAGGTACACCATTAGGTCACTAGTTTCAGATTCTCCTTCCTCCATACCTGAGCTTTAAGGACTTCTCTCTTAGTACTGCTTTTATGGGTGTTACTGTTGTGTATTCATTTTTACACAATTCCAGAACTTGTTAAAATTTACTTTTTATTTCTTCATAAATCAGTAGTGTATTATTTACTCTGCATAAGTCTGTGTAGGTTCCATTGTTTCTTTTGTTGCTGAGTTGTAGTTAAAGTCTTAATACTCTGTGATTACACAGAATTTAAGGAATTACTTCAATTTTCCCATATCTCTTGAGATTTGTTTTGTGTCCTAATATGAGACTTAATTTAGACAAACTTTCACACATGTAGAGAAGCATGTGTATTTTGTAGTGTCTTGGTAGAATGCTCTGTAGTTGTCTGCGGAGTCCTTTTGAAGTAGAGTGTCATTTGATTCCATTGTCCCTCTGCTGAATTTTCCAGTGGTGACAGTGAGGTATTACAATCTCTGAATTTTACTGTGTTGTGATTTATGTCTCTAAGGTCAACTTGGGATCTATGGTGCCATTTAATGCCAGTGTTTCTCTGTTGAACTTCCTAATGGAGAGATGGGGATAGTCAAGTCCCCAACTACTTGATTTGTAATTAACCTGTGAGTGAAGATCTGGTTGTGCTGTTTTATAAAACCAGTTAAGCCTGTCTTTAGCGCGTATATATTTAGAACTATCATATCCTCTTGATTGATTTTTCCACATTTATCAGTCCAAAGTGACTCTACCTCTTCTGATTAGATTTTGTTTGAAGTCTATTTTGTCAAATATTAGGATAATAATTTCTGTTTTCATTTTGGTCCTGGTTGTTTGGAAGATCTCTTCATCTTTTCACCCTAAGTCAGTGCCCATCATAGAATCCACAAAAGTAAGGAACCTGGTTCTAATCCAGGTTCTAGTCTGCATTATTTGATAGAATAAATACTATTTAGAGTTTAAATAATAATTTTAAATAATACATGTGTGTTGATCATTTCATTTTGTTGTCTTTGTCGTTTTCATTGTTTTCTTTTTTAAAATGAGGTTTTATTAAATGGGTTTTTTTTCAATTTACAGATGTATCTATTTTTAGCACTAGGTAATGTTTGACAACTTCAATGCATTTCTTGGTGGTTTTCTAGAATTGAATTTCTAAGGAGGGATAAGGCACAAATCCAACACAATGGTAAACATTTAAATTCTTTCTCTGTAATATGAGCTTTCTAATGCACAAGTTTGGAGGAAGAATTAAAGGCTTCAGCATATGTTATATGACAGACATTTCCTGGGGAGACATAGCACAGACAGACAGATGAAAGATGATAGATATTTACCCTAAAAAGAAAACTGACAGCAGACCAAAGGATAGATACCAATACAGTTCAACTTGGAGAACCAATGAGCAGTCCAGGGGTTAATGACAGGAATGTGGTAAAGAGTTCATATAGGAGCAGAAGGGACTCAAGACAGCTACACCACAAAAGTCCACCCCAGGTTGGGATGCAGCTCATAAATGCCCAAAACTTGGAGCACATCGCACACCTCCAGGCAACAGAAGAGGCTGGAAAGCGTCCTTTCCTGATGACTCAGTGGGCCTGAGCCGCATCCAACATGACTGGTCGACTGGTCTATGCGTCTTCATCCAGGGATTTCTCTCTGGTGGCTGGTCTTTCTGAGAGTAACTCAGCATTCTTTTCCTTTGGTGTACTCTTCACAAGGGAAGTACCTGGTAAGTCTGCTCAGATTCAGGGACTTCCTGGAGCCATTTTTTGGTGCTAATTTACTGTCTTAATCGGCTTCCCCTCATGATGGAATATTTCAGTCTACAGGAAATTGCTATACAAGAGTACATTCTTTAGGCTTCCCCATTTTGCCTTCGAAATGAATTTTTGAGGTTGAAAAGTAAAATGCTTTAATGGAAGATTTTCCCACATTGTCACATATTTAGGTTTTTTCCAATATAAACTCTTGATGTTCTCTAAGATTTCAACACTTTGAAAGGATTTCATAGGTTTCTCATGTTCATAATGATAGTCTAGAGTGTAGCCTACCATGGTCTGTAAGGACAGAGCTCTGGATAAAGCATATGGCACATCATTTACTATGGAAAATTTTCTCCCCAGCACATTTTTCTGATGGTTTTTTTAAGACCTGAGTGCAGGTAAAGGATTTGTCACATTTACTAAAATATCTGGTTTTACTCCTGTATGAATTCTCTGATGTGCACTAATTTTGTGGACATTGTAAAGCATTTGTCACAATAACCACAGTGGTAAAGTTTTTCCCCAGTATGAATCCTCTAATGTAGATTACGATCTGAGGAGCTGGTGAAGGATTTGTCACATTCATGACATTTGTAAGATCTACCTCCAGTATGGGTTCTCTAATAATTTTTAAGGTCTGACGAATAACAAAATGAGTTACCACATTCTTTACAGGCTTCTCTACAGTGTCAGCTTTCTAATGTGGTTTAGGACTTGAGTAACTGGTTAAGGGTGTGTCATTACACCTTGCATTTGTAAGACTTTCTCCAGTACGAATTTTAAAGATAGATTTTTAAGGTGATAATGTGCTATGGAAGTTAACGCATTCTTTACATTTCCACGTTTTCTCTGCTCCGTGAACGATCTAATGTACCTGTTTGTCTGTACAGTCAAAACACTTACTGTGTTCTTTAAATGTATGCTCTTTATCTCCAGGGTGGACTCTCAGGCTTTGACTCATGCGGGAACAGAAATGTTCCCCACAGTCGTTACATTGCTTCTCCTCTGGTATACCTACTTTTCTTTCTCTTTTGGCTTGATGGTACAACAGAAGCATCCCCAAGTTACTGCTTGGGCACTTGTCCTTTTCTGTCATATCACCTGTGTTACAAGGTGTACATTGGGAGGATACATGAATCACTTTGCCAAGCTCATTACATTAATAAGACTTCCCTTAGACAGTCATGGGCTGCTGGATATTACGTTATGTTTATCACCCGTGAGATGGTTCTCTGGGAGTCATTCTCTGGAGAAGCAGCCATTTCTCCCTGTTGTTCTCCTCTAGTATTCTGTTTCAGGAACAATGATGGGACCTCTGTAGTATAGATGGGAGAGCAGCATTCTCAAGAGCAGCAACAAGGAAACTGATCACAGCCCTGGTCTGGTTCCTGCCACCTGTTTCCCAGCCCTGCAGCTCCTCTGACTGGAAGGTTCCAGTGCCAAGAAGTTGTGGCTCTGCAGCTGACCAGTTTCATTCCTAAGCCCCAACACCACCACCACCACCATGCTGCTCCTGGAGGTACCTCAGAGAAAGGCCTTTTGTTGTTTTCTTCACGCCCTTTTGTTTAACCACTGTCTTGGCTTTATTTGTTTTATTTTTGTAGCCTCCTGGGTTATGTTTATTTTTTTCTCTTCAATCTTAAATACCCCTTCTATTATTCTCTGTAGAGCTAGCATGGTGAGCATAAATTCCTTCAGTGTCTTGTTGTCATGGTAAGTTTTTGGTTCTCCTTCAGTTATGAATATAAGGTGGAATTAACAGTTGTAATCTTAATAGAATTTGACATACATCTTCCAATATATCCTGGTTGTTAAGGCTCCGACTGAATAGGCAGCGGTTAATCTCGTGGCCTCCCTTTATGCACAATTTGGCATTTCTCTTTTGCAATGTCAATAAGCAGTTCTGTATATTTAGTGTCAGAACTATGATATGACACTGGGAGTCTTGCCTCTAACGCTAACTTGGAGAAGAAGCCATTTCTCTGAGCCTCCTGTATGTGGATGGGTATCTTCTAGATTTGAGAGAATTTCTTCTATGATTTTGTTGAAAATATTTTCTATTCTTTTAGCATGTAGTTATGCTCCTTCTGTGAGGATAACACATAAATTTTTGTCTTCTTGTGGTGATCCAAAGGTCTTGTAAGCTCCATTTATACACTTTAAAAATTCTATTAATAATCTTTACCTCTCCGGCTTGGGTTTAAGCCCTGAAATTCTGTCATCCACATGATTCATTCTATCATTGAGGCTTCCCCCTAAATGTCTTATTTGAACTGTTGTCTTCACTTCAATCGTTATTTTCGTTTGGTTTATCTTAAGTGGCCCTATCTTTACTGAGTTTTTTCCCTCTAAAATTGACTGGCCTTATTTATTACAGCTGTTTGTATTCTCTTGGAATACATTTATATCACCTTCAAGTTGTTTTTTTAAAACATATTTATTGTTCTTTTCCAGTCTTTAGAATTTCAGCTGGTTGTCTTCATTGAGGACCATTGCTATGAGACTGTTATGTACTGGAGAAGACGAGTGACCTTGTTTTTGCTTGTGTTTTTGGTTCTGTTCTTCATTTTTCTGGTGTTTTTATTCTGGAACCTGCCACCTGGGGTTACATCAGTGGACAGCATTTATTGTTGTTGCTGTTGTCATTGTTGCTTAATTTGGAAGGCTTTTCTAGTTTTGGTGAAGAAGCGTGCAGGTTTTAGGAGACAGATGACATTTTGTTCATATAGTTAGTTGTTTATATTACTGGGCTCTATCCTCAGCCTTGCTGCACGTTGGGCACTATCTGATACAACAGTTGCAACTGTTGTATCCATCAAAACCCACCATGAAAATGAAGTATCAGCTAACTACAAAGCAGTCATTCCTTAAGTACTTGTTATGGGGCGTAAAGAGACACCAATACCATTGTATATACTAGTATATTGATTATTTAAGGGTATGATTATAGATAAGTAAGAGAAGGAATAAATCATGGTGGATTTATTTGTTTCTATATGTGAAGTAGAGGAAGGGAGCTAGAAGCAAAGAGGAAGGAATGCTAGAAGCAAAGAAAAGGATGTGTTGGAATCTTCATTAAAAGTGCAATGAAAAGACAATGGTAAGGTTATGTATTCAATATAAAAACGGTATCTCTCAGAAGACTGGATCGAAGATATTATAAACTGGATAAGCCTATGTTCTTTGAGAATGGTAAATAAAGAGAAAGAGAGAGGCATGAACAATGAGGGACTTGAGTGGACTTTGAAGGTTGACCTTGAGTAATATATAAGTAATGAAGAGCCTAGAGGGCTGGGCTGAGAATTGGAATGAGGCTTGATTCCCAGATGACTTCCTGTCATACTAGCAGAACTTGGACTTGGTGTGGAAGTGTAGGTGAGCTCCATAACCAGAAATGGTGAAACAAAGTTGGGGCCAAAGTACAGGATGCTACTGTAATTTCGAAAGTGATGATTAACTTTCTTTTTTAATTTCATTTAAAGCAGTTTATAAGAAATCTTGTTTTTAAAATTATAATATATGTAACATTTCTTCTTTCCCTTTCATCCTTCTAAACCTTCCCATTTACCCCTCCCCACTTTCTTGTAAACTTATGACCTCTTTTTTACTAATTGTCATTGCACGCGTATATTTATAAGTGTACGTGTATCTATCAAGATGTATAGATAGATATTTATTCCTAACTATAACCTGTTCAGTCCAAATGATGTAACTTGCATGTGTATTTTCAAGGCTGACCGTTTGGCACTGGACAACCAATTGGTGCACCTCTTCATTTCCCAACTTTCCTTGGCTGTCTATAATTCTTTGTGTAGAGTTGAAGCCTTGTGGGTTTTTCCCATCCAGTTTCCCATGTCTGTTGGTGTCATCTTTGCTCAGCTCACATCTGGACAGTCATGTTGGTCAGACTTTATGGGTTCTCATGTTACCAGAAGATGCAGTCTCACAGCAAACTCCCTGGTCCTCTGGTTTTTGCATTCCTGGCCCTGATTTCAAACTATTCCCTAAGCCATAGGAACAAGAGGCTTTTTGTTTGTTTGTTTGTTTGTTTGTTTGTTTGTTTGTTTTTGTAGATGTATCCATTGGGACATGGTTCCATAAGTCTGCATTTTGATTGGCTATGGTTTTCTGTGGTGGTCTGAGTTGCAAAGAGTTTTCTTGGTAAGGGGCGAGTACTATCCTTATCTGTGGGAATAAGGACAAAAGTTTACAGATGTTTGTTAGGGATCATGCTGGTTTAGTAAATTACAAGTTGTGGATTCTCCTTTGATAACCACGGCTTCACTAGTGCTGAGTAGTTAGGTAGGTTTCCAGTACAAGATCTTGTTTCTCTTATTAAGCAAGTCTTAAGTCCAGTTAAAGATCTGTTGGTTACTGCCAAGGTAGGCATGTCACTACTGCATTGTTAACGTAGGAATCTTGGTTGCCTCCCTCTAGAAGCTTGCATGATGTCTTCTGATACCATGAAGGCTCGTCCTCGGGGAGGAGGAATTCAGATCAGTTCCAGGTCATAGTATGACTGTTTCTGAAGTGCATGCTGTCTTCATCACTTATCTTCCCCTTCTCATGAGGAACCAAGGTAACAGCAGTAGGCTGTATGTTTGGGGAATCTTTTGGACAGCCCTATCTAACAAAGGGGGCTACTGATGGCTGGTATTGGGATTTTGTTAGATGGTCTTTGGATCTTGGAGGGAGCACTGTCAGCCTAGATGAGAAAAGTTCATTAAAATTGTATATGTATATTTATGTGCAGAATTGTGTGTAGTGTTTGGGGTGTTTTTAAGGAAATGGTTAATAGTATGATTTCTTGTAACTTTTTCAAACATCCTTTTTTTATTATTGACCTCCTTCCCTCTCCTCCCCCTTCTCTAACCAGTCTCCCCCTTTGTCATTTCTTCATCCAATTCCTCATATCTTGTTATTCTCCTTTATCTTCCTCCCACCTTCTTTTGTATTTATCCCTTTTCCCTCCCGAAAGAGCTCCCTTTTCTTATTACCCATATGTGATGATTAACTCTTTAACACTTGCCACTAAAATAAGATTTTAAAAGAAAAAATCCTCCCAAATAGTATGTGTAAACATATCAACATACATGAAAGCAGTTAATAGATTATCATATTATTATGGTCCAGAAAACAGTTTTTGGTCCCTTTTTCCATTCTTCAGACTTGGCATGGTAACAATCCATAATATCAAAGTCCTTTTCATTAGCCTCCCAACCATAAATATAATGCCAGTTTGTTTTAGCTGCCCATGACTATTTCAACTGGATTGATGCAGTATATTGTTTTGGTTCTTGCCTGCCGTTATTATTATCATTGTGCTTCCTAGAAGCTGATGGGAAATGGAAACACGACTTGCTACTTGACTCATCCTATTCATTCAGTATAGTCATCATGCTACGGATTACTGGCAATGCACAAAGCAACTGGACTCATTCTGAGTAAAAAGCTAACCCCCTGTTCCTTGCGTGTTACAGCTGCTCAGCAAAATAAGTTGGACATGAGGGGAATGCTGTGCCTGTAGCTACAGTGTATGTTTCTATTTCTTCTCAACATTGCAGGTCCTCCATGCTTACAGTTCTGCTTAATGACTCTAACCTAAGCAGTAAAATCAGCTGTGAGTCCATGAGAGGGAAGGTAAAGCAACGAGATCTGGAGATTTCGTTGTGTGCATAGACTCAGTGTTCTGCTCCCTTTAAAAGTGGGCTGGAGAGATGGCTCAGTGGTTAAGAGCACTGTCTGATCTTCTAGATGTCCTGAGTTCAATTCCCAGCAACCACATGGTGGTTCACAACCATCTCTACTGGGGTCTGATACCTTCTTCTGGCATGCAGTTGTACACTCTGTTAGAGTATTCACAAACAAATAAACAAGTTCCAGAGAGTAACTGAATTGCAATCCATACTTCAACGTTCCGGGCTGCTGCGATGATTGAATTAACTAATGTCAGAGATATTTTCAAAGTGTGAAGTGTAAGGACAGATACCTATGATAGTATGTGTAAGAAAGCTTTAATATTATACCCAAAGACTCTTCCAAAGCCTTTCCCAAATTTAAAACTACACACTATTAGCAGTACATCAGCAGTAGTAGGTGGTACATCAAACAATTTGGATTTAATACTCTTTCCAACCTTTTTCCAGAGAGGGCTATTTCATACTTATTCCACTATAAGACAAGCAGGCCCACAGCAGTGATTTCTTAGATAATGCTTATAGCTTTGGAAAAAGCAAAAGGTGATGACTCATAGAAGCCATCTCCCAGACTTTTCTTTCATTCAAACTATTATCTTCTTCTGTCTTGTTAGCCTTAAAGACCCCAAAGTCATTTAACTTTTGTATACATATATGTGTGTGTACATTATATAATAAAATCTATATAGTTATTTATATAAGCACATTATCTATGTATAATGTTGGCAAGCTGTTACATTATGTAATGCATCTCATATCATTTTGTTGAAGTGATTAAAAATACAGATGTTGAAATTTAGGAATTAGCAGAAGGTTATGAGAAGACTAATATACATTACTTGAACAGCAAAATCATTGTTAGTCTACAGAAGAACACTAGTATGCCTCTAATAACTTTGCATCACAAAAATCAATCCGTTCCTAAAACCTAACGTATATAGCTATTATCAGAGTGCATGTGATAAATAACTACTTATCACATGCTATGTGATAAATAACTATTTATTTATAGTTATTTATAAATAACTATGTGCTATGTGATAGTTAAGTGCTATGTGATAAATAACTATTCAATGTGATTAGTAATTGAAATAATGTCTTATTTTTAAAGAAATCAGTAGTTAAGTAGAATGAAATATAATCTAGAACATAACTAAAATCTGATAGAACATATTGACCTACTGGCAATAAAGTAACAAAAATAATTTAAATGTATATTGTATTCTATAGATTCCGTGTGGTAGTTGATAAGAATATAGAAAATAACATCTGTTCTGCTTCAGCCCTGTTGCTTTAGAAATGTAGAAATAAAATGATTCATGTTAGGCAAGAAAGTTGCAGCACAATAAAGCAAAATGGATTAAAGTGTTTTATGTGAATCTTTTTCTATCACCGTGGCTTGTTTAACTCTTTGTCTACTATGTACAAAGTGGATAAAGGTCCTCCTTAACTGTTAAGGTAAGGAATGATCAGTGAAAAGAGAGCAAAAAAATTTTTGTGCTAAGCCGGGTGCCATGGCACACACCTGTAATCACAGCACTCAGGGAGACAGAGGCAGGTGGATCTCTGTGAGTTCTAGGCCAGCCTGGTCTACAAAGCAAGTCCAGGACAGCCAAGGTTACCACAGAGAAACCCTGTCTTGAAAAGACAACCCCTCCCCCCAAAAAAGATTTTTGTTCTACACTGTAGAAGCACCTGGTGTCCACGACCTGATACCAGGCTGTGTTGTGAGGCACTGGAACTAATGCAGGAAACAGGACTTAGTCTTTCACAAATTACCCTGCCTCGGTTAAGACATAAGGCGGGGCATCCCACTGTGTAAGCACCACGCTGCTTCATAGTCAGGCTTGCAATGGACGATCATGAATTGTCTCTTGAACATCACACCCATGAAGTCTCATCAACATGGCTGCCTAAACAAGATCTAAACCAGAATGACACCGCTAGACATGCTGACATGAAAGGGAGAAATACCGAGGGGCTTCAACTCTAAACAAATAAAACAAAAAACTTCGGGTTATTAACAAAGGCTAAGATTGGGACAAATAGTCTTCCCCAGGGAAGAGACCCAAAATTGTGTATCTAATACCAAATGTTTAGTCCTGAGATCATGTTCATACACTTAATATTATACAAACTGAGCAGGTTGTATTTATATACTTAAAAATATATTTGTATGTATGTATGTACGTATCCACATATGTCAACGATTAAATAAATACCGACTATGAATTTAAAGGAGAATATGGAAAAGATTGGAGGGAGGTGAGGAAGAGGGAAAGTAATGTAAATATATTTCATTTTTTAATTAAAAAGAAAGAAAATCTTACAAGACGATCAATGACTTCTCCCAATCTCTTCTCCGCCTTGGTGAAGAAATCTGGATATGGAATCATGGGAAGATCTAATACAGAATGATGCTCCCTTCGAAAAAGAAACACACAAAAAAACACATCCAGCATTAGATTTAGGAACTGTGCTTCACTAAGATTCATTTAAGTCGTAATTTATTATTAAGCATCTTGATACTGCTCTACTATCTGAAAGTGCTTGCTCTGACTATATTACTGGCACATGAGCTTTTAGTTTGTCAAAGTCAGTTTGGACTACCAAAACTTAAATTTTTTGAGGGTAAGATATGACATGTAGAATGAAAACTCGAAAATAAAAAAAAAAAAAAGGTAATCGTCTTGTGGCAGAAGCAAACTCTACAGCAGATACACAGCACATGAGATGTGAGCACACAAAGGGTGGAACATCAATGCCTTCCATGGGGAAGTGACCATAAGTCAGTGTATCACTGTGGTACGTTAGCAAAAGCTTGCAGATTTGCTGCTATTCTGAAGCTGGCCCCCAATTAAGGCAGACTTAGAGCCAAATTACACCCCTAATAATTCTACTGTTTCGGCTACCATGACAGAAGAGTGCATAGGGAAAAATATGTAAAGAAATGAAACGGTGGAAGGGGGGGGTTGAGTGAGAAAAGAGAGTTGTAAAGAAAGAGGCTTAGAGAAGGGGCAAAGGAGCAAAACTCTGGAGAAATTTCAATATCCTAAAAGGCAGTCAGACTAATGTATCATTTGGAGTACTTCACATTACTTTTCTCATGCTTGTTGCCTATGTCATTCTAGCGCGTTCTGCACTCTTAATTTCCACTGTCCCCTGCAGAACCACAGGTGACATTCTAGCCTACAGTGATGCTCTTTAGATCTCTGCCTCCCTTCACCACAGTGCCCACTTCCCTGTGAACCACCATCATCTCTCCTCTGGACTCAATCCTCTTCTTTGGAATTTGTTGCTCTGGGTGGTGGTTTGAATGAGAACAGCCCCGGGGGCTTATTTGGTCGAACACTTGGTCCCCAGTTGGTGGACCCCAACTGGGTCTACCAGTTGTTCAAAATAGATCAGGAGCTGTGCCCTAGTCGGCAGAGCTATGTCACTGGAGGTGGGCTTTAAGGCTTCAAAAACCCATGCATGCCCGTCCCGGTTAGCTCTTTCTCCGTCTAGTGTTGTGACGCAAGTTGTTACATAAATGAAGCTGCAATCCACAGCACCAGAGAGGTTATGTATAGGGGAAGGGACGGGGTGGGGGGACGTGGATCTCCCTGGGAGGGGGGCATAGAATAGATTCCATGGGTGAACTGCAGGCAGTTAGTGGATTAAAACAGGAGGATCAGGTGGGGAGGGAGAAGGGAAAATAGGCCGAGGAAGGAAATGAGGAGACAGCTAGACTTGAGGGCCATTTGAGGGCTGATATGGAAACTAAAATATGTGAAGTCGATTCTAATAAAGTCTGCAAATAATGATGGACATGGAGTCCCAACTGGCCCAAACAAAGCTTCCAGGACCAGGACTGGGTTTCCTTCATTTGATGAAACGTATTGGCTAAAGAGGTCCCGTGGACAATCCCAAACAACCCAGACTGTTGTCAAGATCATAGGTTGCCCTCTCCACAAACTGAGCGCAAGGCTGCATTAAAAGACAGCTGACAGCAGTGCGACCCAGCTCAAGAGGTTTCGGGGATAACAAAATTAGCCACTGAGCAGAGACCATTCTCGTGACACTATGGCAGAGAGCATGACTGCTTTTTCCCTGTCATGAGAATATGTCTGGGGCTCAGTTCATAAGTTCTGGACTAATTTTGTTGGCAGAGAAGATTTCAAGACACCTAACTAAGCAACATCTGTTGCTTAGTTATTAGTAACCATTCTTACACAGATCTACAATGAAAAAGAGCAACCGGTGCAAAAAATAAATATTTAATTTTTTATTAAAAATTTTTATTATCACTTATTATAATTTATTCAATTTGTATCCCAGCTGTGGCCCCCTCCTCACCCAACCCCACCCTCTTTCCCTCTTCTCCCTCTGTGCCTCTCCCCTAGTCCACTGAGAGGGGAGGTCTTCCTCCCCTTCTATTTAACCCTAGCCTATCAGATCTCATCAGGACTGGCTGCATTGTCTTCCTCTGTGGCCTGATAAGGCTGCACCCCCCAAGGGAAGGTGATCAGAGAGCCTGTCACTGAGTTCATGCCAGAGGAAGCCTCTGCTCCCCTTACTAGGATACTGAGTCTATGGGCTACATCTGAGCCAGGATTTTAGGTTCTCTCCATGCATTGTCCTTGGTTGGGGTATCAGTTTTTGCAGGGCCCCCAGGGCTCAGGGTTTTTGGGGTTGTTTTGTTTTGTTTTGTTTTGTTTGCTCTGTTGGTCTCCTTGTGGAGCTCCTGTCCCCTCCAGGTCTTTCCATCTCCCCCTTCTTTCATAAGATTCCCTGCACTCTCCCCAAAGTTTGGCCATTAGTCTCAGCCTCTGCTTCGATACCTCGATCAGTAGAGTCTTTCAGAGACTGGCTGTGGTAAGCTCCTGTCTTGTTCCCTGTCTTCTCCTGCTTCTAATGTCTATTGCGTCTGTCTTTCTGAAGGAGGACTGAGCATCTTCCCTAGGGTCTTCCTTGTTGTTTAGCTTCTTTAGGAGTATAGAGTTTAGTATGTTTATCCTATATTATATGGCTAATAGCCACTAATGAGTGAGTTTATACCATGTGTGTCTTTCTGTTTCTCAGATACCTCACTCCAGATGATCTTTTCTAGTTCCCACCATTTGCCTGCAAATTTCACGATTTCCTTGTGTTTAATAGCTGCGTAGTATTCCAGTGTATGAATGCACAACAATTTCTGTATCCATTCCTCAACTGAGGGCCATCTAGGTTGTTTCCAGCTTCTGGCTATTACAAATAGAGCTGCTGTGAACATGGTTGAGCAAATGTCCTTGAACAGTTTGAAGAGAAAAAGAGCAAATTTCACACTGGAGCCATGTCTTGTGCTCAAAGAATTGAAAGTTTAAAGAAAGGTCTGATGGGGAATGGAATAAAGGGAGTAGAGCCCTGAGGGCAAGACCTCACCCAGCTCATCTTCCAGCTTGAAAAGAGGAAAAGTCTAAAGACTCAGTTTAGGAAAGCAACCAATCAAAGCTTATGCAAATGTACTTCAAGGGGAGGACCCGATTCTACTCCAAACAGGCAGTAGAAGTTGGCAGCATCGGCCTTGTAGTTCCAGCTGTCGAGTCACATCTTGAAGGATACGGTGGTAAAGGGTTGTGGAATCTCCCCCTCTGGTGAAGGAAAGCTGCAGTGTGTGAAGGGGAGTTCCCTGCATAGAGGCTCCGGGAGGCCACTGTGTGAAACTGTGAAGATGAGGCCTGGATTGTGCTGGAGACCTCAAAGTGTCGGAGAGGCCAGAGACCTGGGATACCTGGCAAAAGACCGAAAGACGGGGCTTGGGACCGGCCCAAGACTGAGAACTGTTGTATTTGGTGACGCTGCAAGCAGGGAACCGCATAAACCTTTTGATGTCTGACACAGAACTATAGGATTTGAAGTTTTCCCTGCTGGGTTCCAGTTTTGATTTGGTCCAGTATTTTATCACTATTCTCCCTTTTTTTTTTTTCCTTTTGGAATGATAATATATATTCTGAACCAGTATGTTGAAAGTATGTAGCTGACTTTAATTTTGTTTGTATTTTAAAGTGGTCACAGGTAGAAGATTGCCTGGAATCAAAGAAGAGACGCTGGACTTTCCAATTGCTCACCATCCCCCCATTAAGGGATCCTGACGTGCGCTGTGTGTTTGTGATAGTAGTTCCCTGTGATTCCCAGTTGTCTTATTTCCGTAGCTTCATGGATCTCTAGTTCACAGGTTCACTCGCAATTGCTTCAGAATCCTTGTTCCCTCCTTGTTGTTTGTTTGTATACGTTGCCAGTTGTTTTCCTAAGCTCTTCTTCTGGTCTTCCATGTTGATTAGGTCAATCCCTTTAGTTCAAGCTCAGTGCCCCAGGGCTTGATCCTTCGGAGACCCTTGCTTCATTACACTTTCCTCAGTTGTGACTTTACATGTATCACGAGCTCGTGTGAACTTAGTGTTTTTCGGAGTAGCTCCCCAAACCAAGGAGATTTCTGTCTGTTTTCTTTCCAGTCTCAAGCGCCTAAGACAGTATCAGTAAACACACGATGTCTGTATGTCTGCTGAATGATTGATGAACATGTGAAATCTTTAAGATACTTCAACCATCTGTATTTCCTAAGCCAGCAGTAGGAGTCTCTCTCCTAAACGCTCAGGATCCAGTGCCAAAAGAGAATCACAGTCTCAGGGTCAGGCTGCAAAGTGAGGCAGATATCTGGTTCAAAGGCAGCAACCCGGCACTGGGAACGTGGCGCCGTCTCGCCTGGTAATCTTGAGAAGCAGTGCCCTCTCCTCTCGCCGCTCTATTAAAACATTAAAGAGAAGGGGGACTCTGAAAGCAGAGGACAGGCAGGGGCTGACACCTGGGTTAACTACATTCCCTCCACAAAAGCCAGGCCTTTCCAAAGTTCAAAGATATGCTAAGTACTCAGAGAAGTAAGAGAGAATCCTAAAAATTGTTTAAAGGTTAAAAATGTTTAAGTAAGTTGTCTCAAATTCCCTCTTACATAATATATAACATTTTAAGTGCAAATTATATAATGCTAAAGAGAAATTTTAGAAGGAAAACTTAATTATTTTTCTCTATATACATATATATATGGTTTTTAGTTATATCTGTTGACTCATTTGCACCAAAAAAAAAAAAACAAAAAAAAAACCCACATGGATTACAATATGAGAACAAAGGAAACCTTTAGTAAAATAATACAAATAGCTAAGCACATGATTTGTTTCTGTCATATAGCATTGCTGTATCCCTAATATGGAAAAATAATACTTTCCACCTCAAGGAGGTGAGGCATGCGCCAACTACTTTACAGGTATCCATCGTCACAGCATTGCATTTGTCCTTATCAGCGTCATGTAAAGGAGGAAGTCATGGCTCCTAGCTCGCGTGGCAATTGTGATGGTCTGTAAGGAGATGAGGAATTCCGGTATTTTCTAGTAAGGGAGAGGGAGAGAGTCTCTTGCTGTGAGTCACTGCCTCATGCCCTGCAGTGTAGGCAGTCAGTCCTTCAAGAGCTCCTGCAGCGGGGGGGGGGGGGGGGGGGGGTGGGGTGGTACTTAAGCTCTCTTAGCTTCGGAGGGTTTGGCTATACTTGCTGTCCCCTGGCTGAGGAAATAGATTATCCGACTGTGTGGCCACTTCCTTCTGTGTCTCCATGTTTCTTCCATTCTGGTTCACAACGGCAGCTCTTTCAAGCGCATAGGAATACTGTCCTTGGATTTAAGAGCCACGTGACCAAAATAACTCTAATGTTGACTCAGTCTAACTAAACTTTAGGTCTTTTAGGCTACAGGCTCTTAACCTCCATTCTCTTAAAGTATTCGCCTTAGAAAGTCATTAATTGTAAATTCTTTCAGCCCTTTGAAATGTAGATCTCATCAGAGCCTCTCGATAATTTTACAACCCAGGATGCCTTTCTTAGTGAGCTGGAGTTATTCCACTAAGTATAACTGGCAATGAAGCTAGCCTCCATCCACCAATCTCTGTGGGGAAGCAGTCTGGGAGCCACTGCTAAGTTACAATTACACAGTCGTCCAATCACATTCTCCTCCAGCACTTTCTCATGAGCTTAAAAACCATCCTGCTCTTTGCTTCAAGTAACCTGAGGTCAAGCCCTTCATCCTGTTTAGTGTTCTTGAGTAGAATTCCACCTGCCTGTTAATATATCCAGCACAGTTTTTCTTTGATGGAGCTGCCTAACCCAGGATGATATGATGATCCTCAGACCCTCCTATTAATTGCATTTGGAAAGACTTCTTTGGTTTCCAAGCCAAGTCACATTCACAGGGACTAGATAGTCCTGTTTGGGAGCATCTTTTGGAGAATTCAGTTTGGTACACCACAAACTGCAAAATACTGGCACAACAATCAGGGGGAATACAAAAGGGTTATGTGGAGAGGAGTACGGAGACCTGGTGTGGATGGACCCTAAAATCGAGTAGGATGAAGTGTATTCTCTTAGTCATTAAACCAATACTCCTCGCAAAGAGGGTGTTGTCATAAGGATTGATAAAAAGACAATAAAAGGAAACATTAGACACTGTCATGTTCACATGCAGGTAAACACAAGCAGACAGCTAAAGGACTCTGGGAAACTGATGTAAAGTGGTATGAGACAGTTTTTGAGTTACAGATAGAAGATGGATTATGTATGGTTGTCAACAGGCCTGTTGAGGTGGATGGAAAGACCCATTTGTGGCTTACTCCGTTTCATTCTTATTTCGAGGATGAGAAATATACATGGACGCTCTCCAAAAGGTGTGAGAGATGACAGTTCCTTATGCAATGCTCTTCTTCAAGCCCTGGAAGTTACTCCTGAGAGACAGTTCTGTCAGGACACAGGGGCAGGTGGCATGCACAGATCAAGGCCTCTGTGACCCTGTATCACAGCTTGACATAAGATTCAAAAACATTGTGGTGTTTCTATGTCACTATAAAACTGAGGCCTAAAGGTGGTACTTATTACAAAAGTCAAAGATTATTTAATAAAATTGTGTAAAAAGTATTAATGGCCCATGGATGCAGCCAGAACAAGAACCGCCAAAACTTCTGAGAAAGTAACCATTGGAAAAAAGCAATATTTTACAAGCCTTGCACCTCCACAGGGGATTTACACAACTGTTTTATGGAGCAAAAGGAAAAAACAAAAACAAAAAACTGAAGAAAAGGAGTTTTATTTAGAAAGAAGTTAGTAGAAACTTGGAAACCTCAAAGGATTGGTGACACAAAATTAGACTTCAGAGCTGTCAACAGCCCAGAATTGAGGAACAGAGCATTAAAAAGTGAGGGCTGCATTCCTAGCCAGGCTTGCCCTCAAGGGGTTTGCTTAATACTTAAACAGAGAAAGGTCTGAGGCCTACCTAAAGCTGTGGACAAGCCAAGGTCAGCTCTTAGAACATTTAGAGTAGCACAGGGTGAAAACTTTGAAGTTCTGAACCTGCAAACTTAAAGACACCTTTTGTAAATATTTCAGTCTCTCATTTGGGTCTCTGAAATCACACACACACACACACACACACACATAAACATATATATGTATATATTTTTTTAAATCTATCTTCATTTAATATGTGTGGGTATTTTTCCTGTACCACATGTGTGTGGTGCTGAGGCCAGATGAGGGCACTGGATCCTCTAGAACTGGGGTTACAGCCAGTTGTCAACCATGTTGATGCTGGGAATCTAACCGGTGTCCTCTGCAAGAGCAACAAATGCTCCCAAATGCTGAGCCATCTCTCCAACCCATTCGCTCATAATTTTTCATAAACAAATTTCACCATTCTTTTTTTAAAACGTACTTAGAAAACCCATAATGAAATTGTAGACACAGGCTTCTAAATAGCCATGACAGCCACGCTGAGGATAGACACAGCGGTCGGCAGAACAGCTTGTCTGTCTAGCTGGGATAAGGTGCTTGGTTTATTTGCCTGCCACCACTGGGGCGGGGGTAGAAAAAAAAAGACAGAAAAAGAAAGAAAGAGAAAAGAAAATGATAATAAGCATGTTCAAATAAAAGAGTAAAAAACAGAATTTCACCAGAAAATAGAATCTTACATGGATTATAGTCTAAAAACCTACATAAGCTAGAATTGAAAGAGTTAACACATGAAATGTAAAGTTTATCAAGATAATAACTACAAGAAGAAAAGGATATTAGATATGTCTGGGTCAAGTAAGGACCCGTACAAAACTCAAGGGAAGAGAAGACACACACAAGTGAATGGTCAAAGCAGCTCTCTTACCATAATGGAAAACTGGAAATAATCCAGATTTTACCAAAAGTATAAAGGCTAAAAACAGCAGTCTATTTATATATTCTAATGCTTTAGAGCATAAATTTTAATTTTAGACATAATAAACAAATAAGTCATATAAAATATGAAAGTATAAAAGGTAAAACATATATAAGAGAAGACAGTATAATTTTAATTAAAAATGTTCAAACAAGTAAAAATAAATAATGCAGTTTTAAGAATGCAAAGAGTTGAAGAAAATAATTCTGTAAAAAAAAAGGAAAGAATAAGATAAAATGTATGATAGTTTTACCTTTTGCAATGAAGAGAGAGCCAACCAATTGCAGAGAGATACATAGTTTCAGTTTTAGTAACGTTCATTGCTTCATCTGGAGCATAGGGATTTGGTTTTATTATGCTATTATTTTTACCTAGTGGTATTATTAAATTTGCATGTACATGTATGAAAGCCAAGTAAAAAGTACATTTTCCTGAATAATCAAAATGAGATACAAAATTATGTTTGTATAGGTGATTGGATGGATATGGAACCTAAGGTTTTAAGATGTGAAATACAGCTAAATCAAAACTGAAGTCTGCTGCTGGTGCTTGTCACTTGTACCTGGATAGTTCCACAATAAATTACATCATCTGCTACCGCTCAGACCAGCTTTCCCCGAAACGTAGTGGTATTTTCCTAGGACGCTTGCAAACCCTGTATGTTCTCACCGGACAGTGTGACTTCTCCACACAACCACGGTGGAACCATCTGAAAGCATACCCAGGCTTTCCAACAGTACTTGTTTTAGGATCCTTGGGCTCTCAGAAAATTCCCTGCACTCTGCCCAACAGTTGGCCATAAGTCTCAGCATCTGCTTTGATACCCTGCAGGGTAGAGCCAGCCTTTCAGAGGCCCTCTGTGGCAGGCTTCTGTCCTGTTTCCTGTTTTCTCCTTCTTCTGATGTCCTTCCTCTTTGCCTTTCTGAATGGGGCTTGAGCATTTTAGCCAGAGTCCTCCTTCTTGATTACTTTCTTTAGGTGTACAGATTTTAGTAGGGTTATCCTATATTATATGTCTAATATCAACTTATGAGTGCGTATATACCCTATGTGTCTTTCTGCTTCTGGGATACCTCACTCAGGATGATCTTTTTCCAGTTCCCACCATTTACCTGCAAATTTCATGATTTCCTTGTTTTTTGTTTTTATTACTGAGTAGTATTCCATTGTGTAGATGTATCACAATTTCTGTATCCATTCCTCAGCTGAGGGGTATCTGGGTTGTCCAGCTTCTGGTTATTTCAAATAAAGCTGCTACAAACATGGTTGAGCAAATGTCCTTGTTGTGTAGTTGAGAATCTTTTGGATATATGCCTAGGAGTGGTATAGCTGGATCTTGAGGAAGCGCTATTCCTAATTGTCTGAGAAAGCACCAGATTGCTTTCCAGAGTTGTACAAGTCTGCATTCCCACCAGCAATGGAGGAGGGTTCCCCTTTCTCCACAACCTTTCCAGCATGTATTGTCACTTGAGTTTTTGATCTTAGCCATTCTGATGGGTGTAAGGTGATATCTCAGGGTCGTTTTGATTTGCATTTCTCTGATGACTAAGGATGTTGAGCATTTCTTTAAGTGTTTTTTAGCCATTCGATATTATGAAAGAAGTGGGAAATAGTAAGACCTGGAGACGACAGAAGCTCCACAAGGAGAGCAACAGAACCAAAAAAATATGGGCACAGGGGTCTATTCTGAGACTTGATACTCCAACCAAGGACCATGCATGGAGATAACCTAGAACCCCTGCACAGATGTAGCCCATAGCAGTTCAGTGTCCAAGTGGGTTCCATAGTAATGAGAACAGGGATTGTCTCTGACATGAACTGATTGGCCTGCTCTCACCTCCCCCTGAGGGGGAAGCAGCCTTTCCAGGCCACAGAAGAAGACAATGCAGCCAGTCCTGATGAGATCTGATAGGCTAGGGTCAGAGGGAAGGAGAGGAGGTCCTCTCCTATCAGTGGACTTGGGGAGGGGCATGTGTGGAGAAGGGGGAGAGAGGGTGGGATTGGGAAGGAAGGAAGGAAGGAAGGAAGGAAGGAAGGAAGGAAGGAAGGA
>NW_026596100.1:633651-676092 GCF_907164565.1 Psammomys obesus | reverse complement strand
GGAAGGAAGGAAGGAAGGAAGGAAGGAAGGAAGGAAGGAAGGAAGGAAGGAAGGAAGGAAGGAAGGAGCGAGCTACAGGGGGGATACGAAGTGAATAAAGTGTAATTAATAAAAATTTAAAAAAAATCCATCGGCTCATATGCTAGAGATCTCCCCGCTGGGCTCTGCCATCCACTTTGGTGTACCCAGTACTGAGCACGCCCTGTGCACCCATGGTTTCCCGTCATGCTTTTCCCCGGCTCGCTTTTTGTGCCCACCGAGAAGCACCCCTGCTCCTCCAGGTTTGTTTGACGAGATACACTCATCCTCTGGTTATACTGTTCAGTTGGCCGAGGTTGGCGCTTACCCGTCCACAGGGGCACAGGAGTAAATCCTCTCTGCACATCTGAAGTCTCATTTGCTCAGGAGCCACCAGCCCTCGGTGAAGAGCCGCATAAAGTGTCCTGTGCGCCTGCCTCACGGTCCCAGGACACACGCTGCTGAGAAATCATGGTCTTTTTCCCTCTAAGGAAACACATTGGTTCTGTACTTAATGCGACCCACTTAAGACAGCGTCACGTTTGTAGTTCATTTTTACTTTCCACGGGATTTACCCACATTTTTACTGTTGGATTACAAGGCTGGGACGGGGATGCGAATCATGTATTTATTTTTCCTCAGCATAGTTTGCAGAAAATAAGGTGGAAAGTCAGAATTCAAACTGATCCTGGCTTCCTCAAGGCTCCTAAGGTCCCTGAGCGTGTAGACGGCGCCGTACCTGCAAGTCAGGGCAGGAAGGTCACGTCGCTGGAAGAAAATAAGACCTGAGCCATCTGTTAATTTTCCAGTCACATTTCCTTCACCTCAATTCATTTTTCTTAAGAACCATGCCCCATCCCTGGAAACTAAATATTTCAACTCTTCGGGGACATATTCAACTATAACTTTTACACTCAATAGCCCACCTGTCAGATTTAATCTTTGATGCATTTCTCAAAGAGGGAGTTTTTAATTAGATGACTTACTGAGCACTTCAGGGGAAGATCTTTATCCCAATTAAATATTTTTTTATTTTCCATTTGGGATTGCTGAGTGATGCAAATCGTAAATCATATCTGATTATACCTTGACTTTTACTTTTATTTCTTTGCCTGAATTGACTCACTCGAGTACAGCCTCAAGTTTGCGTATAGCTGCTGAGGAAGAGCAAGATTTAAAGTGCTTTACCTGAAACTTAGCATTTAAAGAAGCCGCGAAGACACTACCAACAAAACCAAACTAACACCAAACCCGTTTTCGTGGCTACTCCTAAAGGGTGGGTAAGTGGGTAAGTGAAGGTTTGTTCTCAACAGCTACTATTTTACCACCTCCGGTTCCAGAATTTAAACATCTGTAGGTCTCTGTCTGCCCAACATGAGCGAAAATGTTCTGCTCTCTCTCCTCTTCAACAGCAGTACCTGAGCAATGTTCTGGAAACTACTTAAGTGGAAAACAGCGGAAGACTCCAAGGTCACTGGACCTCTGACAGCCCCTCTCTAGCTGTCCCAGGGGCTCCGGTTAAGGCACTGGTTGCTACAGTGTCAGTCTCAATATTCCTTGCTAGCCAGACTGTTGGTCTAAGTGGTTTCCATATGCAATTTCAGCTGGAAATTTTCAAGTCTCTTCACGTTGACTAGGGCCGACAGAAGCGGCAAAGCAGCGCAGAATAAAGGCCTTTTGAAATTTCTTTTCAATGGATGGTCAAAATAGCCTGTATACATGCTCCATATATAGCAATTCTTTCTGTATTTCTAGACACAAAATGTTCCAGTTTGGGGACAAACAGTATGTGCTGGTACCTCTTACATTGCTCACTCACCGAACGCCCTCCTGCAGTTTGTCGACGATTCCTTGAACCAATTTATAGATCAGAGACTGGGGCCTTTTTATAACTTGAAGTTCAGACACTAATCTATGTGATTTTCACAACAGGACTGTGGTATGTTTGGTGGGAAAAAAAAAAGTCAGAAGATGCAGCCAGACGACGCTATGCAAGAGGTTTCACAAAGCAGGCGATGACGCAGTCAGTGCTCCTCTGGGGGAGAATGAGCAGGAGTTCACGTAGATGCACTGAGAACTACGCTACGCATGACATATGACGCAAGTGGCGTGACGCCACGTAAGAAGACGTAGCAATGTGTGCTGAAAGGCAGGACTGATGGAGAAGAAGGGACGCTTTTCAGTTTGAACGTGTTCGATTTTAGTGGCTTTGGTCGGTTGGTTGGTGTGTGTTTGTTGTTTTCATTTGTTTGGTTTGGGGGTGTTGTTTGGGTTTTATTTTGTTTTGTTGTTTCATGGGTTTGTTTTTTTAGGGCTTTGGTTTTGCTTTGTTTGTTTGCAGTCCTTGAAATTGGCTGCTCTCTTAGCCTACTAGGAGATTGTCACCCTGGGAACACTTTATCGAAGACACTTTCTCCAATTCAGTTTTCTCCTGGCGCCCACCCCTGCTAGCTGTCTGTTCCCAGTTCCTCTTTGGAGGGAGCACAGTAAGAAGTTTCTCAGTACAAACTAGTGAGCGGAAGTTAGTAGTGTGAAACCCAGCACTGCATTATCGGATTCAATAGTTTGTGATAGGATATATTTAGGTATCATTTGTTATCTTAACTCAATAAATTTTATGTGAAATCTTCCTAGCCAAACAAATATTAACAATCAAATATAACCCGGGGCAATCACCATTCTAGAATTGGTATAATTACTTTTCAATTCCCTGAAGCAATTGCTTCACTGTTTTGCCTCTGGCATGGTATCTTCATCATCGTCATCTTCATCATCATCGTTGTCGTCTTAAAGGAAACAATGTTAACCATGACACCGCATCTGTTTTCTTATCCATTATTTGTGTTTATGAAGAAAATAGCACAAAGACAGTTGGAAACTCCAGTTGGGTTGCTGGGCCTGGTGAAAAATGACTCTGATTATGGAGTGATTGGGTAGTGATTACATTAGTTACATAACAAATCACCCCCAAATTAGCAGGCTGAAATAACAGACATTCATCTTCTCGGGTTTTCCGGGTCAGGAATTTGGACAGTGCACAACACAGAAAGGCACTGTCACCAGGTACCTCACAGCTTAGTCCGGTGAGCACGCGCTGATAACTTCATTCACATGACTACTGACAAGCCATGTGGCCTGACTGGCTGTTGTCAGATGCACCAACTTCTTGCTGCTTTAGTCTGTGTTTATAGAGCAGCTCAGACTGTGGCAACTGACTTTTTTTTTTTTTTTCAGGTTGAGCCCCTCCAAGACAGAAGCCATTTTGTCACCTAGCCCTGGAAGTGGCCTCTCATCCCCTCTGACCCATTCTACTCCTTAGAAGTTAAGCATTGAGTTCACACCACAGTTGACGAAACACGCTAGATGCTGACACACACACACACACACACACACACACACACACACACACACTCAGCAGTCAAGGCCACTGGAGGACACTGCAGAGCTGCCCTCTCTGGAGTCAAACCCTTTTCTTAGGAAAATCCCCACCTGTCAGCCTGTGCAGGACACGCTCTTCTGCTGTGCTGAGAACAAGGCATCAGACAGGCCTGTGCATAATGTGGGAGGGCAGGTGTGGGAGTGGAGGTCACAGATGAAGCAGGGGCCCCAAATCTGACAGCCGTTTCAGGTGAGGTCATTACCTTCACTCGAGACTACGGCCTTGGAACTCTGAAGGCGGGTAAGCAGGAAAACAGTATGATCAGAATTCTGTTTCAAAGTGATTGCTCGGACGATTGTGCAGCCTGAACGAGAAATACTTAGCAATGTGGGACCATTTCCGGGCCAATTGAAGTAGAATGGTGGAGGTAATTATGAAAGACTGGGAGAGTGATCTTCGCAGAAGAGCAATTGATTGCCATAGCAACTATACAGATTTGGAGGAAGAAATAGAAGGACCAGAATGTGTGCTTCGCCCTCTCTTCCCTGCCTCCGAGTGACTTTCTTGCTGCTAGATTACATACTCAATAGTATGCAACTTTCAGTTTCAGAATGAGCTAAGGATGCCAACGCTAGTGTCCCATGTGTGACTGTTTCATTCCAGGAGCTGTCAACTACGACGTGCTGGCTTTGAGGGGTGTGCTTCTATATTTACACAGCACGCTGGCATTATTAGTGAGGAAGCAGCACCAAGCCGAAACTCTTTCTTTTTCCAGGTCTGTAGATCGACTCCATGCCTGGCAAACACTCTTCTATCTAGCCACACCCATGGTTCCAAGCTATCAGTTTAGAGGAGAATGTCCTGGGGTTGGCTCCTCACTCTCGTTTATTACTGTTTGGCCCTTGGATAGAGTTTGATTAGTGGAGCCACAACCAGCATGCTGAAAACCGCACACAGCCTGGAAGCTCTAGTTCCTATGAGCAAATAACGATGATGTAGGAGTCACTGGAGCCATAGCTGAAAATGAGAACCATTTAAATAGAAGTAGAGAAAGTGTCTTTCAGATCCCAGAATCTAAAAGCAGGCATAAACATAGCTTTTAAGACAACACAGGTAACAAGTCCCACAGGGACGGACACGATAGCACCAAGGAATACTTTTACCCTCCCTGTATTACATCTCTTATATTTATAATTAGACTCTACAAGGTATAAAATAATTTTAAAAGCAAACAGAAGAAAATTGAGGGATAGAGATTTTAGTATATACCAGAAAGAATACTTATAGTATATCCCAGGAAGAATAAGAATTATCATTGCTGAAATATCTGAGATCCAGGAAGAATGGCTACGCAGAATGTCACAGTCTAACTCTCATAAGCTACTTCTCTTTTACGTGACCATGGCCATCTTGAATCTCATAGGACGCTGATAAAATAAAGCCCTACTAACTCTTCCTCAGGGGCATACAGGTGGAGGCTCAGGAGACTCTTAGACCAAAACGGATTCCAGGGGCTCATGAGAGTCCTAAGATCCTGTGAGGCCCCTCCCTTCCCTAAGACTACATAAAGGGTAAATAATCTACTGTGGTGCTATGGCTGCCTTTCAGTCATCCATGTTCCCGCATGTAATCCTGATAAACTCAGCGGTTCACCAATGGACACGGATAGAAATTTTTTTATTTGATCTACAGGTGTCCTCTCTATATGATACTAATAGGTGGACTTTTTTTTTTTCAAGAATATGCATATGATGCTAACACAGTTACAAAGCATTAATTCCTTCTATTACTCGGGAACAGGTTAGGCATTTTGATCATCACCATGCCACATGGATGTAGATCTAAATGGTCTTTCACTGTCATATAAATATGAAGGCAGGAACACAAAAAAAATATATATAAATATGTCTACTGGCAAATTCCAGACCTCTGTAGAGCTCACTTTCATACATACCAAGTAAAAGAAAGTTGTCCAAAAGTCTCTAAATAACTGCAATAAAGGAATATTGATACATCATTTCAGAGATGAAGAAGATACAATTCTAAAAATTATTTTCCATAAGGACTGGGAAAGTGAACAGAAAGCTTGTACTTGATACTTTTGACAAAATGTAAAGTGTAATAGCTATAAAATAGACATTTATAAAAACGGAACAAAGAAACCCTATGAAATCAGAACGGATGACATGAAAACAGAGTGGCACAGTGAATCAACAAAACAGAAAAAAAATATTATGAAAATAAAATGTGTGGTGGGGGCACCCACCCGAGACTTCCAAGTTCAAAGGGAAACATGAATTTAAAATAGAGAAGATAAACTGGATATAACAGGACATGGCTGTCTCCTCTGCAGTCGAGTGTCAGCGGCAGGAAGATTATGAACTGAAGACCAGCCTTCATTACAGTGTGTGTGAGGTCCTTGGATTGCTTTTAATCTTGGAAATTCTCTTATTCTTTTCTAATGTCTAGAGTTTTTATTCCCCTCTTGAGCTAGTGCAAGTTCTATCATGCCGAAGCCAACCTTCACTCTATTACCCAACAACCGAATGCAGGTCCACCGGTGCCCTGCGTCACTCTTCGATGTGCTCTTCAGGCCAAGCTGCAGCGTACACACCAGAACCCTGGGAGCCCTTGGCGTATGCATACAGCTGGACGACCTTTACAGCCCTACCAGGTCCCAGCCGCAGAAAAGAGGCTCCAGCCTTCTAACCTGAGTCACCTAAACATGCACGCCTCTTGCTTATCCTCACCCATGGAAACACCCATGAAGCACCCAGGGAAGACCGGAGCCACAAAATCAAAGATCCATGTTACTGAATGGCCACCTCTTAGGCCAACAGACAAGGTACGCCACACTTGCATGTAATGGGATAAAAACAAGAGTTCACTGTACTGAACCATTTTTAATTTAAGATTTGATTCTGGAGCTAGCTTTGCTTGGATAGCTCATTGACCCTTCCTTTTTTTTTTTTTTTTTTTTAGTTCCCTGTCCTCTTAGGGAAAAGTTGAGTATATGGTTCTCAGTCTTTAAACAAACATCTTCCTTTAAACCAAAAATGCTCAGATAATTTTATTTCCAGAAATGAATGTGTGTGTGTGGTTGCACGCACGCACGCCTCCTGAAAAGACACCCTTTAGATAGTCCCATTTAAAAACTGAGAACTGTGTTTTATGCTGCATTTCAACAGCTCTGGATCTTTTCTGGCCCCTCATCGTCTTCAGAGGAAAGTTCAAGGGCTCACGTGGCTTGCCAGGGTCACTGTTCTGCAGGCATAGCCCAATTCACCACACCTTCATTTCTTCCTTGCTTAGTCGCTTAATCCTTTAGCCATTATTTTCAATAAACTCTCACAATGCTTTGCTTTAATTTTTTTTTAATACTGTTCCTGTTACCTAGAATAAATAGCTCTTGTCCTTCCCAACCTAAGTTCCTTCCTCCTTCAAGGCTTAGATAACTTAATTGCTTATCAACTGAACATTTCCTAATCTCTTCCACTGAGTTTCCTTTCGGGAATCCTTCTAGCTCTTTATCTTCCTTACAGTTTTTATTATTTATAATTAGAATAGCTATTATTTATAATTAGAATAGCTCTTACAAAAATACTAACTATATATTAAGCATTTCAAAAATCTCAGTGAATGTAGTATATTTCCAGGTATGATTTTTTTTTGTAAATGTAGTATATAATTTTTTTATAGTTGAGTAGTTTATTTAAAGACAAATCTATAGATAAATGCTAAAACACTCAAAGATGTTTCAATTACTGTTTTTGTTCGCTGGTTAAATGAGACTTTTTTTAGGTCATTTTGTGACACATCTTCTCTAAAGAAAAGGTAGTTTCATTATCTTGGCTAGAAATAACTCAGGTCAACATTTATGACTATAGGGAAATAAAATCTTCCTTTGTGCCAAAAAAGTTGATAAACATGCTTTAAAAATACAATAAAAGGCAGTCTGAATCGATTAATAGGATTCATTTCGGTTACTAAGTAGAATATTAATCACATACTAAGCAGGGAAATGTATTTTGTAACACACGTAACTTGTCCAAATATTGCCTAGATGGTTGGTTAGCATTTTAGTTTATTTTGAGACTCCTCTCAGTTTTGAAGAGAACAACAGAGCACTTTTTTCCTTGAAGAACTTATGCAGATCACTTTAACTTCCTTGGGACTGATTTCGCAGCCACTGAGGTTCGGGAGGGGTTTTGTTCTGCGTGCATGAGGACAGACCCTGGGTGATTTAAAATGGCTCACATCAGTGCACACCAATTTAGGACATGGTGAGCCACAAGGAGATGCAGATTAGGATTCTGCAACTGAGACCAAAAATAGATTTTGTCAAGCACCCTCTGTGCAGTCTATAAATTATATTAAGAAGGGCAGCCACAAAAGCCCCAACTCTACACTACAGCAGTGCAAATAATGAAAGAAACAAATAAATGAAAGGTATCCAAACAGAAGAACTTGCCGAGTGCAGTCTCTGTTCTCATTCTGTGTGTTTGCCAGTTTAGGAGGAACAAACGAAAGGAAAACTACTAAAGGCTTCACGCCAATGTGTGTGCCACAGATCATCCTCTTAGATGGTAACAAGCAGCTTCTATCCTTGAACAACACGCAGGCTCCGCCCATGTGTCTGTGCGCACCCTCTTTAGAGTGTGAGGTGCTTAACACTCAGCTTTTGGGTGAAGCAGCATAAAAACAAAAACAAAAAAAAAAAATTAACTAATTGGTGAAGTGATTGCCCCTGAAAGGGAAACACGGAATCACTTTGTTCAACAGTAATTACTTCATGATATGAAGATCGTTTTCTGTCTGCTCAATAATTCATTTATTAGTTTACTGTAAACGACCTTGTAACTTCCTTTGTTCCACATCCTGGGTCCACACCACAAGCCTCGCTAGGACCTGTGAGCAGAGTTGTTGATTACTTACTTGTCTTGAGTACGCCAGGTGAAAGTCGCTGACTTTCAATCTCTACCGCACATGGTAAGCTTTAGAACTCAATAACAAGTACTTAGAACAAGTGATCTACAGATGTATTTCAGTTCGGGCAGGACTCTGAGTTACCTACTGCAAGGACTTCCGCTCTGCCTCTGTCGCTAGCTACCTGTGTTCAATGTCACCCTGCAGAGTTGTGACTCCTTGTATGAGTCTCTCTTCTCCATTATCTCCCTGTCTCACTCTCTGAGTTATTTTTTTCAGGTTTTCCCATCTCAGCTGGTCAGCTTGATTCTTCTACTATGTATTTTTTTAATCAGAAAAGGCTCAGTTTTATATGCAAAGAAATAAATTCCACTGGCCATCACTGTAAGTGATAATCCCCTTGGGCAGTATGACCTAGATAAGGGATATTGCCAGGCTGAAAGAATATTACAAAGCGATGAAAAAAAAAAAATCAACTAAGAATTAAGAACAAACCTAAGTGCATGGGAGTCCAAAATCTGTAAGTATAATGGAATTAACAACCAACAAATCCATAATTATATTTGAGAACTTCAGCAATTTTCTCCCCAAAATTAATATAAATGTAAAAATAAAATCAATAAGAATATATGAGACTGACAAAAATACTGACAAATGACCTTATGTAATTAACAGTAATAGAACAGAACTATCATGGCAGAATATAAAGGATTTTTAAGTACACAAGACACACTCACAAAATTAGATAATATTCAGGATCATATATCAAATCACAACACAGATATGAGAATAAAAATCATATGAACCATAAGACCATGAAAATCTTAAGCGAGGAAAGTAACAGAAAGGAATCTAGGAAATCTCCAAGTATTTAAAATTACACTATATATTTCTAGATGCCCACGGTTCAAAGACAAAGAAACAAAGATTAGAAAGTACTTTAAACAGAAAGAAGCTGAAAACAACAAAATGCCCAATGCAGTTAAAATAGTACTAAGAATGAAATGCATATAAGGACACATGAAAGGCTCATTATGCAGGAAATTTTATAAACTCTTATAGTCGTGAGCTTTTACTTTAAGAAACTAATAAAGAAAAACATTCTATCCTTAGAAGTAAAGGGAAGCACAAAAAAATTCAGTAAGCTTAACAAACGGAATTGAGAGTGGAAAGCAAGCAAGCAAGCAAATGGAAACCAAATCTCTGCTCTCTGTAAATACAAATTTTATAAAAGGAGACCACAAAATGGCCAAAATTAAGACTATTAAGAAGAAATCTCATTGTAGAAACTCAGACGCTTAAAAACTATAATGTTACAATCAAAATAATTCTCATCACTAATGAGATACAATGGGCAGATGTCTTGAAAGGCATGAAGTATAGTAGACATTCTTTCAAGAAGAAATGGATATGACATGATATGAAATACATTATAGACATTGAGCTCAGAGTTAAAATGCATCCCTGTAAAAGGATACGGTGCTGGGTCCATGGAACACTGAAAGATTTAAGGAAAAAAATGATGTCAACACGGAGGAGACTCTTCATTATAGCCTCAATCCCCTTTTTTGAAGCCAGTGCTGTCCTGACCCTAAAACCATAAAAGTTGTTGCCAGCAAATGATAATGACAATATTTCCGATAAACATGGGTATAAACACTTAAGCAATCAAATAGAATGGGAACAAAAAACCCAAATGGTACATAAAAAGAGGTAACAAGAAATACACATGGAGGGAATGCCCCAGGAATGGAGGACTATTTTACCATCGAAAAACCAAACAGTGTAATTACCTGCATCACTAGACTCAAACTGGACAATCTTTATGTGTTTACTTCCGTGAATAACATAACGCCTTGCAGTAAAATTCAATATAATATTATTCATTCATTTTAAAAACTTCCTTGAAAATTAGGAATTCAAAAGAACTCTCCCAACCTGATAATGTGACAACCTGTGCCCTCCCTTTCCTGCCACAGACCGGCCCAGTCGGGCTCCCGGCGTCCTCGGGAGAACAAGGCTTTGGACAGGAAGACACGGATTCAGCAAATTGACAGACAGACCAGTGAGGCTTTGGAATCTGCTGCACTTTACTGAAATCAAGCTAGTATTTTTATAATGATTTCACACAAAGGCACCTTAAAGTTGGCAAACTTCCCAGGACATTTAGACTTTTACCAAGAATACAAAGTTTACATTTTAACATAAGGGAGTGCCCACAAGAAATCTTGGCCTAAAAACTTTTGATCAAAGCAGACAAAGGGAAAGAAACCTCAAATGCAGTTTTATTATTGCTAACCAATGAAGAGGAAAGTCAGGAGCTAAGTCAGATGCCTGCCAAAGTCTAAACACACCTTTGTCAACCATCCTCCCATATGTCCTGTTAAAGATTTATGATCTTCCCTAGGAACAAGACAATAAGGGGGGCAAGCTTGAGCCAGCTGTACTTCTCATGCTACTTTTTCCTAAGAAGGAGCCTAATATTTTTTTACTATTCTTATAATGCCTATTGATACTGAATCTGATTTATTACTTTTTTTAAGCTTATTCTTTTTACATTTTATTCTTATTAAAACCTTTAATAATTTACTAATGATAAATTTCTTTATAGAGTTAGTTGTGCTGTTTCAGGAATCATAAAGAAAGATCAAAAAACTCATTAATCCAGCCCCACAACCGCAACCGAAAAAGCGTAGAAATCTCAGAACGCGTCTCTTTGCCGGGCGGGGGGAAGGGGGGCTGCCAGGGGCCTCCAGAGAGCATAATCCCGAAGGACACATGTCTCTTAGTCTGAGTAGCGCTATCTATTGACACGCTACACCAGGCGCTGGAGTGGGTGAGGCGCTTTCCCACGTGATTGCTCTGTTACCTAAGTCAGAAACAAAGTAAGGCATCTTCTCTCGCAGCTAGCTTTAACTGTCAACTTGACACAGCCTAGAACCATCTGAGAAAGGAATTTCAGGTGAACACTTGCCCGGATCAGTTGGCCTATGGCATCCTTTGTCTTGATTGTTAATTGATGTAAGAGGGCTCAGTCTACTGTGGGCGTAGTCTTTCCCCAGGCTCTAGGTCGTATGGGAAAGCAGCTAAGCATCGTCCTGCAAGCACCCCTAGTCCTGTGGTTTCTGCTTCATGCTCCACCTGGGTTTCCTGCCCTCAAAGATGGACTGCAACTTGGAAGTATAAGACAAATAAATCCTTTCCTCCTTTTGGGTGCTTTTGGTCAGTGTTTTATCACAACAGAAAAGAAACTAGGGTAGCACTAATGTTTCTTCTTCTTTTTTTTTTTTTCAAAGAAATAAGAAACTAATATGTACGAAGTTCTAAAGTAGTTCTAAAGTGTGTCCATATGCGTGTAGTTGACAGATCTATCTATAAAGGCTTTGAACACTTTAAGAACCATTGAATTTATTTTATTACATTTATAACTGAGTTTAATGAAGTTATGTGACAAAAAATACTAAATATGCCCCATACATTGCGATTTTATGTACTAGCAGACTAATTAGAAATTACAGGGGAAAAAATCTGTAATTACAACAAAAATGCAAAAAAAAAAAAAAAACTGGATATAAATTTGAGAAAATATCTGTAGGATCCATGTGCTGCAAGTTTTAAAATATCCAAACTTATGTCGGTAAAACCACATACTACTGTTCTGTTAAAGGAATATAGCCATAAAATGATTATTAATGACACCCTGCTATGCTCAGGTGTCTTGCTCAGCCGTCATCCGAGAAGCTTCCTCATACAGTCATACAGTCGAGGAAAACAAATTCAGAGACCTACAGAGGAGCAATGTGCAGAGAGTGAGAGACCTTGGAACACTCAGCCCTCAATGGGATGTCTCCATTAAACCCCTTCCCTCAGGATTCAAAGAATCCTGAAGAAGAGGAGGCACCAGAGGAGATGGAGGACATGAAGGAAAAAGGGCCTTCTAAAACACAGCAGGGCCGGTGCACATAGGAACTCAGAGACTGCGGCAGCATGCGCAGGGACCTGCGCAGCGCCAGGCCTCATGGGGTCCCAGCACTAAGAGAGGAAGTAGGCGTACCTAACCCAGAAGCTATCTTGAACTCAAAGAGTGATATCCACTCTCAAGTGAAAAATCGGTTTTCTCCGATGGAGTCTCGGGGAAACAAACCGCTCTTAAGGGCAGACCCCATGCCTAACAGTAGATGGTCAGCGCAAAACAGACTCAGTCACATTTTAGAATTTCTTTGTCTCAGATGCTTCATCAAGAATTTTTTTTTTCCTTACAGGTTCTTTGTGTATATATCATGGTTTGCAGTTTTGTGTATTTTATGGGATTTCTGAGTGTGAGAATGTGTGCATTTGAGCTTTTTTTGTTTGGCTCTTTCTCTTCTGTTTGTTTTGTCTAATCTGTTTGCTTTATTTTATTTTGCTTTAATATTTTTAGATGCTTGTTTGTATCCTAAAACAATAAAATAAACTGTTTCCCATTGGATTGTGAAGAAGAAGGAGGAGGAGGAAAAGAAGGAGAAGGAGGAGAGAAGGAAAAGAAAAGGTACACAGTATTCTTAAGCTAGGGTGGTAAACATTGAAGTGATTTCATTTTACAATAGACCTAGAAGTGGAACATAATCTCACTGAAAATTCTTAAAGGATTTTAAGTAGCCATAGACGAACTTTAGAATTTACACGGAACAGTACGTTTTAAAATCCTGAAATAATAGAGAAAAAAAACTAAAAAATTCTACCTGGTTTCAAGACATAAAGAGCTATAATAAGTGAGAAGATATGGTTTGGTATTAAAGTTGACAAATGTTTTTTTGTAATAAAATAGATAAGAAATATATTCCTATAAACACAGACGATTGTAATTTTAATGAAGGCAAAACTTCAATTATAATAACTAAATACTAGTCTGTTAAACAAAGGATGCTGGGAAAGTTGTATTTTCATACTTGATAAGAGTAACATTTACATATACCTTCTATGTATAAAAGATGAATCAAAATAAACAACAAACTTAAAAGATATAAATAAAAATGAGAAACTTTTAAAATAAAAAAGGAGAAAGTCTTCCTAAAATTAAGTGAGTATTCTTAGTTTCTGTTCCAAAAAACTTGGCCAATTTTATTTTAAATAAAATTTAAAGACTGGATTTCATCAAAATTTTAAAATATTTCCCTGTTATGTAAAATGCCAAGTATTGAAAATAAGCAACAGGAAAGGACAAAGTGTTTGCGAAATAACCAGGTGCCAAAACACCCACACTATGTAAAAGCATTGTTAAATTTCATTAATGAATAATCGCGAAAGTGGGCAAATAATTTTACAAAAGAAGGCAACAGAGGGAAAAGGTTGGAGTACTGGATGCCCAACTAGGAGACAAAACCACTGCACATAGTGAAGTTCGTCTTCTGCAGCTTTTTAAAATCTTTATTTCTTATTCTTGTTATGAAACTGTACATAATGAATCTTCAGTCATTTTCACCTCAGTCACCCTCTCAAGTCCCTACTCCTCACATGAAAACACCCCCTTCCCAAGAAATCCCTGCCCTACACTAGTGTCTTTTCTGTGTGTGACACGCCTAGTGTGAGTGTCTTTGTGTGTATAACATGCTGAGCGTAGTGAGGGTTGCCTTTGGGAGGTTACCTCCCGGGCCATGGACAACTTATCAGTGACACCTTTCCCCGCTACGGCTGACTGTCCAAAAAGAAGAGGCCTACGCTAACTCTTCCCTCTTCCTTGGTGAAATGCTGACCTAACTAGAGTAGGTTTGTGCTGCTAACCCCACTGCAACGCATTAGTGCACAATGGCCAAGGGACACCCAGAGGCTGGCTTTGTTCACACACCTCTCTACCCTCCAGCTCTCCTCTTGTCCCTGTTCCCTCTTCCACAGTGTCGCACACTACTTTGAGGTTGGCCTTTTGTCCTCTTTCTCATTTTCCTCCTCCTTTCACTTGCTATCTTCCTTTTTGTCTCTTTCCCCCATTGTCTCGGTTTTAGAATTTAAGTCGTTGTTTTCTAGGTTGACTCACTGTTTTAGGAAAAGGCGAAGCTGAGGCATGAGGTCTGTGGAGCTCCTGGCCTTGAGCAACAGAAGAATAATGCAGATCATTGGGTTACCTGGGGACTAAGCTCAGTCTCTTCTTTAGGAGTTGTATCTCTTAATTTCCCAGGAACATAGCCTGGCCAGGCTATTTCCCAGGGCCAGGCCTAGGCAGCAGTAACACAGCAAGATCGTTAACACCTTTGCAGGAGGGACGGAGCAAACTGAACTACAACAAACATGACGCTCACCCCCAGCTCTATGTAGTCTGCTCCATTCACAGGTCCATGCCTAGCACTGGGCATGACGTCCACCCTGAGCTCTATGTGGGTGCATCACCCACGGGTCCACATCCAGCACTGACCACAATGTCCACCCTCAGCTCTATGCCATTCACAGGTCCATACCCAACATGTGAACTCAAGGATCCTTGTGAGTCCATGCCTACCTTCAACTCCTTTCCCTACTTCCCATTTCTTTCCTGGATCTGTTAGGACTATTTTTTACTTATTTTCTTCTATCTGTGGATGTTTTTCATCTAAAAGGATGTTTCCATATGCCTGCTTGGAGCAGGAAGAGGAGATGAGCTGCATGAGTCTGCTATGTTGCTCTAGTGTATAAAATACTACAAATATTTGCCAAGCCAACTTGCTTAATATGATGTCTGCGATGAAACAATATAACTGCATTCTACTTAACTCCGTTTTCTTGTTCTTACTTTCAATCTGTAATGGAACATCAAATAAAAACATATGCCCTACATTTTCAGTAGGATGGCAAAAATTTGTTTTTTTTTTAGTGTAGGTGATCTTTAGGCACCTTTGAGGAGGGAGGGTGTTTTCAGGTATATTTCCCAGCCTTGTTTATATTCATTTTCCGTACTTCCTGCAGCAAATATAAATGTTAAAGATTATATTTTATGCTACTGCTTTAGGAACACCAACTTTCTGCTATTTCTGTCTGTGCTGGCCGCCATCTCTGGCCCCTGGTAGGCATGACAGAACTATTTCCAGCCTGTATGGACCAGCTTTTTGTTAGCTGAAGTGTTATTCTTTGATGCCATAGCAGGTTGGTGTCCCTCAGTGCCAAAAGGCTCACAGAGCTTCAAAGACACAGAGTTCGAAGATTGATCTTGAAAACACAAAAATCAAAGGTTGATTTTTTTTAATCTTATGAGTAAGTTCTGCCTTTTTACTTTACACTAGTGAGTCTGAAACTTTACCAAAGCATTTATGCTACCCATTGAAATTCAAAAGTATAGTTTATTGCAGTAAGTCATTAATTAAAAATTGAAAAGCTATTTCAAGAAAATGCTAACTCATAACTACAGTTAAAATTTGGGGAGTGAAAATGTCATAAATTTTCAACTTTATGGCAATGCAAAGAATGTTAGCCCAAAACCATGACTATAAAAACTAGGGGATGAATATTTAATAGGAAACAGGATATTTAATAATAACAAAATGTTTCCCTACAAAATTGTTAATTAGAAAAGGAAGGTAGCTTTCCAGTACAAAAATCGACTGGACACCCTTTAAAAAATAGTGAGAGTGAAAGTTACCAATAACGAACAAGCTAATATGCCCCTGACACGGCGTGCTGGCAAGAGCACGCTGCCTCTCCGTTATCCACGCAGAGGATGGGTAACAGTCAAGTAAGCGTCACTGCAAAAAGAAATCTCCTGTGGGCCCCGACACGCTAAGATCAAGAACACAAAGGAAGTTGGGGAATGTTGCAAATAAAGAGACAAAGGAGAAGCAGCAACTGAACACAACATGCGTGCGACCTCGCACCAGAGGCCAGACCCGGAGGAACAGTAACTGCAGAAGACTGGATGATGGGTAGAAACAACTGATTTCATGAGGGTGCCGCATTCATTCCTATTTCCAGATATTGATAATTGCTGTATGTTTATGTATGAACTATCAAAGGGACGGGGGAAGCGCCAAAAACGCTTCTAGAATGCCAAATATTTACTTAATATAAACCATTGCAAGGCACTTGTTACATTTGCTTAATCACTTGATGGAACATACTTTAATTTTCTATTTCACACACACTTACACAGAAATACAAACACACACACACACACACACACACACAGCATTATGTAAAGCATTGGGTATTTACTAGCTATGTTAAACTTCATATGATCCAGACATTAAATCTATTAATTTTGTTCATCCAGTCCCCCTGTCTCTGTAAGCCATTCTTCTTTCGTTTATTTTTATAATATTCTCCCTGTTGCGGAGTCCAAACATATAGAAAGTTGTTCCTATGCTTTTTGCCAGCCTTTTTCATGGCCCAGATTATTGGGTTGATAAGTCCCTTAGTCCCACATTCCAACCAGTCTCCTCTAACCCCACCACTCCCTCCCTAGCCCAAGTCCACTAGTGCGGCGCACAGGTACTACGCTAGCAGCCCCACCTGGTGTCATTTGCTCTTCAGACACACGAGCCTTTCTTCTGCCCTGTAGTAAGCGAAGCTGAGCAACCCCCACCCTGGGGGCCTTTGTGAGTGCTCTGTGAACTGCTCAGACCCCAAGCCTCGGGGCTGTCTTGTTTGTAACATGCAGGCCTTAGCTTGGCTGTCACCAGTTCAGAGAAGCTTTTTACTGTTCGAATTCTCCAAAGGAGCCACACTCGAATTTTCCATGCCATTACCTGAACATTTTTATGGCGGTTTTCACACACCAATCTTAACATTTTAGCTATTTGTCTTCTCCATTCAGAGGGTCAAAAGAAAAAAGAACTTGCCTGCCCTTTGAATCCTTATTTGCTGATAAATTGCAGGTGCTCAATAAATAGCTATCAGGGAGTGAAAAACGAACAAATTATTTATCAGATGGATGGAAAACGAGTGCCACATTAGAAACACAGCCTTGTAACGTCTCTACAGAACAACATCTCATTGTGCTTTGCTCTAGGCAGCAAATTGGGACCATGTTTATTCTGGGTAAAAAGTGAAAATGCTGAGGAAAGGAAAGCAAAAAAATCTCTCTTCAAGTCCGGACAAATCATTCCTGGGGACAAACTAAGCCTGGAATCTAGACCTGTGAGTGCTGACAGTTCGCTCAGAATACCATTAATTGCTAAGTGTTTGCAGCTGGAAGGCTGCCATAAGTATAAATGGAAACCTGGGATCCCAGCCTTGCTGCATATGGTGGGACCTTTAAGTTCAAATTTATTCAGATGACTCTCATAGTTAAAAGCATCATCTTTATGTGATAAGAAAAATTTGACATATGCTAAGTAGGAAAATTATTCTGTATTTCAAAAACATAGGGAGAACTGACCATTTTGAACAAAAGATAAAACTAAGACAATAGTAATATAGCATTTGGAAAGACCTAGATATACCAAGAATCTTCTGTATGTTTGTGTATCACCTATGTATGTATGTATGTATGTATGTATGTATCTATCTATCTATCTATCTATCTATCTATCTATCTATCTATCTATCTATCATCTGTCTATGCATTTTATCATCTATCTACCCATTCATTCTACTTGTATCTATCATTATATATACTTAAGTATAATCTTTCATGAACCTATTATAAAATTTTGTTTCCATTTACTAAACTGCATGAATTTCAAAGGACCTGAATAGAGCAACTCAGAGGGAAATCATACCAATGTTTCTACTGGTAAGTTCCCAGGGGAAGCCCATGAGAGCCTGTGGTTTGTTTTCTGAAGGTGGTGTATCCTTGTGGATTGACAGTTTCTTCCTAAAGTGACAGAAGCAATCTCTCGCCAAGTGGAGCTCTCCACTGTGGAGAGAGAGGAGGAAGCAGTCTTCACTTGTTGCCATTGCATTAACCCACTGCCAAATGAATATAAATTTTCCTGTCTTCAGGAAAAACAGGAGAGATCAGGTCAAGAGGATCAGGCTTCTTGGACAGCTGTCTCTGTAACACCCTATCGGTAAGATCAAACTCCGTTCCTTAAAGCTGTGTTCATGTCTAACTTTCTGTTTGTCACTAGGACCTTTGTTTGCCTGGCACAAAGGTCACATCCAGCTCCTGAAGCCACTCCATCACTGTCATCTGTGATTGGTGACTAGCGTCCTATGACAAGGCAGGGTTCACGAAGGCATGGCCAGTGTCCAGCCACTTCACTAGCCTTACGTTAGCCACTTTAACATTTCAGCTCGATCAAGTTTCAGAATAACATTCTGAATATAGCAAGATACTACTTTGTTTTTTTTTTAGTGTCTGATCTATTTCATGAAGATTTTAATTATCTAGTTAGATGATCATGCCACCCCATTTTTATATTTAAATACAGACATTAAAGGTGTGCTTTAACAACTTCATAATTCAAAACATCACGCATATATACAATAATCTGGGGGTCAGCAGTAATAAAGTTGTAAAGTGACATATCCCTTAAAGACAGAGGTGCATTCTGGGAAATGTGCCAGCGCATCATGCAGCTATCACGGAGGATACCAACATCAATTTAGACAACCTACTTACGCACATCTAGTCTATATGTCATAAATGCTGGTAGCTAAAGGCATGGCATATATAATGTAGAGTAAAATATGTGTTTAGGATTGAACTAGAGAATTTTGCATGCTAGGCAAGTTCTTATCTACCATTGAACTATACACAAAAAATACATAAGTAGTTCATGTATTGTATGTATATATATATGTATGTATGATAACATATATAATATGTATGTATTATATAGTTACATATAATATATGTATAATATACAGCTTATTGATTCTAACGTCATGATAAAGAAAACAGCATGACATGAAATCAAGTACAAAAGAAAATGGCCCAACTCGGATATGGTAAATATATACGAGGCTGATGATAGGATCACAGAGTAGGCCGATTGTAATAAACTTTCTTTTAAATGATAGTTTACATTAAAAGTTATATATGATAGCGCAGTAAACCTGCAGGCCAGGGAGGCAGTCATGTGTTACTATGATCTTGTATTAGGTTATACACATACCTGACTGGCAGTGTGATGCCGTTTATTCCATCATCACCACAAGCCAGCAGCAAACCGACCACATTACACTGTCACTAGGAAACAGGGATGTTTCAGCTGCATCATAGTCCTGAAAGATCACCGTTGCTGATGGGGACCACTGCTGACTGAAAACTCATTATAATTCATACTATTTAATAAAATGTATGCGCAGTTGTGACTACAAAGCCATCCATCTCGGCCTTGCTCTTCTTCAAACTAGGGACGGAACTAGGCAATTTTGGCATGCTAGCCAAGTTCTTGCTCTACCACTGAACGACATGCACGGCCATGTTTTTACTTTTGATTTTAAAATCAAGGTTTCCAAACTTGCCCAGGTCCCCGATGAACTTGCCCTACAGCCCACACTGAGATTCTCCTGCCTCAGTCTCCCAAGTACCACCAAGTCTGCTGTGGATGAAGTTTCGAATGTTAACTAAATGATGAGTGATAGCAGAATTGATTGAATTAGTTCCAGCACTCGCATGCAACATGGTAATAAGTGCCCCTGACTTGTTAGGGTTTTTATTAATTCATCCTGAGGTTATTTATGATCTACTTTACGTGGCTCCTTTCTGCTCTATTAATGAGATGTGGCAAGGAGCCTGCAGAAAAGATCATGTTCTCATGATGTTCCTTCTAGAGACATTGAATGAAATGAGAAAATATTTACCTCATCCAGGTAACTGAAAAAGGGAGATTTTAAAATGCATGTGAGCCAGGCATGGTGGCGCACGCCTGGAATCCCAGCACTCAGGGAGGCAGAGGCAGGTGGAGCTCTGTGAGTCTGAGGCCAGCCTGGTCTACAAAGTAACTCTAGGACAGCCAAGGCTACACAGAGAAACCCTGTCTCTATAAAACAAGGCACAAATAAATAAATTAAAAATAAAAAAAAATAAAATGCCTGTGCTAGATAAATCTCAAAGGTGTAAAACAAATGAAATATTTTCTAATATCTACCATGTGATTGCTATTGTTTGAATAGAGAAAGGGATGTGTGGAGGGAATTGACATAGCCCAAGAAATACATTAACATATTCCCCACATTACACACCATTGTGGAAGCAGAGACACAGGCAGCATACTTCAAACAGGGACATGGGAGGCCCCTCCCCCACAAAAGGCACAGAACGTCTAGGTAATATCTATGGTTGTGAGCCTAGGCTTCAACGGCCAAGCCATTTTTCCAGCCCTCTGTAATATTTAGCAACAGAGTGTAAGTAACATCATTTGGCCCCTATAGACTATTCTACACAATAAATCAACTATTTCAAAAGTTTGTTTATTGCGAAAAAGACCAGAGAATAAAAATTTGGTTTCTTCAATGTTCACTTTGTGGATGTTGTTGCCTCCTATATAAATAAACATTCTCTCTCTGAATAAATATTGAATTTATCAGGTAAATTGAATGAATGGAAATGTTGTGTATATAGTTCTATTGCTTAGTAAGGTGAACTAATTTCTAAATTTTAAAAATCAAAGAACAATAATACAATATTCTTCTAGAAAACATATGCTTTAAAAATTATGAGAAAAAATCAAACTGAAAGTAGAGATATGAAAATGTGAAATAAAATGTATGGCATTTGTTCAGAGGAGTGAGGGGTTTTTTTTGTTTTTTGTTTTTTGTTTTTTTTTCCAGTAACTAGGGCTTGATTTATTAGCTATGCACAGGGAAGGAGAGTTTTGATTCCTAAGGCAGAAACTTACAAAATCCATCTTTTGGAAACTCTACTATGAATTATAAATGCACACTTACATATAGAATGAAATCATGGGTTCATATTTATGCTTACCTGAAAAACAGCATTTTAAGGGGAAAAATATACATAACTATTCTTGACACATTGACATCAAAGAATGAGGGACCAGCCTCTGTTGGGAAAAACAAATGAGCTCTGAAAGCCCCAGGTTACTGTGGGGAAATTATCAAGCTGGGAGGAAGACTCTAGACTGAGCATGTGTAACAAATATGTGTCCACCATATAAACAAGCTGAAAGATAAAAACCACATGATCGTCTAATAGATGCAGAAAAGGCCCTTGACAAAATCCAGCATCGCTTTTTGATAGAAGTTCTAGAGAGAAGAAAGATACAAGGGACACATCTAAACACAATAAATTCTACAGCAAGCCCATAGCCAACATCAACTTAAATGGAAAGAAACTCAAAGCAACTCTAGTAAAATCAGGAATAAGACAAAAGCTACCTACTCTTTCCATGCCTATTAAATATAGTACTTGAAGTCGAGGCTAGAGCAATAAGACAAATGTGGGAAATCAAGGAGATACAAATTGGAAAGGAAAAATTCGAAGTATCTTAATTTGCAGGGGTTATTTTAGTGTACCTAAGTAACCCTAAAAATTCTTCCTGTATACTCCACTAGCTGATAAACACTTTCAGCAAAATAACTTGGCACAAAATTAATGCACAAAAATCAGTTGTCTTCTTATATATAAATGACAAATGATCTGAAAAAAATCAGGGGTGAAATAGCTTTCACAATAGCCTCAACAATATAAAATATCTTGGTTATGTTAACCAAGCAAGTGAAAGACATGTATGATAAAAACTTTAAACATTGAAGAAAAATTTGAAAATGATACCAGAAGATAGAAAGATCTCCCATGCTTATGGGTAGATGGGATTAATCCAGTAAATTTGTCAATCCTACCAAAAGCAACCTAAAGAACCCTCATCAGAATTCCAACACAATTCCTCACAGAAATTGAAAGGACAATTTTCAGCTTCCTGTGGAAACAGAAAAAAAAAAAAAAAGCTAAAACAATCATGAGCAAGAACTAATAGATATTATTACTATCCCCAGTTTCAAGATGTACCACAAAATATAGACGGGGGTGGGGGGGAGCATGGTATTGCCACAAATATGGACATGTTGATCAATGCAATGAAACTGAAGACCCAGACATAAATCCAAACACCTGTGGACACTTGATTTTTTATAAAGAAGCCACAAATACACACTGGAAAAAGACAGCATCTTCAAAAAATGGTGCTGGTCAAACTGGATGACTGAATGCAGAAGACCCGAAATAAAACTATACTTATTACCCTGCACAAAACTCAACTCCAAATGGATCAAAGACCTCAACATAAAACCAGTTGCACAGGCACTAAGATCAACAATTAATAAATGCTACCTCATGAAACTTAAAATCTACTGTAGGGCAGTGGACACCATAACTCAGAAAAAGAGGCGACCTGCAAAATGGAAAGATTCCTACCAACTATACATCTGATAGAAGGCTAATCTCGAAAATATATAAAGAACTGAAAAAAGCTAGGTAACAAGAACACAGATGGTCAGATTTAAAAATGGGGTACAGATCTAAACAGAGAGTCCTTAAATGAGGAAACTCAAGCAGCCAAGAACACTTAAACGTTCAACATCCCTCACAATCAGGGAAATGCAAATCAAAACTACTTTGAGATTCCATCTTATACATGTCAGAATGGTGAAGATCAATAATACAAGTGACAGCTCATGCTGGAGAGGATGTAGAGTGAGGGGAACATTCATCCTTTACTGCTAGGATGAATGTTATACAGCCACTATAAAAATCAGCATGGAGGTTCCTCAAGTTAATGGAAATTGATCTATTTCAAGATCAAGCTATACCAACTTTGGGCATCTAGCCAAAGGATGCTTCATTCTGTTATAGAGACACTTGCTCAACCATGAGTTATATAGATAGATCATTAGAATATTGCTGTTCTATTGATAATAGCCAGAAATTAGAAACAACCTAGATGTTCCTCAACTAGAGAATGGACAAACAAAACACAGTACAATTATATAGTGAAGTGTTACACAGCCATTAATAAAATGCAATCATGAAATTCACAGGGAAATGGGTAGAACCAGAAAAACACCATCTTGAATGAGGTGCCCCAGACCCAAAAAGACAAATATGGTATGTACTTGCTTATGTGTAGAAATTAGCTGTTAAATAAATGTGGTCCTATGGACTGTAACACACAAAGGTTAATATAGAGTAAGAGACTAGGGGAGACAGGTAGATCTTACTAGAAAAGGGAAATAGAATAGATAGTTATGGATGAACAGGGGGGCTGCAAATAGAGGATCAGGTTGGAAGGGAAGTGGAAAGGGGGCCAAAGGAGGCAATATGGGGAGAAAAAGCTAAAATTAAGGTCCATTTCAGCAGTGTTATGGATACCTAATACATTAGAATCTCCCTAAAAATACACATACTTGAAGCTGATCTAACTGAAATTGCCAAATAAGGGAGGAGACAGAGCCCCAACTGGCCATCTCTTGTTATCAAATGAAGCTTCCAGCCCTGAGATTGGGCTACATCTAATTGACTTGTAGGTCAAAGATGTCCCATGGGAATCTCCAAACAACCTAGACTGTTGCCAAGACAGTAGCTCTCCACAAACAAGACCCCATTGATGAAGACAACAGGCATTCAACTCACTGAAAATGAAAAAGTTGAGTAAGACCATGGAAGCATACAGCCAGAGGGGATAGAAAACACCAAGAAGAGAAGAAACTCTAAATCAACATGGTCAGGGCTCATGCGAGCTCACAGGTACCGAAGCAGCATGCACAGGACCTGCATGGGTCTGAACCAAGTCCTGCGCATAAACATTACGGCTTGCAGTGTAGTGTTCTTGTGTGATGCTTGAGTGTGTGAATGACTGGGTCTTTCATTCTCGTGCCTTCTCTTGGAAGAGGGATCATGACTTGGATGTGAGTCTGGATAACATGGCTGGGTCCTATTCCAAAACGGAAAACCAAAATGAAAAATATGTTTTGTGCACAAAACAAAGATTAAGGCAACAGCAGATTTTTGTGTGTATAGCTAGTACAAGATAGAAAATAACACAAGAAAGAGTAGTTGAACCATGATTAAAGAAACAACACTCTCAAAACAGAATTCATTCCTCATAGCAGTATTCCTCAGATATTAAGGCACAATAAGCAATTTTCAGATCGACTTAAAGAATCCATCACCAGAGGGTTCATATATTTTGTACCACAAAAATATGTTTACAAAAGTCCTTCAGGCAAAAGGAAAGCAGTATCAGATACCTTTGGATTCTGCCAAGGAGTGGAGAATAACAGAAGTGGGTGATTAGGTGAATAGAAAGCAAGTTCCAGGCATGACTACACAGTGAGACCCTGCCTTGAAAAAAAAAAAAAAAAGAAAGAAAAAGAACTTTGGTGGATATGTACAGATTCACAGTGGTATATTATTAAATCATGAAAAAAAAAAAGAATGAAGTCCTGTCATTTGGACAAAAATGAGTGGAACCAGACATCATGTTTACCTAAAATTTTTCACACAGAAAGACCAAAGTAGCAGGGTTTTTTTCTCTCATACATTGAAACAAAATGGTAAATTTTTAAAATGAACTTAAAGAGGAGGAAGTGCTAGGGGCTAGAAAGAATCAGGACCAAGCAAGGAGGATTAGAGTGATGAACGCAGGAGGACAGGATCAAAGCATGCTAGGCACAAGGGCATATCAGCAAAACCCGCCAATCTGCACAATGAATATGTGTTAACAATTCTAAAAAGACCCTTTTGCATCTATAAAATTGCCCATTTGTCAGAAAAGGCCACAGACAGGCTGCCTATCAATGAGTGTTCCTAAGGTCCAGGCAAAGACCTGTGTGTGAGGAAAGGCAGGGACAGATTTGACCCCCTCGTTCATCATCTTCCCTTCACTGTCCTACTTCCGTGGCTGGCGCTGCAGCAAGAAGCAAAGGTGTGGCTGAGAACTGAGGACTTTTTCTCATGTTTCTGTCCTGTCAGCCACCTGAGGAGTTGTTTAATACACGGCCACTGATAAAACAGTTAAGCAGGGAACTGGCCGGAAGCGTAAGAGGCCTTGTCTTCAGAGCCAGATCCAATCTAAATGCATCCACTCCGGTTTCTGCGGAACACTCATGCAATGTAACGGCATCCAGGCCTTTCAGAAGTCCACAACCATCTGCGCAGAAAGTCTGCCAAAGCCAGTGAACTCCTCACAGGAGAGAGGCTATTTTCATAGCTTTTATTGTAAGTAAATTATTTTATATCATTGATTGCTGGAGTGGCCTGGTTAGCAGATCAAAGAGGCAAGGAAACAAGTTTTTTAGCTCAAAGAAAAATTCTTTAGGCTTAGAAAATGTGTTTCAGAAAAACAACTTTCTATTCTTCAGTAAAAATAATAATAATAATAATAATAATAATAATAATAATAATATACTGCAATTACTAAAATGAAACTGCCTCTTCAAATTGTTTCTCCCCCTCTAGAAATGCTATTGAGTTTATAAATAGTTGCGTGGGCACTGTTTCCTTTAATCCTTGGATAGAGCCCACAAGGCAGACATGGTTATTCCTATCCACGAAACAAGCTCTGAGGAATGACTAAAGCAAAAACCCTGGAGTCTTTAGGCAGCAAATATGCCCAATACCCTTGTTGCCTCAGATATTCATTGCTAACAAATTAAACCTGAACATCAGCCCAAATGAAATTATATTTAAAAACAGAATCCTCTTTGTTTGAAGGAGAATAACTGAAAAAAATACCACTTTGTTTAGTATCGATTTTAATGTCAACGCTGACATTAAAATCATCTATGTTTAGCTATCAGATTGACTACTTTATTTTCCTGACAAATTAACCTAATTGGATTGCTTTGGTATCATCCATTACACTTAATCAAAAAACCCTCAGTAAGCATTCTTCATTTTTGTAAAAACAAGTCAATGGCTCCTATTTCAAACACACTTGCTTCGTTGTGAATGGTTCCCTACTCTGAAAGTAACACAAGTTTCTTCAAATTATAATTACTTTTATCCTTAAAAGAATCATTTCACTTTGTTTTTCCTTTCACCATTTCCTATTAATCAAATAGAATGTAGAAGATCTAATACCCAATCACAGGCAAAAACAGCATCAGGCTACACAATGGGAGTGCTGACGGTCTCTGAGCTGGGAGAATGATGGAGGCTGGGGGTTCCAAGGAAGTCCTCACAAACCCTGAAGAAACCACTCATGAGTGCGGCCAGGTGGTGAGGATCCAACACCCTTTAACAGAAGGACTCTCTGCATCCTTTTAGTGAACCAAAATCTTCTCAGAAGCGCTTTCGCAAAGAGCCAAAGCTGCACTACCAAAGAAGACTTCACTGGGTGCCCTAAGGGGAGGTAAAGTCCAGAGGTAGAGAGTGTCGGTGTGTAGAGAGACAACACAGAGCGGAGACAGTGCTCTGAGCTACTGCAGTTGTCAAGATGAAAAATGAAGACGGCTTGGGCTAGAGAAGCACAGTGCAGAGGAGAAAGGCGCACTCAGACAGGTTTTGTCGGGAGAGTTCACCTGTAACTGAATCCAAGACAGTACTCAGGACCCTGGAGAGAAAAAAATGTATTCAAATCCCGTTTGAGAAACACAGGCTTCAAGTTCAAGCTTCGTTGCTTGAACAACAAAGGCTCCACTTTGGTTTTGTTTTTGTTGTTTGTTTGTTTGTTTTTGCTTTATAACTGAGGAAGAAAATTCTTCATTACCATTCACAGTCCATATAAGAAATGTTTTAAATTTCTTGCAACCACTCCGAGAATGGCATAGAAAAGGAACGGCCCAGATGAAGAATACAAGCAAGTATCTTGGGATTATGGATGGATGGAAGGTAGGCCAGAAAGGAACAGATGCTACAGAATAGGGGCTGAGAGAGCGTGAGATAGCATAGGTTGAACAATCTGCCCAGCCCAAGGTGAAATAAGGCAATTATAAAATCTATCAGGAGTCTATGTCCTTTATTGATTATAAAGGCGGGTTAGATAATACCACTGTAATAATTGCAATAAAAAGGCTAGCAATAAACATTATTAGACCCTGCTTATAAGCTATAAAATGGGACCCAACTAATTTTACATATACACACCCTTAAAAAATCATAGTTTTTTTTTTGGGGGGGGGGGTGGAGGCAGGAGAGGTAATCAAAGCTTACACCCCACTGCAGGCAGATGGGAGACAAACAGAGAAGACTTAGCAAAACAAATCTGACTGCCTCTAACGGTTCCTGCTACACCTGCCTGGGATGCAGAAGTCAAAAATGGCTAGGAGAGGAATAGTTCCTTAGCAACGGTGATGTGTTTTGTTTTTGGTTTGGTTTGGTTTTCTTCCCCAAACCTTGCTCAGTTTGAAAGGCATGCACATTAGTTTAACACGCATGTGTCCACATTCTGTTGGTGGATGTAAGGACCCGAAGTCAGGCAAGGAAACAGACATGGAGCCGCAGCCTCCCCTGTAGCAAAGCTTTGGATGCTGACTGAGTTGAGATGTCACACTGCTCTGCCAACAGACTTATCCCTTTAAACGTGAGACATTTTCACGTGGGACAGGTGGCGATCGCGCCTGATGCAGAGAGACACAGGGCGATACAGGTGGCGAAGTATACACCAGCCTGGCTGGGTCCCCAAAACTCAAAAGGCTACAGTTCACATGTTTAAAAGGTGGAACCGTCCATCCTGTATGGAGAAAAGGGGTGGGGAGAAAATAGCCACAGCAAATGTAAAAACCCAGGCACAAGATGCCTAAAGTATGCTTAAACTCTAAAATTAAAAAAGGGGGGTTTAAAGTGTATTTAAAACAGGCCTTTTCTATTGCTCAGGGCAACTAGCTTGTCTCCTTAAATGTGAGGCCTTCTCTAGAGAGACAGGTAGTGACTTGGCCTAATATACTAGGTACTCTAGAGCCCAGAGGAGGACATTTGGATCTATATAACCTTGTTTTGATTTCAACATGATAATTGTTGTATGTTCAATTACATCCTCTTTGAAAGAAGTCAAATGGAACAAACCTGGGTAAATGAGGAATTGCTAAATCAATCTATACTCTCATGACTTCAAAGTGCAAAACAACAGGTAACCTATTGCTAATCCTACTACATAGAAATTGTTAGTGTATAGGCTGACATACAATACACTAACATAAAAATTGTTAGTGTATTGTTACTGGATTGCCTAGTAACTTATGATGTCATCATGTGTCACCCACCAGTTCAGTTGTGCACACACAAACTATAAAAGGACAAGTCCACCACTTTGTCTCTTTCTTACTCTCCTCTCATACTCTGCTCTCTTACCCTCTTTCTTGCTTTTCTGGGGGCCTGCTACCATGTCTCTCCCTTTCCTTTTCCTTTCTATCTCTCCACCTCCATCCAATAAATCTCTTTCGTATGATACCTGTTGTGAGTGTGGCATCATTTTTACATAAATACTAGCAGGAACAGCCCCGAGACTGGCTGTGGCATAAACATCTATGCATAGCCAATAAATCTTTTTGGCTACAGAATCCCCATGACTTATTATTACATGCCATCATTCATATGGCATGAGTGAAGACCTACAGATGTCTTTCTTTTGCTCATACAAAGAGCAGAGAACCATCCTTAATTGATCTGTGTATCCTGCATATCTCATGCATTTATAATTTTAAGACTGTATAATGCTTGTGAGAAATTACATGTTTTCAAAACAAAACAACTGGATACTGGGGATGCTGGATCAAACCTGACAGGACTCATCCTTCCAGCATGCTGAGACGCTGACACATCTGTTCCAGCATCCTGCATGATCCAGCATCAGCTGCTTTGGTTCAGAGTCTCCTCCTGATTCAAATGGTCCAGCATTTTAGACTGTTCCAAACAGGATTTCTATAAATCCTGGAAATTCTCAACGTTTAGAGTCTGGACCACAAATGTTAGTACTAGTTTGCTTAATCATTTTTCCCAATTTCCTTTGGTCCCCAAAATAGGATTTCTATGTCCCAAAATCAATTTGAAGCAACCGTAAGAGAACAACGTCAATTTCCTTTCAAGGATGTTGGGTAGGTTTGGGGTTGTTTCCTTGGATAATGGATGTGTGTTGTTATAAACGAGATGTTTGCAAGTTATTAATGGTCTTATTCAGAGAGAAATCGAGGTGTGAAAACTTTAAGTCGGGGATTTTTCTCTTTTCCTTTTCTCTATCTTTCCTCCCTAGGCAAGGAGGAAGCGGTTGAAAGGAAAGAAGGGGGAATATAGAAATATAGGAATAATAAGACAAAAAGTAGATTTTTGAATCTACTCCTCAACTTAAAGCTTTGTTATTCTTAAATAAGCTCATTTTGTTACATTGCTATAGAATTCAATTTTAAGGTTATCTTTAATGCACAACACATACACTGTGTGTGTGTGTGTGTGTGTGTGTGTGTGTGTGTGTGTGTGTGTGTGATACTAGTCTAATTTACCACAGGAATACACATCCTAGGTTTAACAGATAGATATGATTCTATAGATAGATTACATAAAAGTAGCTAGCTAGATAGACAGACAGACAGACAGATAGATAGATAGATATAGTCTTCAAAAACCTCAGAGACCTGCAGAATGTGGCATTTAAAATGTTTTTATTATTTCAAGGATCCTCTAAGAATGAGACATGTCATCTCCTGGCAGAATCTCGCCCATCTCAAAGGTCATGAGCACTGAAGAACTTCCATATGGAGATGGTTTCAAATGTGACAAGTTAGCCACCTCGGGGGGGAAAAAAAAGCCTTTGCTTCTACCACAGACAGAATTCTGCCTAAATAAGCAAGCCTGAATGAAGGCCAAGTCAACTGCCGAACTCTGCCAAGACAGGTTAAGTAAGTCCTACATAGTTCCTGCTTCACAAATATGTCTGTCAAATATACTGGGCCAGAAGGCTGAAGATGATGCTCCTCCATTCTAGAGAGTTTTGGGTGACTGTCTAGGCAATGAACTGTCAATTTTTATTTTTTGGGAGCTGTTAGCATGCAGTTTGTATTTACTCAGGTAATTAATTTTATTCCTTCTCAAGACTCTGATCGGGTTGAAGACAAGATAGTCATAGTTTTACAACTAGTTCTTAGTTACTTGGGAATTAAAATTTTAGATCTAGATAGATGTTTTTAGGTTGATAAATATAATAAACGTAACTTAGATACAAAACTTTAGACCCTCATAAGTAGCACTGATATTTTCTTCAAGATTACCAAATACATTTAAACTAGACTTTATGTATACAAGTCTTATCTATTGTTTTTTTACAATTGTTTCATAATTGTTCTTACTGTATATTATGTTTTTAATGGCCTTTTTATTTAGGCAGAAAAGGGGAATTGTTGGGGGTTGGTCTGGTGCTATGTATTTTAAAGGTAATTTCTGGCCCCCAAGACCTGGTCCCTGCCTGGATGAACACATTCTCAAAGATGTCTGTCCTTGTGTAAACCTTGCCTAAGAAATTGCTCCTGTTTGACCAATGAAAAGCCAACACACCTGGGCAGGGCAAAGGTGAGGTGGGCAAAGCTAAACTTTGAGGGCTTGAGAGAGAGATAATCTTAGGAAGAAGGAGACAGGATAGGAAGAGGAAGAAGGAAGGAGGAAGCCACGATGGGTTAGCATACAAAAGAAACCACGTGGGCTCCCAGAATGGCGTAGAAAATAACAGCCCAGATGAAGAATACAAGCAAGGATCTTGAGAGTATGGAAGGAAGATAGCCCAGATAAGAATGGTTAAATCAGATGGCATTGGGGTAGAGGCTGGGGTAGCATTAAAAATAGCGTAGGTGAAATTATCTGTCCATCCCAAGGTGAAATAAGGCAATTATAAAATTAAATTTTTTTCTTATAACTAAAAAAGCTACAAAGTAAACAGTCAGAATTTTAATGGAGAACAGAAGAAGAAAAGACCTAATCAGTAACAATAATCACATTGAGATTTTAATACTGTGAAAAGCAAAAATTCACAAAATCTGAAACTATTTTAAAAATTTTAATGTGCTTGTAAAATTTAGAGATGTTACAAGTACTTATAAAGAAGATTAAGATTATTAAAAATTAACAAGATTACTTTGAATATAAATAATTTTAACAAGATATAGAGAAATGTAGCGTAGAATATAAAAACAATTTAATTCAAAAAATTAATAGAATGAATAATAGCCAATATGAGCATCAAGCCACCCACTTCTAATCCCAAAAATTGAGGAGCTGAGACAGGAGGATGACAAGATAAAGGACAGCCTGAAATATATGAGACCCTGTCAAAGAGAGAAGAGGAAAAAAGAAAGAAAGAACAAAGCAGGGAGAGAGAGAGAAAAAGGAGAGGGAAGGGAATGGGAGTGGGGAAGCATTCCACACTGTGGACTCAGCATTAATTATTTGGCAGGAGCTAGTCTAAACTTTTAACCTTTATAATAACGACTTGTACTTTTAAATATATTCTCCCCAAATTTAAAGAGTTGTTGAAAATAGTAAAGTTGGGAGTGGGGAGATGACTCCGTAAAGACGCTTGCTGTGCGAGAATGAGGGCATGAGCTTTGCTGTTCAGTACCCACGGAAGAAGTTAGGGATGGTGGCACACAGGAGAACCCAAGGTTTGCTGGCCCGCTAGTCTACCCAAAATGGCAAGCTACGGGCCCTTGACTTAGAAATTCAGGTGCAGAGCAACAAGGAAGATACTTAATGTTCATCTCTGGTCTCCACACACACATACAGGCAAGCACACCAGCATACACACACAAAACATATACACATGCATACACAATAAAACTTAAATTCAGTAAAGAACACAAATAATATTGTTTTTTAAAGATAATTGTGAGAAAGGTCCCATATATTATTTTTCTAAAAAGGACGTCCATGAGATTGGGAAGATATAAAATAAAATGCTCAAACAGCTGCTTTTAAGGATACTCAAAATATTACCAAATATTGAGAAGATGTTACAGTATAACAAAAAAAGAAAATACATCATGTAAGATAGCTTGGCAGAACTAAAAAAGATATACATATACAAAACATTAAACTGCCATGATGGAATTTTATGCCAATAAAATGTAAATTCCACAAAAAGACAAAGACCATGAGTATTGCTTTTATATGCACTTTTAAAAACTTGTACATGTAGAGAATGTTCCAATAATGTAAGGAAAAATAAATCATGACCAAATGCTACATTTAACTGTTGTGGAAAAAAATGCCTCAGTGTTTAAATACTCTGAGTATCATGCATCACAGGAACTAGACAGAGGGAAAAAACTGTCTTTAACACGTGACTAAGAACTGCTAAGTCCCAACCATCACATGTTAAACTGAACCAGCAGTGCCCAGGCAAGCGTTCTCTAGCAAAGAAACTCCACCTTTCCATGGGGTGACGCAAAGGCAGCCATTAGCCAGCACACGTTTACCAGATTGCGTGGACACCCTAGTCTAGAGAAATTAGAGAGGGAAATATGCACATGAGAAATCATGTTATTATAGGTGAGAGGATATACAACATAGCTGTGAAAGCTGCAAGACAAGTGAGGGGATTCAAAGGTTGTAATAGACATGACAATGACCAGACCTCAGTAGGCATGCTGCCCAGGAGCCATTCTGAGTTATAAAGAGAAACGTGCATGAACTCATTTATAGATGAAATGTCCGAAAGACGTGGAATTATTACTTACTAATAATTAAAATTAAATTTTAAGTGAATTTCCTGTGGAATTAACAAATTTGGTCTTTAAATCTACAGAGAAGTAAAGGATTGGAAAAGTAAGATCAAGCAATTCATGACAACGGAAGAAGAGGGCTGGCTCTGACACAGACTCATGGCGGAACCTAACCACTAAAACTGTGGTGTTGGCACAGAAACAGACAGGCCACGGGGATCAGGGGACACTAGGGATCAGGGGACACTAGGGGTGTGTGGTGTCTGACGAGCCTGGCAGCACGGACCTTCTGCAAAAGAATTACACACATAGGGTGCAAGACAAATTGTACTGCATATGTGAAAATAATAACATCAAATCACTACCAGGCGCTGCACTCTAAAATAAAATATCCCGACAGGTTAAAAACCCTAAGTGTGATATCAAAACTGTGGCAGTCTATTAAAAACATGGCACAATATATTTAGGTAAGAAGAAAGAAAATATTTTAAATGAGATACAAGCACTTGGAACCCTTAAAGGAAACCAGTAATTAAATATACTAAACTTAAAAGCAAAATAAAAACATAAATAAAACATAAAAAGAAACCCTAAGGAAAATAAACAAAAAACATACACTTTGGTGAAATTTGTGGTGAGAACTTTAATTTAAAACTTAAATTTGTGATCAAAAGAGTCAGACAAAAGAATAGAAAAATTAGCACAAGATGTGAATTAGAAAGTCACTGAGGAACAGCCATTCAGCTTCTCAAAATATCGCACCCATGGGAGGAACAGCAACATGCAAATCAAAATATGTCACCAAATGGGGGGAAAAAAAAAAAAAACATGAGGCTCTAAAACAAATTAGGGCAAAAGAATCGGAGTAGAAGAAATCCCCTTCCACACACCGCACAAATTACACAGCTACTCCGCAGGGCCGCCCGGCCATAGCCAGCAAGCTGCACACACACGCTTCTGCCTCCTGGACTCAGTTCTTCCAGACCCGTCTCCCCAAGTGCCTCCCCCATGTTCCCAAGGACACGTGAGCTAACACACACACATGACATGGGTTGGAGTTTGGGGACTCTAACATTTTTCTGTTCCTTTTTCTCCCTCCAAACCCTCCACACACCCTTCCTTCCTCTCTATCAAATTCACGGCCTCTTTGGTCATTAATGGTTGTTACAGGCACATATGTATGTGTATATACATATGTATTTCTAAACAAAACCTACTCAGCCCGTGAAGTGTTACTTGTATGTATGTTTTCAGGGCTGACCGCTGGTACTAGATAACCAGCCGCTGTGCTCTTCTCTGGAGACGCTATTTCTCCCACTGCCAGCATTCCTTCCAGGCCTCATGGGCTTTCTCTGGCCCACCTTGGCATGGAAGACCTGTGCTTTCCCAACCCTGGACAAAGAACGGCGGCCACTAGAGAACGCCGAGAACAGGAGAAATGGTCATCCCAAGGAAGAGCCTCTAGCTGGTTATCCAATACGGAATGCTCAGCCCCAAGATCACATGCGTATAGGTGACAAGACACAGACAATATTTCTGGATGTAATGGAGAAATAGGTAGAAAAAATATCTGCATTTCAAGAGAGTATGATTTTATTTCCTTTCTATTTTTTTGTTAAATGATTTGGACTTATAACCATGTAACAAAATCTTTCTTACATCTGTTTAATGGTAATATACCTTAAAGTACATTTTTTCTAAAGAATGCTGTTTTATGTCCTAACTGAACTCAGATGTAACACATCTGAATTGTAGTTCTAAACTGAGAAGTGACTTGCAAAGTATTTTATGCACCTAATCGTTTATACATTAACTTTCAAGATACATGCTGAGGACCAGGATCTGTGCTGTGCACAATGTGAAAACACAGCCTCTGTTCTCGGGAAACTTGTTCTTTATATAGGAAAAAGAAACTATAGATAGAATCCCTTCTTCTTCCCAAACCCAAGGGAACTTGGTACACACAGTTTTAACAGTGAGAGCTGACAGCATGGTGCTACCCCTTGAATTACAGTGTATAGTTTAGGTTAGAAGAAGAAAAGTGAGGAAAGTCTCATTAACAAAGGCTTCATAGCTTTGTTTTTTTTCCTAACTAGATAATATATGTTTGGCTTTGTGATTACGTAGCTAATGTTTGTCTATATTCTCCATCACCTTTTATATGTAATATTAAATTTCAACAGAAATCCTGCTAGCATGCATTATGGAATGAATTTTAAGGCCACAAATTCATATAGTGAAACTCTAAATCATAGCATCTCAGAATGTGACTCTATTTGGAAATGAACCTTCAAATGATGACGACAGTACAGTGAGGTCACATGAGTGGGCCTACACACTTGGCTTGAGTTCTTATCCAAAAGGAAGTTTTGGTGCAAGGACATAACCAGGATTTGCACACAGAGACAAAAATAGTAGATGGAGAGAGATACAAAAAGAAGACAGACATCATGCATGTCAAAGACAAAGGCTTTGCGAGAAGCCAGCCCACCAAAGCTTGCCCTTGGACCCTGCGCCTCTAGAACCATGAGAAAATGAATTTCTGCTGTTACCAGCCCAGGATGTGCTATTTTTTTTTCATGCCATCCCTTGAAAGCTGATAAGATACATGTTTGTGGAAAATGAAAGCAGAAAATAAAATTTCTATGAAACAGATTTGCCATTAGTATCAAAAGGCATTGTGAAGGTTCTAGATCAAACTGCTCAACAACCAGCCTGTACGTTAAGACTGTAACCACTTTGCACATGGCATTCTTGCTGTACCTTTGACACCGTTTATCTTCCTGCGTGCACACCACGCTTTATAACCTGAGTTTTAAAGAAAAAAAAAAAGTCTTTTTTCAATTGCCTAGTCTTTAAAGAAAGAAAGGTTTTAACCTTCAGGTTTGTTGGCTGTATAATACCGATACATAGAGAGTAACACAAATGTTCTCTTTTTTTTTTTTAAAGTAGATGGACTTTGGAATTGTGATAATTGCCTATTAAAGGCAACCAACAAATATTACAAAAAGCATGTGGATTGGTTATTTTTCTATTACTGTGATGGAACACCATGACCAAGGTAAATATGGAAGGAGGGGTTCATTTGGGCTTTTGGTTCAGGAGGGCTAGGGTTATTGGTGGTGGAGGGGAGGAGGCTCACCTCTTGAATCACAAGCAGGAAACAGGGAGGGCGTTAAAGCTTTAAATCTCAAAGCCTGCCCTCACTGACAGACTTCCTCCAGAAAGGCCACGCCTCCTAACCCTGACCCAAAGGTCTTTGCACCCTGGGGCCCAAGTACTTACACATCTGTGCCCACCATTGACATTATCATTTAAATCACCAAAGTATGTGAAACCAAATCTGCCTTTGGGAATCGTAAGTTAACTTCTCTTGCAGTTCCATTTAGAAATACTGGAAATTTCTTAAAACAAACCCAACACTCATTTAGGCATTAACAAGTATTTCCAAACAGGAAGTACTCGAACACATTGACTTAAAGCCTAATTTTTTTGGCATCAAGGTCGTTTCCACAGGAGGGAAAGAGCAACGACTCTGGTCTCGTTGCCACAAAGCTTGCTTTGGATCAGCCAGCTGAGCTACCACAAGAATCCCTAAGGTAGCTTTCACAATGGACCCTTGCTGAATTCTACTAGTGCTGAAAGTGGGGAATAATGTTCTTGGCTGATGATACCAACCATCATTTAGCAGTTGTTATTCAAAAGAACAAAGATGGCTTTGTAAATGTCTTAGTAAATCACTCCGAGAAGGAATCCAACTTTGTGTCACTGTGCATTTTGCTCCAGTAATTATATTTAATTATTATGTTTTGCCTGTCAGAAAGTTGAAATGCAGAACTATAATATTAACAGGAACATTATATAAAGCATTCTGTGTGTGTCAATCACACTAGTCTTTGATTGTTATATTAACTATCGCTCGCTTATGCAAAACCAACCTACAACTATTCAGAAAACACCATTCCCCCAGACCGCCGAATACAGTTTCCTGAAATATCAGTATTTTCTTTGATGAGCCGCCTCTGAAAAGACAACAGTTTGTGATGATGTTAAACTAATGTCAATTCACTAGAGCAGCATCCATCAAATGAACTGATTAAATCTACATGCTCATTTTGTGTAATGGAAATACAATCACCGCGATCCAAAACTGTCGCGAGATCAGCATTGTCGGCTCTGAAAATGGGAGTCTTGCCTTTGGCTTGGCATTTTCTGAAGCAGCGGGAGACCATTATCCTGTGACAACATTTTATTTCATTGACATCTCAAATATATTCTTAATATCCTTTATATTTATGTTCAGCTTAGAATGAGAGGATTAGGATAGGTGTTATTATAGTAGAAAGGCATTCATTATCCCATTCAGAAGAGTATTTGCATGCGACAGGGCTCAGCCGTAAGAATCTCTTGGTTCACAATGCATCTTTTACGTGTAGGTAGTCACAACAAAACTGTCTCATCTACAAGATTTTTCTGTGTTAATCACCCTCATTGACCCAATTTTACTACCCTCTGCTGTCTTTATAAACTGTGAAAATCAATCTGCTCACAAAAATATTAGTAAGTTAGCTTTTAGAGTTTTTTTTTAACTTTAAGCCAAAATAATAACCATATATTTAAATTTTTATTTTAAAATAGAATTTTTCCTTTTATTTTGAAAACCTCATCACTATTCCACACTCTGAATACTTTTGTGTATGTGTGCAAATGAGTTTGCATAGGTGTGTAAAATGAAGGTGTGCAATAATTATCTTTATAATTCAAACTAGAAGAAATACAAGCTCATCTGGGATAGCAGCTCAGGCCATTTGGGGAGTTGGATGAGATTATCCAAAAAAAAGCCCCAATCCTCACCCCATCTTTCATGTGTATATATAGAAACAGACACTAAATTATTCAAAATAAGATTTAGAGTGCTACCCTCATCCACTGAGGCCAGGCAAGGCAGCCCTGCCAGGGGGAAGGGACCCAAAAGCAGACAATAGAGCCCAGGCTAGAAACAGCCTCTCCCCGCTCCACTCGCCAGGTGACCCACATGAAGACCAAGCAGTCCATAGGCCACATATGTGCAGGGGGCCTACGTCCAGACCATGCATGCTCCTTAGTTGACATCTCAGTTTCTGTACGCTCCCATGGGCCTGGGTTAGTTGTCTCTGTTGGTCTTCTTGCGAGGTTCCTGTCCCCTCCAGGTCCTTCCATCTTTCTCTGAACACTTCCACAAGAGCCCCGGTGCTCCGCCCCATGCTTGGTTCCAAGTCCCAGCATCTGTCCTGATCCTCTGCTGCCTGGAGCCTCCCAGAGGACAGTCATGTTAGGCTCCTGTCTCCTGTGGGGTGGGTCTCAGGTTGGACATTCCCTCAATCTCTGTTCCCACTGCATTCCTGCACTTCTTGTAGGCAGGGTAATTTGGGGTGAAAGGTTTTGTGGGTGGGTTCTTGTTCCCCTCCCTCCAGTAGTCCTACCTAGCTAGGAAGATATGTTCAGCCCTGACATGACTTGATGTGCTGGGGAGGGTCGATATGGGGAGAGAGGCCTCCCCTTTTCTGGGGGAAAAAGGAGAGTAGAAGAAGAAGGGAGAAAGAGGAGAGGAGGGAAGGGGCCCCCGTTGGGGTGTAAAGTAAATAAACTTAAATAAAATTTTAAATAAATAAATAAATTATATGTAAGATATGCAGTGTTTGAGGTGGAGATGACAATGGTGAAGAAAAAAAAAAAAGATTCAGAGTGCTAAATTTAAAATGAAAGGCAGAATTAAGAAACTATGAAAACTCTTCCCGTAAACACAGATGTTGAACAGGGAAGAGGAACAATTTTCAAGATGTTTCCACCATAAAAAGTGTTTTGGATTTTCAGAGTTTTCAGTTCTTTGTGCTAGACCTATGATGTGATTGCATTTCGTCTGGCTACTGGAATGCTAGGCACCGCTTCGTCTATCCACTGTCACAAAAGAAGTGTGTTGACTAAGAGCAGACAGATGCTGGGGCTGGGGGGAGGGGCGCTCTTTGTAGATTAAGCCCTAAAAACACATACATGTAAGCGACACAAAACAGAGCCAACGTGTTGTGCTTACGTGTTTATACATATGTACGTAACGCTCATAATTTTTAAAAGGCCATGAATTTGAGGAGCAGTTGGAGGAGGGTGTGGGAGGAGGGGGAGTGAGGAGCGGGACAGTAGGCAGTGCAAATAGAGCAAATAAATCTATGAAAACCGTTTATCACATTAAACTATCCCATGTTTGAAAAAATGAGTAAGGCAGCAAAAACTTCATGGATGGGTCCTTGGTCAACACATACAATTCTTCGACTGTCATTGACTCTGTAGGTCTAGCAATATGTCTCGAGTAGTCACAGAAATTCCTGAGAAAGTAGGTGATTGGTCCTAACATATGGTCTGATGACAATCATTTTTTTTTTCTGAAGTCTCCAAATAGAACTCATGAACAATGTCTTTCAGACCTCAGATACTAGTTGGCTTTTTGCTTTGTCCCTGTTAAAATATATTTAGCTGTAATTTGTATACAGATAAAGAAATGGTTTTAAAATTATTTTAACCTTAGCTTTCTGTTTATGGACACAGTTGAGATATAGCACGAATATATAAATTTTAGTATATAGATGTACAATTTGAATTATCACCAAGTCAGTAGATTTTGTTAAATAAAACCCCAGGTCAAGAAATAAAAATAAATTACCCAAATAACCTAATGCCCTTCATGCTCCATTTCCCAGTCATTAACCATTCTCCAAATACTGCCTCTATTCAGCCTGAAAACTATTTGTGATTTTTAAACTTGATATAAATGGCATCATAAAACACATATTTTATATCTTGGCTCCTGAGGTCATTCTTGAGGTCATTATTAATTTCACGGAAAAACAGCCTTCCATTCTTCCTTTAGAATAGTTAATTGGCTTACCATAACTCATTTATTCTACTGTCAATGCACATTTTGAATTCTTGAAGTTATTGCTTGATAATCTTGTTTTCACTGTTTTGTGGCAATTACAAAATATGTTTAATATCATTTTCCACGGAGCACTGAGCCAATGTCCAGCAAGGCCTGAATTTTGAATGCTGATGATTACCTACAACAGGCAGCCCAGCAAGTTCATGGTCGTCTTTTGTAAAGAAGTCACTTCAGGGCTGGAGAGATGGCTCAGAGGTTAAGAGCACTGGCTGCTCTTCCAAAGGTCCTGAGTTCAACTCCCAGCGGCCACATGGTGGCTCACAACCATCTACAGTGAGATCTGGTGCCCTCTGCTGCCTTGCAGGCACACATGCAGACAGACACTGTGTAAATAATAAATAAATCTTTAAAAATAAGAAGTCACTTAAGTTCTCATCCCCACGTACAAGGCATATATGTACAGCTATCAAAAGTCAATGCAAATTTTAATTTGATGCTTTTTTCTGCTGAGAGGAAAAATTTAATTAAGTTACCCCCACCAGTCAGTTCATCTTTGTATTAATTGCCCTTTACATGTAACTGTGGCTTTTCATTTCTGTTTTAATTTCTTCAAAATCTAATGATACCTAAATCTTACTGCATATCATACAGGGGAAAAAAAAAGTTGGTGTTGAAAGTGATCCTGGTCTCCGTTCGAAATGGCACAGCAGAAAATAAGCCCTTTTGTTTTCTCTAGGAAACAAATGGTGCACAAGTCAAGAACATTTCATTGAGGATTTCGTTTCATTTCTCAATGGACCAGTCTATAGGTGTGTTGTCTCTGTGGTTGTCGTTTGCATATGTAAATGCCAGTCTTTAAGAAGCCACCACATGCAGGTACAGAATTTAAAGTGTTCTCCAAGAGGGAGAAAACATAAAAATGATGACGATTCATTAGTTAAATTATTAGCCACATCTAAGATTTGTTTTGTTTTTTTTTTTTTTCATTTGATTGTTTCTAAGATAACGTGGGAAAATTGCTGTCAGATTCATTTCCCACCCAATAGGGCCTATAACAAATTTCTTGTAACAAAATATTCTTACTAATTTCTTCAGTATTGATGGGGGACTGTGGCTAAGGTGGCTCCCAGGAATACGGTGTGAAATAGAAAAACAGCAGAGACTCACATATTACACAAAATAATGACCTCAGTTATGGCATTTCAGTATAGGCCTCTCACGTCCCTTGACTGCATTTTTCCTCTCCACTTTCTGTTGCTCCCCTCCTTTTCCTCAGGTCTCCTCTTCTGAAATAGTCTCTACTATACTTTTTGTGGTTTTTTTTAAACAAAAACTGTAGGTTCTGCTTTTGAAAGAGAAATAGTGTTTTCTTTGAGTCTAATTTTGCTGAACACAGTCATCTCCTGTCCTTTCCATTCCCTGAAAACTATGTGACTTTGTGTGTGTGTATGTGTGTGTGTGTGCGCGCGCACGCATGCAAACGTGTGTGTGTGTGTGTGTGTGTGTGTGTGTGTGTGTGTGTATGAGTGATGTTTTCTTTATCTGTTCATCTGTTGATGCACACCTAGGTTTTGCCAATTCTGTAACTTGGCAGTTGGAAACAGGGACACTCGGCCTACGGCAGAAACATCCCATTCACACTCTTACGAAGGCACTGTCTGTGTAACCAAGGGGCTTCCATTCCATACCGTTAGAGCAGATTTAAAGAGTGAAAGGAGAAAAACTCAGAAGTTCAGCTCATCCTCTAATAAGGGACCATCAAAATAAATACTTTGTAATTGTCTTGTGTAACAAAAAGGTTATCTATTTTACAAGAGTATATGCACCGAGAAGGACTTTTCCACCAAACTGAGGACTAGCCAGTGTTTCTCATGGGAATGAAAAAACTGTTTTCAGTCAAAGTAACTACTTCATTACTCTGTAGTTACTTTATATATTAAATTAGAAGGTTATTGTTCTTAATTTAACCATGTGTACCTAGTCAACATGCATGTGATATTTATTTATCATCAATATTCATAATTATTTGCTGAAGGCATCTTTTACACGTACATGATAATTGAATGAATGAATGCCAGTGATTATCCTGCAACTCATTCTTCCAGGCAATGAATTTACATCCTCTATTGTGTTATTCCATCTGCTGCTTTTTCTATTATGTCAGCATCTGTTCCTAGAAGTTTTATTTATAATACTCCAATGCTAAATTATGCAGTTACGTAGGTGGGTGACGAAATGACTTCTAAGATTATACTTTCATGTTAAAAGTTAAATATGGGGAGGCGGGGCAAGATGGCAGCGCCGGGAGGACTCTCATTCTGAGGAGCAGCACAGCAGGATTAGCACAGTGACCAGCAATCAGAACTCGCGGCCATAAAACACAAGTGGTTATGTTTCTCAGGTGAGAGGATACCCCACGGTGGGGGATTCAATCAGCTTTAACTCACCCGGCAAAACCGCGGAAGAGATCCCCGTTCCGCCAGGCGCTTGGTCGCCAGCCCAGAGCTACCTGCCAGCGCGATCTGGTCACGGTCCCAGACTGAACTGTGGGCCCACAACACCATAGACTGGATTTCCCAGTCGAGAGATAACCCCACGGAGCAGGAAACAATTGGGACCGACCCCAGGTTACCCAGACATCCCCTGGAAAAGACTCGGGTTCCGCGGGTGCCCCAGGAGCCAGCCCGGACCCAGAGCCGGGAGGGACAAAGGCGCCTGC
>NW_026596100.1:575086-628651 GCF_907164565.1 Psammomys obesus | reverse complement strand
ACAGCCAACATCAAAATCAAAGGATCTAACAGCCACTGGTCATTAATCTCTCTCAACATCAATGGACTCAACTCTCCAGTAAAAAGACACAGATTAACAGAATGGATACGTAAACAAAACCCAGCAATCTGTTGCATACAAGAAACACACCTAAGACACAAAGATAGACATTACCTGAGGGTAAAAGGTTGGAAGATGACTTTCCAAGCAAATGGACCCAAGAAACAAGCAGGAGTAGCCATTCTAATATCTGATAAAATAGACTTTCAACCAAAATTAATAAAAAGAGATGAGGAAGGACACTTCATACTCATCAAGGGAAAATTCCACCAGGAAGACATCACAATCCTGAACATCTATGCCCCAAATACAAGAGCACCCACATTTGTAAAAGAAACATTGATAAAATTTAAACCACATATAGATCCCCACACATTAATAGTGGGAGACTTTAACACCCCACTCTCAACAAAGGACAGGTCAACAAAACAGAAATTAAACAAAGAAACAATATCTCTGACAGAGGTCATGAATCAAATGGACCTCACAGACATCTACAGAACTTTACACCCAAACACAAAAGAATTTACCTTCTTCTCAGCACCTCATGGAACCTTCTCCAAAATAGACCATATAGTTGGTCACAAAGCAAGCCTCAACAGATACAAGAAGACTGAAATAATCCCTTGTATCCTGTCTGATCACCATGGAATAAAGCTGGACTTCAACAACAACAGAAATAGCAAAAAGCCTACACACTCATGGAAACTGAACAACTTGTTACTAAATGACAGCTGGGTCAGGGAAGAAATAAAGAAAGAAATTAAAGTCTTCCTAGAACTCAATGAAAATGAAGACACAACATACCCTAACTTGTGGGACACAATGAAAGCAGTGCTAAGAGGAAAGTTCATAGCACTAAGTGCCTTCAAGAAGAAATTCGAGACAGCTCATTCAAGCAACTTAATGGCCCACTTAAAAACCCTAGAAAAAGAAGAAGCAGACACACCAAAAAGGAGTAGACGGCTGGAAATAATCAAACTCAGGGCTGAAATCAATCAATTAGAAACAAATAAAACAATTCAAAGAATCAATGAAACCAAGAGCTGGTTCTTTGAGAAAATCAACAAGATCGACAAACCCTTAGCCAAGCTAACTAAAAGGCAGAGAGACACCACCCAAATCAACAAAATCAGAAATGAAAGGGGGGACATAACTACAGACACTGAGGAAATCCAAACAATCATTAGGACTTACTTCAAAAGTCTATATGCCACAAAATTTGAAAATCTAAATGAAATGGACAATTTTCTTGATCGATTTGACTCACCAAAGCTGAATCAGGACCAGGTAAATCAACTAAATAGTCCTATATCCCCCAAAGAAATAGAAGCAGTCATCAAAAGTCTCCCATCCAAAAAAAGCCCAGGACCAGATGGCTTCAGCGCAGAATTCTACCAGACCTTCAAAGAAGAGCTAACTCCAATTCTCTTCAAACTATTCCACAAAATAGAAACAGAAGGAACATTACCAAATTCATTCTCTGAAGCCACAATCACCTTGGTACCTAAACCTCACAAAGACTCAACAAAGAAAGAGAATTTCAGGCCAATCTCCCTTATGAACATTGATGCAAAAATACTTAACAAAATACTTGCAAACCGGATCCAAAAACACATCAAAGATATTATCCACTATGACCAAGTAGGCTTCATCCCAGGTATGCAGGGGTGGTTCAATATACGGAAATCCATCAATGTGATCCACCATATTAACAAACTGAAAGAAAAAAACCACATGATAATCTCCCTAGATGCTGAAAAAGCATTTGACAAAATCCAACATCCATTCATGTTTAAAGTACTGGAGAGATCAGGGATACAAGGCACATATCTAAACATAGTAAAGGCGATATACAGCAAGCCTATAGCCAACATCAAACTGAACGGAGAGAAACTTAAAGCACTCCCTCTGAAATCAGGGACAAGACAAGGCTGCCCACTGTCTCCATATCTGTTCAACATAGTGCTGGAAGTCCTTGCTAGAGCAATAAGACAGTCGAAGGAGATCAAGGGGATACAGATGGGAAAAGAAGAAGTCAAATTATCACTATTTGCAGATGATATGATAGTATATATGAGTGACCCCAAAAACTCTACCAGGGAACTCCTACAGCTGATAAACACCTTCAGCAAAGTGGCCGGATATAAAATTAACTCAAAAAAATCAGTAGCACTCCTGTATACAAAAGACAAAAGGGCTGAGAAAGAAATTAGAGAAACAACACCCTTCACAATAGCCACAAATGACATAAAGTACCTTGGCGTAACCCTAACCAAGCAAGTCAAAGACTTGTATGAAAAAAATTTCAAGTCTCTGAAGAAAGAATTAGAGGAAGATATGAGAAGATGGAAAGATCTCCCATGCTCATGGCTTGGCAGGATTAACATAGTAAAAATGGCCATCTTACCAAAAGCAATCTACAGATTTAATGCAATTCCCATCAAATTGCCAACACAATTCTTTACAGACCTGGAAAGAAAAATTCTCAACTTCGTATGGAATAACAAGAAACCGAGAATTGCTAAAAAACAATCCTCTACAATAAAAGATCTTCTGGAGGTATCTCCATCCCTGATCTCAAGCTGTACTATAGAGCAACAGTTATAAAAACTGCATGGTACTGGCATAGAAACAGAATGGTGGATCAATGGAATCGAACAGAAGACCCAGAAATAAACCCACACACTTACGGACACCTGATTTTTGACAAAGATGCCAAAACCATACAATGGAAAAAAGATAGCATCTTTAACAAATGGTGCTGGTCCAACTGGATGTCTACATGTAGAAAAATGCAAATAGATCCATACTTATCACCCTGCACAAAACTGAAGTCCAAGTGGATCAAAGACCTCAACATAAAACCAGACACATTAAATCGGCTAGAAAAAAAAGTGGGGAATACCCTAGAACTCATTGGTACAGGAGAAAACTTCCTGAACAGAACACCAACAGCACAGGCTCTAAGAGCAACAATCAATAAATGGGACCTCATGAAATTGAAAAGCTTCTGTAAAGCAAAAGACACCGTCATCAAAACAAAGCGACTGCCTACAGATTGGGAAAGAATCATCACCAACCCTCTATCTGACAGAGGACTCATATCCAATATATATAAAGAACTAAACAAGCTGAAAAGCAACAAACCAAGTAATCCACTTAAAAAATGGGGAACAGAGCTAAAGAGAGAATTCTCTGCAGAGGAATATCGAATGGCAGAGAAGCACTTAAAGAAATGCTCAACCTCATTAGCCATTAGGGAAATGCAAATCAAAACAACCCTGAGATTTCACCTTACACCCATCAGAATGGCCAAGATGAAAAACTCAAGGGACAACACATGCTGGAGAGGTTGTGGAGAAAGGGGAACCCTTCTCCACTGCTGGTGGGAATGTAAACTGGTAAAACCACTCTGGAAATCAATCTGGCGCTTTCTCAGACAACTAGGAATAGCGCTTCCTCAAGATCCAGCCATACCACTCCTAGGCATATACCCAAAAGAGGCGCAAGTACACAACAAGGACATTTGTTCAACCATGTTTGTAGCAGCTTTATTTGTAATAGCCAGAAGCTGGAAACAACCCAGATGCCCCTCAACTGAAGAATGGATGCAGAAACTGTGGTACATCTATACAATGGAGTATTACTCAGCAATGAAAAATAAGGAAATCATGAAATTTGCAGGTAAATGGTGGGACCTGGAAAGGATCATCCTGAGTGAGTTGACCCAGAAGCAAAAAGACACTCACGGTATATACTCACTCATATAAACATACAATATAGAATAAACCCACTAAAAGCTGTACATCTAAACAAACTAAGCAAAAGAGAGGACCCTAACTAAAATGTTCAATCCCCATCCTGAAAGGCAAAGAGGATGTACATCAGAAGAAAACGAAAATAGGAAACAACCTCGGAACCTTCTACAGAGGGCCTCTGAAAGCCAGAAGAAAACAGGAAACAACCTTGAAACCTGCCACAGAGGGCCTCTGAAAGCTTCTGCAGTATAGACTGTCAAAGCAGATGCTGAGCCTGATGGCCAACTGATGGGCAGAGTGAATGGAATTTTATGTAAGAAGTGGGAAATAGTAAGAGCTGGAGGGAACGGGAACTCCACAAGCAGAGCAACAGAACAAGATAATTTGAACACAGGGAACTTCCCAGACACTCATACTCCAACCAAGGACTATTTGTGGAGATGACCTGGAACCCCTGCACAGGTGTAGCCCATGGCAGTTCAGTGTCCAAGTGGGTTCCATAGTAATGGGAAGAGGGACTGCCTCTGACATAATCTGATTGGCCTGCTCGTTGATCACTTCCCCCTGAGGGGGGAGCAGCGTTACCAGGCCACAGTAGAGGACAATGCAGCCACTTTTGATGAGAACTGATAGACTAAGATCAGAAAGAAGGAGAGGAGGACCTCCCCTATCAGTGGACTTGGGGAGTGGCATGCATGCAGAAAGGGGAGGGAGGGTGGGATCGGCAGGGGAGGAGGGAGGGGCTCATGGGGGGATACAAAATGAATAAAGTGTAAAAAAAAAAGAGATGGAGAGGGAAGGAGGGAGGGAGAATGAGAGGAAGGATGGAAGGGAGGGAAGAAGAATGGAAGGAAGATAAAGGGAAGAAAGAAAAGAAGAACAGAAGGAGGGAGGTAAGGAGAAAAGAGAGAGACACAGAGAGATGAGACAGAGACAGAGAGAAAGGAGGGGGGAGAAAGGGAAGGAATCTTAAAACTAAAGAAAGCATTTACCTCTATAAGGAGGAACATGAGAAGTATGCAATGAGACATGAAGCCTTGCACATATAGTTGAATAACATCATAATGTAGAAGTTATTTAAAGAATAGAAGGCAAAAGATAATACATATGTAGAGATTATGAATATCTATGAATATTAGACATAGAAGAGGTATTAGTCAAGGAAAAGTGAGAAGATATGTTCAATGATGTGAGAGTGAAGCTAGAAAGATGAAGCTATTTTGATAGCAGTAAGAACAATACCTATGGTAATAAGAATCTGTTGTCATAGAATTTGCTACCTGCCTTACAAGGTTATAAGTAGTAAGGCTGGAGTAAATCTTGACACTTAGTTGGACGGGTTAGGTTGCCTATCACCATAACCAGATTTCTCCAAAAATATAACTAGAAGATCAAAATTAGATGGAAATGTATGGTATCTTTTCTTATTTTCCAGAGAATAGTTTTCAGTTATACAGTTTTCTTATGCAATTAATAAAACAAAAACCTATTGTGATCTAAGATAGCACATATTAAATGGTATACACTTTTAGTAGATTTTGGTAAACCCACATTTCTTTGTTGTTACTTTAAGAGACACAAAACATGTTGTAATAAAGTAAGATGGGATGTGAGTCACACAGGATATATAATGAAAAATTATCTTGCTTATCTATTGGGAAATTATGGCAAAGGAGAAAATGAAGAAAATAAGAGAATTAAGTTCTCTAATTTTAGTAAAGAATTTCCAGATGCCCCTCAACTGAAGAATGGATGCAGAAATTGTGGTACATCTGTACAATGGAGTAGTACTCAGCAATGAAAAGTAAGGAAATCATGAAATTTGCAGGTAAATGGTGGGACCTGAAAAGGATCATCCTGAGTGAGTTGTCCCAGAAGCAAAAAGACACACACAGTATATACTCACTCATATAAACATACAACATAGGATAAACCCACTAAACAAACTAAGCAAAACAGGGGACCCTAACTACAATGCTCAATTCCCATCCTGAAAGGCAAAGAGGATGGACATCAGAAGAAGAAGAAAACAGGAAACAACCTAGGAACCTGCCACAGAGGGCCTCTGAAAGCCTCTGCCCTGCAGACTATCAAAGCAGATGCTGAGCCTGATGGCCAACTGAAGGGCAGAGTGAATGGAATTTTAGGTAAGAAGTGGGAAACAGCAAGAGCTGGAGAGGACAGGAACTCCACAAGGAGAGCAACAGAACAAGAAAATTTGAACACAGGGAACTTCCCAGAGACTCATACTCCAACCAAGGACTATTCATGGAGATAACCTAGAACCCCTGCACAGATGTAGCCCATGGCAGTTCAGTGTCCAAGTGGGTTACATAGTAATGGGAAGAGGGACTGCCTCTGACATAATCTGATTGGCCTGCTCTTTGATCACCTCCCCCTGAGGGGGGAGCAGCCTTACCAGGCCACAGAAGATGACAATGCAGCCACTTCTGATGAGAACTGATAGTCTAAGATCAGAAAGAAGGAGAGGAAGACCTCCTCTATCAGTGGACTTGGGGAGGGGCATGCATGCAGAAAGGGGAGGGAGGTTGGCATCCGGAGGGGAGGAGGAAGGAGCTTATGGGGGATACAAAACGAATAAAGTGTAATTAATAATAATAAAAAATATTTTTAAAAAAAGTTAAATATGGGGCTGGAGAGAAGGTTCGCTGGTGAAGATTACCCACTGTTCCTGCAGGACCCATAGGTTCCATTCCCAGCACCCACATGATGGCTCACAGCCTCCTGTAACTCCAGGTCAAAAGAACCTGACAGCCTCCTGTGGCCACCACAGGTACACAGAGCTCACATGAGATAGATAGATAGATAGATAGATAGATAGATAGATAGATAGATAGATAGATAGATAGATAGATAGATAGAAAGATAGATAGAAAGATAGATAGATAGAGGCAAAACATACATTTTTAAATAAATAAATAAATCTTTTACAAAAAGTAAGGGTGACTAGGAAGATAAAGAACTCAGGAAATCAAATGCCCATCATAAAACTGTTGATGAGGAGATAAAAAGTATATATGCAAAAATTTGTTCTTGAGCTATATTTTGTTCTTGAATTAGAGACACTGACCACTCACTTGAAGCAATTTACTTTAGATTGAACAAACTCTCTCTTTTCAGCCACATATCATCTCTAATGCTTCAACAGCAATGAAACTCAGTAAAAGCTGAAAAGAGGTGCTTAAGAAGTAAGAAGGCCAGGGGTCTGGGCCCACACTGTCTGGAGCTATTTCCCCTTATATCCCTAAAATAATAAGAAGCAAAATAACCACATAGACCCAGTATTGCTGATAGGTTCACAGAACTTTCAAATGGAAAATCAAGCATTTCAAAGTAAGAATCATTAACTATTTAAGTAAAAAGATCCCTATCTCACAACAAATCGCCATCACAGGAATTATAATTAGCAGACAAGTACGCTGGACGGGGACAGCCCATCTGGAGAAGAGGTACAGGCATTTAAAACCAACTTCCAGGCAGAGATTGCCACCACAGAAGAAAATATGTTGAAACATCTAAAATAGTCTTTTAATTAATGATGAGCACAAATGACAGAAAGCGGGAGGCAGCAAATGAATTTAGCACACTTAGAGGACTTTTATAATTAAATCCATAAATTAAAATGAGTAAAAGTAAATGAAACAAGCATGTAGCTCTATCATTTGAAAAAGGAGCAACAGAATAAGTGAAAGCCAGGGGAAGGATGCATTTCAAGCGCTGAAGCAAAAAGGCATCAAATAAATGTTCTATGTACAGAGAAAAAAAAATATTGAGAATCTTCCCATAGCCTACTGCCCAAAAGGAAACATCCAAATAATTTTAGGATGGAAGCTTAAATTTAATAAGAAACACAGTACAGTGGGAAAAGCTAGATCGTAGAGAAATCTTTTTTAAAAGACTATCTATACTTTTCCTTATGTTTAAGTCATTTCTCTTCTATATATTAAAATCACTTAAGAAAAGCAGTAGTTATAAATCTGTTAGTACAATATGTAAAGATTAATTTGTGTAACAGTAATTGGATAGAAAGAATAATGTTCCTGAAGACCAAAATCTACATATTGTTGAAATTTAAGTTAACACTAATAAGAACCAATATTTTTTAATTTTTTATTAATTACACTTTATTCATTTTGTATCCTCCCTGTAGCTCCCTCCTTTCTCCCCCCCAATCCCTCCTTTCTTCTCCCTTCTCCACACACTCCGCTCCCCAAGTCCACTGATGGGGTGGTCTTCTTTTCCTTCCTTCTGATCCTAGTCTATTAGGTTTCATCAGGAGTGACTACATTGTCTTCCTCTGTGGCCTGGTAAGGCTGCTCCCCCTTCAGGGGGAGGTGATCAAAGAGCAGGCCAATCAGTTCATGTTAGAGATAGTCCCTGTTCCTATTACTATGGAACCCACTTGGACACTGAACTACCATGGGCTACATCAGTGCAGGGGTCTTAGGTTATCTCCATGCACGCTACTTGGTTGGAGTATGAGTCTCAGGAAAGACCCCTGTGCTCAGATTTTTTGGTTCTGTTGCTCTCCTTGTGGAGTTCCTGTCCTCTCCAGATCTTACTATTTCCCACTTCTTTCATAAGATTACCTGCACTATGCCCAAAAGTTGGCCATAAGTCTAAGCATCTGATTTGATATTCTGCAGGGTAGAGCCTTTCAGAGGCCCTCTGTGGGAGGCTCCTAACTTGTTTCCTGTTTTCTTCTTCTTCTGATGTCCATCCTCTTTGCCTTTCTGAATGGGGATTGGGCATTTTAGCCAGAGTCCTCCCTCTTGATTAGTTTCTTTGGGTGTACAGATTTTAGTAGGTTTATCCTATATTATATGTCTCATATCCACTTATGAGTGAGTATATACCCTGTGTCTCTTTCTGCTTCTGGGATACCTCACTCAGGATGATCTTTTCCAGTTCCCACCATTTACCTGCAAATTTCATGATTTCCTTGTTTTTTATTGCTGAGTAGTACCACAATTTCTGTATCCATTCCTCAACTGAGAGGCATCTAAGTTATTTCCAGCTTCTGGCTATTACAAATAAAGCTGCTACAAACATGGTTGAGCAAATGTCCTTATTGTGTACTTGAGCCTCTTTTGGATATATGCCTAGGAGTGGTATGGCTGGATCTTGAGGAAGTGCACTTCCTAGTTGTCTGAGAAAGTGCCAGATTGATTTCCAGAGTGGTTGTACAAGTTTACATTCCCACCAGCAATGGAGGAGGGTTCCCCTTTCTCCACAACCTTTCTAGCATGTGTTGTCACTTGAGTTTTTGATCTTAGCCATTCTGATGGGGGTAAGGTGATATCTCAGGGTCGTTTTGATTTGCATTTCCCTGATGACTAATGACGTTGAGCATTTAAGTGTTTCTCTGCCATTCGATATTCCTCTATCGAGAATTCTCTGTTTAGCTCTGTTCCCCATTTTTTAATTGGATTACTTGGTTTGTTGCTTTTTAACCTCTTTAGTTCTTGAACCAATATTTACATAGCTATTATCTTAATTCCAAATTGCAGGGGAAATATGAAGGAAATAACTTTTTTAAACAAAAAAATAAAACTGAACTAAGATGCTTGTTCAAAAGAAGGTATAAAAGTAGTTTTTAAAAGGTGTGACTTAGGAAGAATGTTGAATAATATCTCATAAAGTAACTCATCAGTAACTATACAATATAAATGGAATAAAGACACCAATGTAAGGTAAAAATTAGAAGGATGAATTAAAACATAGTACATGCTATGATGTCAGTAAGAAACTGATCTGTGCCTTTAAAGGTGCAGATGGGTTGGAAGTGAAATGGCGTAAGAGATTCATTCTGCAAACAATGCCAAGGGTAGACTGGTACTGTCAATGCTTACATTTAACAAATGGACTTCACGACTAAAATTACTGCAGAACAAAGGGGCTCTAATAATAACAAAAGGTCAGCATGCCAAGAAGATCCAACAATTATACAGATAAATGATTTAATAAAAGCCTCAAAATACATGAAGTAGGAACTGCGTGCGATGAAGGACAATTAGACAGTGCTGCAGCGGAGTGGGGTCTTCACCAAACACCTTCTACAACACACAAAACACACAGAGGAGGAAACACATGAGTTGAACAAGTGTCTCAAGCTAAGTAGTCAGAAGCTTAAACACCCCACTAACATCTGAGTAAACTTCATTCACAAATGAAGCTGTCATATTCTCTATGACTAGCAATGGGATGGCCCCAAGCAGATCTCAACGTACTTAAAATATCTTAACTCATTCCATCCCAGAACAGAGTAAAACTAGAAATTTAAAAATGACATTTAATTATCTATAATACGAAGTTAAACTATATTCCTAAATACTAATCAGTTGTTTAACAAAAAATTTATTTTAAAAAAGAGGTTGGAAAATACTTAGAGATGAATTAAAACTTAAACACAATGTGCCAAAAAATTTAAAAAGAGAGACTCAACTAATTAACCTATCTGTCTACCTTCTATGAAACTAGGAAAAGCAGAGCAAACTCAAGCCAGAACCAAGAATTAGGAAAAAAATAAGATTACAATGCAAATACATGAAATAAAGGATAGAAAATGAGAACCAGATGTTTTTCTTTGGAAGATCAACAGAAATAAAAAGCTTTAGTTAGTCTGATCAAAGAGAGAGAAGGACAGATGGAAGAAAGGGATATAGAGCGGGAACTTAAATTTCTGAAATTGGAGTGAAAGATGAGGTATTGTTATGAGCGCTTTGGAAATCAATTTTTTTCCTCAAGAAACAGAATTTATATTACAATAGAATAGATAAACTGGCTGCGGTGATGGTAAATCAGGTAAATCCCTTTTGATACAGGCTTCTCCAAAAATAGATAGCTATAGACAGACAGACAGACAGACAGATCTGAAAATCAATCTACCACAAGGTCTGGCAATGCCACTCTTAGGCATATACCCAGTGGGACTCTAAATCCTCCTGCATGGATGCTTGCTCATCATGTTCATTGATGCTCTGTTTATAAGAGCAAAGAGTTGGAATCAGCCTAGACGTCCTACAGCTGATAACTAGGTAAAATCTGCTAGACTGACACGGTGGGACATTCTCCAGCTGTTAAGAAGAGTGAAATTCTGAACTTTGGAGGCAAATGGATAGAGCTATAAGCAATCATTCTGAGTGAAGTAACGCAGACCCGAAAAGACAAACTTCACTTTTCCTCTTCTGTTCAGATGTTAGCTTTACACTGTAGCCATGTGTGTTTGTTTCAGTCCAAATAACCACAGAGGTTAGACAACTGTGAAGGACCAAGGGAGAGGATCTTCCAAGGGAAAAAATTAAATATAAAAGTGTTATAAATAGATAAGGGGGAAACTGGAATAGGAGGGTTAAGTTGAGAGTTGGGTGGGAGGGTAGGGTAAGGCGGTAATATGGGGAAGAATGACACTGAAGGTCTCCTAAAAAGCCATGGAAACCCACTGCCTTAGAAGCTTCAAAAATACATACACAACATATATATAATACACATCTCTGTGTAGATATAACAACATATGTGCTAATATATATACATATGAAAGAAATGTGATGAACTCACCATAGAATGAAGGACACAACACCCCAACTGGACATCTTATACCATCAAGTAAAACCTCCAGTAACAGGAATGGATTGCCTATTGTTGAATCATTGACTGCCCACACACCACGAGCTAGTGCCAAGACTGTTGGAGAGTAGCCAAGAGCCTTGGCGGTAAGGTTCTCTTGTTAAAGACACAACTAACTTATGTGAGCAAGCATGAAGAAACTGAGCTGGTGGCAAACTAGAAGCTCCACTCCTAATGACGAGCATTCGTGGCGCTGGAAGTTACTGTGCAGCTACGGAAGGAGAAGAGTAATAATCATCAACATCACCAAGCCATAACCTAAGTGTGACCTGCCTGCAAGATATACTGGCACAATGGTCACATGAATGTTATTGGAGTAAATAATTACTTTTTTGATTTAATTGAAGGCCCACTCCATGAGATAGAACCCATGTCTGGCACAGCTAAAGTGGAAAAGAATAAGATAGGTCATGGACCTTCGGAGAAAATCTACTACCGTCCTTCTGCTAGAGAAACACGACGATGAAGTGGCTCCTGGTGACATAGCGCTATAGCCAACCGTCATCAGAGGAGCTTCTCCTTACAGCAGAGGCCAGTTAACACAGAGAGCCACAGCTGGGCAATGTACAGAGTGTGTGAGACTCTGGAGAACCCAGCCACAAATAGGATGTCTTTATCACACCCCTCCCCTCAAGACTCAGGGATTTATGTAAAAGAGGAGGCAGAAAGATCAGCAGAGCTGGAGGTGGAGGAGGACTCCCGGGAAACAGCATTTGCCAGACACGTTAGGGATTAGACGGAGGCCATGACAACAGGCTCAAGTCCTGCACAGGCTCACACAAGACAAAAGCCTTGCGCCAAGAAGGAGTGCACACGAAGTCCCCTCCTTGCCGAGAAGCTCCCTACAGCTAATCCCTGCTGGGAGAGGGAAAGCCAGTCTTCTCCAGTGGGGTGTCACGGGGATATCAAGACACTCCAGAGCAGCCCTCATGCTGAGGAGTAGCGGGACAACACAAAATGGCTCCATGGTCTTTGTGTGCTTTTTGTTTTACTTTGTTTTTATTTTTGTTTTAGTTTTCGGGGTTTTTTTTTTTGTCTTATTGGTTTTTCTTTTGTTCCGTTTTGTCTTAGTTTTGATCTTCATTTTGTTGGTGGTTGTTCTTCCTTTTCGGAGCTAGAGAGGGAGGAGAAGAAGAGAGAGAGAGAACCTGAAGTTGGGTGGGTAGGAAGGTAGGGAGGATTTTGGAGGAGTTGGGGAGGGGGGAAGATATGATCAAAATATACTGCATGAAGTATTTAGAACTACATCTTCTAAAAACAGTTGTTAAAAATAAATTAAAAAAAAAAAAGAATCCCATAAAAACCCAGGGTTGTCTGTAGCGATGGAGGTTGTTTGTAATCCCATCGTGCTTCTACCAGAATGTGGAGGCGTAGACATGGCGGGAAGCGCCTGGGCCAGCTAGCCAGGTCTACACAGTGCAAACAGATGCTATCTCAAACAAGGTGGAAGGCAAACACCAGCACTTACAGGTTTTTCTCCATCATTCACATCATGTCAAGCCATGGGTACACACAGGTTTAACAGACACACAGACAGTCACACACATACACACAAACCTGTTTGAAATGGAAAAATACCAATAAAGCAAAAATAGAAAATAGAAAAATACACCACAAAGGTAAATTTAAAACACCACTAAAACTATAACAAGTTAAGGGAATTAAATAGTAACATGAAAAAACATATCAAACAAGGTTCCCACCCAAAAGTCAACATTGGTGAATTCTGTTGGCTATTCATAGACTTAATTGATATCATACCTTCTCCATTGAAAGTGAATAAGTTCTCACCTCAGTCTATGAGGTAAATAACAAAGAAAATAAATTAATAATTATTAATTATTGATTATTAATTATTGATTAATAAAATAATTAATAATTATTTTAATAAAATAAATTACTAATAGCTCCTACCAAAAAAAAAGTACAAATCCTGGAAAACTAAGTCGAGTACCATGAAAAAATAATCACATTCTAAAACTGGAACAATCACCAATATGATTCATAATATTTTTCTCCCAAGGGAAGTCGTTTGAACATCTAGAAATGTGTTGATGTGCCACTTAACTATCAACTTAATAGCGAACAAAAATTATACAATCATCTCACCAGACACAAAAAAATGAAATAACACAAAATGAGCCACATTTCATACCAGACAGAGTGAAGGAGAAATACAGTGAACTTCCTCAATCAGACAAAAGGCTCCTGGGTCAAGCCCACAGATGACATTATACTGGTGTCAGAGAGTGAAGAGACACCCGTTGTTGTCACGCCTGTTCAGTCCTGCACTGGCTGTTCTAGCAGGACCAAATATATAAGGGAAGTGACAGCCTCAGGTTGTGAAGAGAAAGGAAACGTTGTTGGCAAACGGTATAACCTTGGATATTAAATACTATCAACACAAAGACAGACATGAACACAAACATAAGCGTAGTCACTAACAAAGGAATTAGTCAAGGTTTAAGGAAATAAGGTCATTTTCACAAATTAAATTATTGCTTGTACGCTAATAGTGAACATTCTGAAAAACAGAAATTCAAAATATTGTTTTCCATAGCACCATAATTAATGCAAAACTAGGGGAGAGGAGATTTCTATAGTTAAAACTTCAAAACATGGGGCTAGAGAGATTATTCTCAGTATTTAAAAGCACCGAGGACCCTGGTTCAATTCCCAGTACCCAAATGGCAGCTCACAACTGTCTGTAACTCTGCTCCCAGGATGCTCACCTCCAGCCAACACAACACAGCACACATGTAGCATACAGACTTATGTAGGCAAAACTCCCAAACCATGTAAAATAAAATAAATGCTTTTTAAGGGAGATTAAGCAATATGTATATATTAAAGGATATATGTGTGTGTGTATATAAACACATATATATGTGTATATATATGTATATAGAGGTTATATATATGTATATACATATATATATATATGGGCAATCTATATATTATCTACATAATAGTATCCTACTACTACAGTAATTCTACTATTGCAGATAATATGAGAGGATAGTACACAGTGAGAAATATGTAAAGAAATGAAATGGTGGAAAGGGGGGGTTGAGTGAGAAAAGAGAGTTGTAAAGAAAGAGGCTTAGAGAAGGGACAAAGGAGCAAAACTCCGGAGAAATTTCAATATCCTAAAAGGCAGTCTGACTAATGTATCATTTGGAGTACTTCACATTACTTTTCTCATGCTTGTTGCCTATGTCATTCTAGCGCGTTCTGCACTCTTGATTTCCACTGTCCCCTGCAGAACCACAGGTGACATTCTAGCCTACAGTGATGCTCTTTAGATCTCTGCCTCCCTTCACCACAGTGCCCACTTCCCTGTGAACCACCATCATCTCTCCTCTGGACTCAAGCCTCTTCTTTGGAATTTGTTGCTCTGGGTGGTGGTTTGAATGAGAACGGCCCCGGGGGCTTATTTGGTCGAACACTTGGTCCCCAGTTGGTGGACCCCAACTGGGTCTACCAGTTGTTCAAAATAGATCAGGAGCTGTGCCCTAGTCGGCAGAGCTATGTCACTGGAGGTGGGCTTTAAGGCTTCAAAAACCTGTGCTGTCCCGGTTAGCTCTTTCTCCGTCTAGTGTTGTGACGCAAGTTGTTACATAAATGATGGTGACCAAGCTGCAATCCACAGCGCCAGAGAGGTTATGTATAGGGGAAGGGACGGGGTGGGGGGACGTGGATCTCCCTGGGGGAGAGAAAATAGAATAGATTTCATGGGTGTGGAGAGGTGGCTGGGACAGGAGAATCGGGTGTTGAGAAAGAAAATGCAGGGAAAGAGACCGCTAGACTTGTAGGGCACTTAAAGGGGTGATATGGAAACCTAGTTCCATAGGAAACTCTAAAAAACATGAAGGCGATCCTAATGAAGTCTCCAAATAATGCGGGAGATGGTGCCCCAACAGGCCAGCTCTTGCCACCTAACAGAGCTTCCAGCACCAGGACTGGGTTTCATCCAACTGATGAAACGGGTTGGCTAAAGGGGTCCCGTGGACAATCCCAAACAAGCCAGGCTGTTGCCAAGACTATAAGTTTCTCTTCACAAACGGACAGCAAGTCCTCACTGCTGAAGACAACACACTGACATAACTCATTGCACATGGAGAGACTGTGCCGCTGCCTACATAAAACATTCACCACCACATTCTAGTGTCTTTGGTATGAGAAGGTACTTTTCAGGCTACCCAAAGAGAACTGTAAACCCCAACCCAGCTGTAAAAACCTTTGACCTGGATAGCTGTCCTGTCTTCCAAATATACTGGGGCGATGTTAGCACAAAGCTTGTGAGAACACCTACCAAGGTTGGACTTAAGGCCCAGTCCATGAGATATAACCCATACTCACTACTGCTTGGGTGACCAAGAACTGGAGACTAGATATCCCAGAAACCTCAGGTAAAAACAAACACTTCTGATCTAAAAAAGGAAAAAAAAAAAAAAAGTAGTGATAAAATGACTCCTACAGATCTTCTGCAGTGATCATACTAATCCAGGCAACATCGGAGAGGCTTTCTCGGGTGGCAGATGAGAACAGGTGCAGAGACCCACAGCCAGACATTATGTGGGAAGAAGGACTAAACTGGAGGTCTCCATCAATTCCCTCCCCTCAGAGCTGCAGAAGAAAAGGTGGAAAGATCGGAAGACTCAGGGCGATGAAGGACATCAGGAAAACATGGCTCTGAACCAACTAAGCAACATGTATATGAGCTCACAGAGATTGAACCAGCAAGCATAGGGCCTACAGGGGTCTGCGCCAGCTCCTCTGTGCATATAGGATAAATAACAGCTTAGTATTTTTAGTGGGCCTCTGACTCTGTTACCTGCTCTTGGGACTCTTTCTCCTCCTGTTGGGTTACTGTGTCCAGCTTTGATATGAAAGATTTTGCTTCATCTTACTATGTTTTATTTTGTCATTTTTGGTTGTTATCTCTTAGGAGCTGTTGTTGTTTTGTTTTGTTTTAGTGAGAGACAGAAAGAAAATCAGCCTGGAGGGGAGGAGAGGTGTTGGGAAGCAGGAGAGGTGGAGGGAGGGAAAACTATAATCAGGACATATTGTATGAGAAAATAATCTATTTTTAAAAAAGAAAGCTTCATTAAGAGAACTTATATATAAAAATTAAACCAGTAATATATGTAAAGGCACTGCATTTTCATGGATTGGACCAGTGAATATTTAAAACCCATTTTAATCTCTTTTTTTTTTGTCAAAATTAACACAATTCTAATACATGAAAATGCAGTGATACAAAAACATCAAAACAATCTCAGAAAATGCTCTAAAATCTGAAAGTATTCACAATTCCCTCATTTCCCACTACGATACTGGTGTAGGAGCAAACATAATATCAACAGAGCTTACTTGAAAGTCCACAAAATTGATTTTCTGTAACTGTCCAGACAGTTCAAAGCAGCAAACAATTCTTAGAGTAAATACTGTGGGGACAATTTGTTTATCCACACTGCAGAATGAACTTGGACCTTTCTCCCAATCCATATAAAGGATTAACTAAAGTAGGCTGAAGACTTCAGCAGAAGATATAAATAAGTAGAATAAAACATCTAGAAGAAAAAAATTGTATAACTTCCCATACATGAGGTGGTAGTGCCTTAGCTATGACATCACACTTCAAAGCATCAGAAACAGAAGTGAAAACTGCACATCATAAAATATAATTATATAATATATTATGATTAATATTAGGTTATCCAAAAAGTAAAATTATATCAAATGGGGAAAAATCTAAATTATAGATCTGACAAGAGATGTTTTTTCAAGATACATTTCAACACACAAATAACAAATAACAAGATTGAGAAGTGGTCAAATGACTTATTCAAAGGATCCTTAGACACTAAAGTCAATGGATTCTAAAGATGGAGACTGTCTAATAATTGGTACATGTTTCATTTTAGATTGATTTAATTATTCCAGAATTAGATGTGTTAGTAATTACATTCTAATACATGAAAGTGTTGAATTGGTCAAGCCTAAAAGGTTAATTTCCCAGCTTATGAATTACGTCTCAATTTAAGATAAAAACCTTCCATTAGTCCGAAGTAGATGGAAGCAGTAAATGTGAGAAAAATAATAAGGGAAATTTTCAAAAGATAAACACTTATTTAAGTGGTATTTCTAAAGTAGATAAACTTGAAATAAAAGAAATGCAGGCACCATTAGAAAAGAACGAAGTAACAGGTTAAAATTATAGGGAAAGATTACTTTGATCATGACCTAGCAATATATTTTAAAATGTAAACAAAAACAGGCAAATTTTAAAACATCAAGGAGTAGTCTGAAATATTATTTTAAATAAAAACAACACAATACAAATCTACAGCAATATTCAACAGCTGCAGAGGATGATCATGTAATGGAGCGCTAGACTCACAAGAGGATAAATGACAGGCTATGTTGGATACTAAAGTGGATAAGATCCCTAAACAAAGGTTCGATGGCACAGCGAGGCAAGTGAAAAACATGCCACAACCCAAAGATGCGCGCTAAGAACTGAGAGATTATCAGTTACAAGTTTCATGGGGAAAAAGTGCAAAGATTCACAGGAGATTTCTGAAAGTTGGCCTATGTATAAATGTAGTTTGCTACTCTGAGAGATGTCATATTACTTGGAAAAAAGTTGAAATCATAGTACCTTACTTATAAATAACATTAGGTGACAACAGTGATGAACTAGAAATTACCTGGATTTGATGGGAGAGTGGGCATTAAGAAAAAGAAAGCAAGTCTGCCATGGTGGTTGGCTGTGTAGAGAGGGGTAAGGATAATACTTTACTTCCTGCTTTTCTATACAATTTAGAGTTCTCATAGAAAAAGGGAACATCTGTAAGAGTGAAACACTAAACAAAAAACCAGAATAAAATAAAAAATAAACTAGTCTTGCTATAAAAACTAAAGCTTGTGTGAAATCCAGAATTAAATGATAAGCCATGCCATGGTCGTGAGGATGGGAACAGCCCCTAACAACTTAACTTCAAACTTACATAAAATGACATAATCATTACTGTTCTCTTACTGAATTTATTTTACTGATACATACCAACATAAAACTTAAATATGTTTTGGAAGTGAAACATGATGTTTTGATATACATCAGACTGTGCAGTGATTAAATTGGGTTCAGCATTTTTATCTCCCCCAGTATTGACCATTAACCCCACAAGTTCTTATCTATTCATTATCAGATGAAAATCTGGATAACTGTTGTTTGTAGCTATTGCAAACACCACACACACACACACAGACACACAGACGCACACACACACACACACACATGCACACACACATGGGCCAGTATTTCTTTAGCGTGCTAAAGCCACTTCCCTTGGATATGTGCCCGGTACTGAGATCACTAGGTCATATGACAGTGCTAGCTGCAATTCTGAGCCTACTCAACACTGTTTTCAATTTTGGCTTTGCAAATATTATGCAACTCCACCAACAATGAGCAAATGTTCCCTTTGTCAGCAGACCTCATCGTTTGTCTTTTTGTTGCCATTTGTTTGATACAGTTTCTCACTTTGTGGCCTAGGATACCCCACACTCATGCTGCAGGGGTTGGAGGTATGTGTCACTGTCCTAGCTGCCTTCTCCCCATCTCCATTATATTTTTATCTTTCTCTCCTCATTAATTTTATTTTTTAACAATTTTTTGTTAATGAGATTTTGGAAATTTTCTATTTCTGCCAATCCCTTAGGAAATTCACAGACCTACTTGTTTCCTGTGTTTGTAATGTCTTTTTATGTATTCTTTTACTTGCTGGGGAAAGTTTTGTGTATTTGTGTTTATTTCCTGTGCTTTGGAATGTCTTCTTGAAAATATTTGCCAAACCAACATCTGGAACTATTTTTCCTACTTTTTGATTTGGTCGACTGTCAGAAACACTAAATCTGTCAGGCACAGGGAAAGACTTTCCAAAAAGCAAGCTGTTTTACAGGTATGAAGACCAACTGTGACCCAACAAAGAGACAGCAAAACTAACCACTCTGACCTATGCATACATGTACTAAAATGCCACAGCGGAATCTGCACCCATACACAGGAAGTGTTAATCGTTTAACTGTTCATGGGAATGGGAATGTTAACTCTACTAACTTAACTATTAAATACATCTATCAAATTATCATATAGGACCCTCTAAATTTGGAGAGCTGATTAAATAATTAATCATGAGTTCTGGACTCGCAGCCGGCTGGGAGTCTGACAGAATTGCTTGGGCCCAGCAGTTTAAAGCCAGCCTGGAAAACAACGTTAGACTCCTACCTCAGTAATCATTATTATTGTTATCACCTTAAAAATTCACTCTGCCTTTATCCTGACATCTCAGCACTCTCCTTCCAGTTATTCCATTTTGTCCCAAACTTGATTGTACATCAGAATTACCTTTGGGATTTTTAAACAATAACAGAGTCCAGATTCCACTTCCAAAGGGTCTGGTTTAATTTGACTATGTCTTGACTTCAAGATATGTAAAAATTCTCTTGGGGCATTCTAATGGGCACCGAAGTACAATAACCACAGATCTATTCTAAAATAATCATGTTTCAGAGACTGCCACTCTTAGGGAACAGAACAAAAAGAAAACATACTTGCTGGTTAAAGAAAATATTACACCTAACCTGATTGTCTTACTTTGTGGTGAAAGTGTGCTGAGAGGAAAACGTGAGGCTTTGGAGAGGGAAAAGGAAGATGTCATTACCTAAAGAAGTAATGAGTTAAGAATACGTATCAGTAGAACCACGGTGGTAATCAACGTAAAATAAATTAGGTACAATATTTTATTTCCTGACATATAAGAATAATGAAATACGTGTTATTCAGTTAGTACCACATTTGTACCCTCTTTCTTTACTGGAACCCAAATGACAGAGAGCTTGTCTGTTTCTGACTTGGACAAAACACTAATGGGAGAAAGTAAACATTACGTAATTTTAAAAATGCAGGCTGCCCTTATACAGAGAAAGAGATAACAGATCTTTAAGTACAGTTCTAGCCCCGTGATGGCTTTTTCACTTTTTTTAAGTACAACATAGTGATATAAACTTTAATACCATGATTTTTTTTTTTTTTAGGAAATTGCTGTCAAATAACAGAATTACCAAACCTTTAATTCATAATAATCTGGGAAAACCTGTAAGTTTTGCTAAAAATTTAAAACTCATTTTGGTAGTTTTATTGTATAGTATTTTTCAGAATTTTTCATTTTTGTGTATTAAAATTAGTCACATTAAATTTACTCGGACAACATCTAGGCTCTTTAACAATTTCAAATGATCACAGATGCAATTTCATGTCATAAAATCAATGGTGAATTTTCAGATTAGGCTCTGAGCAAAGAAGCCACAAACAACTTAGATGAGCCAAGATCCTAAAAAAAATATCACTCACCAGAGGTTCTACAGTAGTAAAGCATAATTTTCTTATCTGCAAAGATTTCCAGTTTTGTCTCAAGGTGGCATCTATAGAAATGTATTTTAAGTTGCCATCCTGTGGCTGTAAAGAATCCAACGCCAGGGCCTGCAGAGGTGGCTTGGTGTTTAAAAGCACTGACTGCTCCTCCAGAGACATGGGTTCCGTTCCCAGCACCTACAAGGTGTCTCACAACCCTCCGTGTACTCCTGTCCCAGGAAGTAGGACGCCTTCTTCTTGCCCCTGCTGGCACTGTAGGCACAACAACCTCACACATCAAGCAGAAATAAATGAGAGAGCTGGAAGGAAAGAAGGACAGACCGACAGGCAGACAGAGAGTAGACTACAATACCAGGTCATTCAGCTACACTAAGATGAAGAGGAGGCATAGAGGAAAAGAAAGGATAAGCAGATGCTTTGCTGTGTGAAAGGAAAATGTCTTTTCCTAGACCTACTGAGTGTGTGCCTACCAATTGGTGTGCTTTGCCCGGGGGAAAGACCGTTCCTCTTCCTCTCGGCATTTTTAGTTGCCACACTTTGAGAAAACTCATGATGAGCATCAAGCATACATGAGTTAATGAGTATTGAAAAATCTATGGAAGAGATAACTAAAGGATCCTAGGGGATGAAGCTCAGTTATTATTGTATGAAGACAATAAAAACTAAGCTATATAGTGATCTATATGCCACAAATACAGATTTCATAGATGCCAAAGCAAAGCAGCAGAGTCCAGGGGAATTACAGCAGCTCTGTGGAAATGTGAGATGTGAGCTGAAGATGCACAAGTGGCATCTTGACAGATCCTTATGAAAAGACATTCTACATAATCAAGGGAGAAATGGAAAAATTTCATAAGTGGAAAAATAACAACAAAAATAACGACACTGAGTGTGCATTAATTTAAACATGTTTGATGTGACCCTAACACATTTTAATTATAAGAAAGTTTCACACACACGCACACACACACACACACACACATTATTTTACCTTCTCTTAAAAGTAAATATTTGACCTTATGGTGCACGGTTTAGCCAGTGGTGAAGGCTACTGAGACCAGCCCTGAACATAATGAAGGAATGCGTTGATTCCCCAGCCAGCCCCACCCTCTAGAATATTCTGGAACCTGGAAGTTGTGCACATTTATGCTGTGGGTGCCTGCCACCCTTACGCTGAGTATGCAACCCCTTCAGGAAGGTCCAGGGGGGAGGATGCGTTAGCAACGAGTGAAGACTTTACCATGGACTTCTTCCGCTTAGCTCCTTTGTTTGCTCGCTTCTTTAAGGTAGCCAACATGAATAGAGTCCTAGTCATCCATTTTGCTTTGTGTATGTAGAAACAATACTTATTTCACACGTTGATACTGTATTGTGCAAATTTCTCAAGTTTCTGACAGACCTTTGTCAGGGTCTCCATGATTTTCTACACCTAAGATTATGTTATCTGCAAACTATTTAATTGTTCCCTTTCAACTTGGGGTTGCCTTTACGTTTTTTTTCTTGCCTAAATGCTCTGGCTAGGACTCTAGTTCTATATTGAACGGAAATAGAAATAGTGATTGGCTCAACCTCAAAGGAAAAGCATTCAAATGTTTCCCACTCCATGTGACCTTAGCTGTGCTTTTACCATAAATGTCTCTGCCTGTGTTCATACATCCCCACCAAATCCTAATGATTTAATCACGAAGGGATATTGAATGTTGTCAGATATCTTTTGTTCATCTATTGAAATGAGCATGTTGTCGTGCCTTTATTCTGCTAATGCAATGCATCACATATATTGACTTGTATATACTGAACAATCCTTTGATCACTGGGATACTGTCCACTTGACCATTGTGAATGAGTTTTTAATATGCTGTATAGGAATGGAGATACAGCTCAATGGTATAACATTGGCCTAGCATGTACAAGGCAAGGGGTTTGATCAACAGCAGCAGCACCACCAACACACACACACACACACACAATGCTCTTTGGTTGTGTGATAGTATTACACATGGGTGCTCAGGACCTGGATTCAGTCCATATAATTCTGAGTTAATTACCTTACCCACAGAGCCATCTCCCCACACCCGTCTTTACTTGTTAATGCTCTGTTCAGTTCTTCACTCACAAAGTAAGTCTTGTATATTGAATACCATCCAGGTTTTTCTAGTTTAACACATAACTGTTGATAATAACATCTTATGGCGCTCTGCATGTCTGTTGCATCATTTGTAATATCTCTACTTTGCATTTCTAAAGTCACCCAAATTTTTTTGCTCAGTCTATTTGATGCTTTTTGTTTCATTTTCATTCCAAAAGCACAATTCATTTTCTCTGCAATCTTTTATACAGTTTTTCCATATTTTATACATTGACACTTATTTTTATTATTTCTCTTTTTTTTTCTTCCATGTTGTAAAATTAGGGGGAGGGATTGGGACATGAATCCCTTGCTGCTTGTCATAGGTTTTAAGGCAAAAGAGGAAAGGAGGGTCCTCACAGAAGAAGCCAAGTTAGAGAAGAACAATGAAACTCCTGCAGGGCCCACGAGACCCACCACAGAACCACTGGCTGCCAAGTATGAGCTTCTTTTCTTCCAGCATTTTTTATTACAATCTGTTCACTTTGTACCCCAGCTGTAGCCTGCTGCCCTTCATCCCCTCCCAACTCTGTCTTCCCTCCTTCTTCTTCTTCCCTGCCCCTGCCCAAGTCCACTGATAGGGGAGGTCCTCCTCCCCTCCCCTCTGACCCTAGACTATCAGGTCTCATCAGGAGTGGCTGCACTGTCTTCCTCTGTGGCCTGGTAAGGCTGCTCCCCCCCCCCTCAGGGGGAGGTGAACAAAGAGCCAGCCACTGAGTTCCTGTCAGAGACAGTCCCTGTTCCCATTTCTAGGGAACCCTCTTGGACACAGAACTGCCATGGGTTACATCTGTGTAGGGGTTCCAGGTTATCTCCATGTGTGGTCCTTGGTTGGAGTATCAGTCTCAGAAAAGACCCCTGTGCCCTGGTTCTGTTGCTCTCCTTCTGGAGCTCCTGTCCCCTTCAGGTCTTTCTATCTCTCCCTTCTTTCATAAGATTCCCTGCACTCTGCCCAAAGTCTGGCTATGAGTCTCAGCATCTGCTTTGATATCCTGCTGGATAGAATCTTTCAGAGGCCCTCTGTAGTAAGCTCCTGTCCTATTCCCTGTTTTCTCCCTCTTCCAGTATCTATCCCATTTGCCTTTCTGAATGAGGATTGAGCATCTTACCCAGGGTCCTCCTTCTTGCTTAGTTTCTTTAGGTATACAGATTTTAGTATGTTTATCTGTATTATATGTCTAATATCCACTTAAAAGTGAGTATATATCATGTGTGTCTTTGTGCTCCTGGGATACCTCACTCAGGATGATCTTTTCCATTTCCCACCATTTGCCTGCAAATTTCATGATTTCCTTGTTTTTAATTGTTGACTAGTATGCCATTGTGTAAATATACCACAATTTCCGTATCCATTCTTCAATTGAGGGACATCTGGGTTGTTTCCAGATTGTGGCTATTATGAATAAAGCTGCTACAAACATGGTTGAGCAAATGTCCTTGTTGTATACTTGAGCATATTTTGGATATATGCCTAGGAGTAGCATAGCTGGATCTTGAGGTAGCACTATTCCTAATTTTCTGAGAAAGTGTCAGATTGATTTCCAAAGTGGTTGTACAAGTTTACATTCCCAACAGCAATGGAGGAGGGTTCCCCTTTCTCCACATCCTCTCCAGCATGTGTTGTCACTTGAGTTTTTGATCTTAGCCATTCTGATGGGTGTAAGGTGAAATCTCAGGGTCATTTTGATTTGCATTTCCCTGATGACTAAGGACCTTGTTTGAAAAAAAAAAAAACTTCACATCTCTGAAGAAAGAAATAGAAGAAGATATCACAAGTATGAGTTTCTAATATGTTTCTTATGTCAGGGAACTAGCATCCTCCTCCTCTGGGCCTCTCTCTCACTCACGTGACCCTCCAGGGTTCACCATGAGGAGAACATCAGCACTACTCTATGTTTCCACTCTTCATTTTCTTAGCTCCTCAAGCTGCAGTGCTAGGTCCTTTGTTGGGGTCTTTTTTCTCTCTTCTTCGATGTGGAACTCAGTGCTGTAAACTGTCTTCCTGCAGCTGTCCTGGCTGTGTCCCACTAGCTCTGGCATGCTGCATTTCCATTGTCTTTTATCTCAAGAAAAGTTTTAATTTCCTTTTCTCTCTTGACATAATAAATTAAAATAAAACACTGAATTTTGTCATTTTACAATGACTAATGACCAGTGAAATGATTCAGCTGGCAAAAGTCCTTGCTGTGCATGCCTGGTGAGATGAGACCAAATAGTTGTTCACAACAGATATATCTGAGGTCCAAGGGTTAGGCTAGTGTATGCTCTCCCTAAAGTTGAGGACACCAAACTCATTAAAGCATCGTGGAGCTCTAATGACCAATAGAAAGAAGAAATAGCCAGATGATCTGAACTCTGAAATTGCAAGGTTTTGAATTTCCAACTGGCCTAGAAATAGTTCTTTCATTATGAAAAGAACTTCCCACCACTTTCCTAAAATCCTCATGAACCGGTAAAAAACGCAAGACAGAAAGCAGCGGACCTGTTGTTGCAAAGCATTCTGCACTTTCCAGGGGTGTTTATTTTACTTATACAAGGCATTTATTCATGGTAGCTTGCCAAAATTGTTTCCACTGAAGAAAGTGACATTCTTTCTATTCCTTTCAGGCTCTAGCAAAAACTAATGGTGTGAAAACACCTTTTCCATGCTCACACTGAAACAGAAAGGGGAAACGCATGCCCGTCGTTGCCCTAATGGAAGCGCCGCAGAAGCACTTGCTGTAAAATGAAGCGTAACCCAATGAGCTGAATTCTTTAAATACAAAGTATCTGTCTCATCTATCAATTATCTTATCTTTACAAAGGAACTGCAAGAGGAAAGCAACACGGAAATAGTAATTAGTCTGATCATGATTAATCATGATCCTTCATCCTCAGCATCATGCCTTGTAACTCTTAAGAGGGAGTTAAAATGGCATTTTAACTATAATCAGGGATTAACACTTTTGAGTGTCCACATTTAAAAGTGGCCGCATAAGTTTTCATGAGACAAATTTATTTCAGAAAGGTATAGCTTAAGATGGAAGCAGTGTAGATTATCTTTTTAAAGGTGTTGTGTGTTACGATTTAGGGAAAAGAGAAATGACTTAATTACAAATAGCCCTAAATGGAGAATTTTTCCCATTAAAAACCCATTTTATAAGGCCAGTAGATAATGGACCTTCAAGATGCTCCTTAAAAATTTAAGTAACTGCAAAGAAAAATCTTATGAAGATGTTGTAAATGAATGCTTCCGAAACTATCAGTTGAATACTGCAAAGTAAAGAGAGAGAGAGAGAGAGAGAGAGAGAGAGAGAGAGTTGACCTATAGAATCTATCACCATTAGAGGAGAACTAGAAGGCACATATCATGACTTTCCTTCAGTGGAGTGGAGTCTGACAATCATATAGGGAAGAAAGCTCTATTTCATTTCTCTTGAGTTTTGATACAGTTCTATTCAATTAGTCTGGGAGTAGTACAGCAGCCTGAGATACTCAAGTATACAAACTGTATGCAAATTAAAATAGATTTGAGAGCAAAATCATTGTCAAAATAAAAATTCTCCTATTTCACCATCACAAATTTGTGATAAAAATACATGGGGAAAAAACATAGAAATAGATGAACTAATTACTGTCATTAAGATGTTAAATATCATAAGTACACAGACATGAAAAATTATTATGATGTAAAATATTTTTAGATTGATGGCTTTGTGGGTCTTGTGTTCACCACAAACTCCACTAAAGTGTGTAGTTTAAACAAAAGTCTGCAATTTGAACTCCATTAAAGTGTAGTTTTAAACAAAACAAATTCAATAATACACATACCTTTAGTAAATAAATTACTCAAAATTAAAGGCCAACTTCAACAGTCTGACCTTCTAGGACCATTAGAAACTAAGAAGAGCAGTACTTTTTAAGTATTCTTTTATATTTCCTATTATTCCAATGACTTGGTCAAATGTTGCCCTCATCAGGCCAGAAGTGGTTTATCAGTGAATTTCAGCTGGCGTGGGCTGAACTCACTCACTGAAAGGCAGAGCTCTGGCAGAGAAAGTGCTGTAGGTAATTAGCATCAACTCGGGTCAACTTGAAGAGTGGTTTTAATTCTGAAAGGGCAGTGGAGTAACAGAAACGTCAGTTCAGCTCAGCTATCACCTTCAGGCTATATGGTCCTTGCTCTTGCTGGGAAATTAGCTATCGCTCCCCTGGGTGAGAAGCAGGGGTACTTGGGATACAGTAGGTGAAGTTCCCAAATAACCAATCTAAAAAAAAAAAAAAAAAAATCTTCTGCTCACTTCCTTCTGCCCTTTGAGCCAAACTGGAAGTGTTAGTTCAGATAGATGAACGCTGTCTGGCGTGGGTCACTGGCAACCCCCCCCCCATGCCTTGCTTCCCTCTCCTCTCATTGCTGGACAGTCATGCCAACCTCCTTGCTTATGATCACCCGTGGTGATCTCTCCCTCTGGGCCTCCGATGGGCCCTGTACTCAGTCAACAGTCTCGGCCCACACTCTGCGAGGCGGGAGTTCTTCGGCAGGTCCCCAACGAACTGTTACCACCTCGAAGAGATCTTTCCTGGCTGTGTAAAGGAGAATTTTGATTTTCAGTTTTAATCTATAGCTCAGTAGTTCTCAACCTGCAGACCATCAATGCAGACGCTGAGACTGATGGGCAGCCTCTGGGCAGAGTGCAGGGAATCTTAGGAAAGAAGCGGGAAACAGCGAGATCTGGAGAGGACAGGAGCTCCACAAGGAGAGCAACAGAACCAAAAAATCTGAGCACAGGGGTCTTTCCTGAGACTGATACTCCAACCAAGAACCATGCATGGAGATAACCTAAGACCCCTGCACAGATGTAGCCCATGGCAGTTTAGTGTCCAAGTGGGTTCCATAGTAATAGGAACAGGGACTGTCTCTGACATGGACTGATTGGCCTGCTCTTTAATTACCTCCCCCTGAGGGGGAAGCAGCATTACCAGGCCACAGAAGAAGACAATGTAGCCATTCCTGATGAGATCTAATTGACTAGGATCAGAAGGAAGGAAAAGAAGTCCTCCCCTATCAGTGGACTTGGGGAGGGGCATGCATGCAGAGGGTGGAAGAAGGGAGGGGTTGGGACGGGAGGAGGGAGGGAACCACAGGGAGGATACAAAGTGAATAAAGTGTAATTAATAAAGAATAAAAAAAAATTTGACCACCTCAAAAAAAAAAAATTCAATGCTTAACTCACAGCAACTATTTCTCCTTCACCTTATTTTTTAACTTTAAAGACACTAACCTATGTGTTTGCCAAATGACTGAGTGTTAAATGGAGCTGTATGACTTCCTCAGAGAAAAATAATGCCTTTGGCTTTTCTGTATCTAAGGAGGTGACCCTTAAGATTGTATTATATCAGGGGATAATTGATGCTCTGCACGTTTCCATTCTTGTTATCTTCCTCCTACTTGATGTTTGCAAGCTACAGAACATGCTCTTTCGAATATCTTAGCAATTTATTATCCTGAACCAATCAGGTCATTTGCAAACACAGCACAGCATGTCTGTGTTCAGCTATAAATGAAAATAGTTGTCTATTTATAGATATAGCAGTCGTATTCAGACAACTTTAATTCATTACTGTGGGTTTCTGCACAATTTTCATCTCACATGTGGTAGGAATTATGCAATCCTATATTAAAACCGTCTTTTAACAGGCTGAGTTACGAAATACCAATTATAAAAAAATAAAGATGAGGAAAACATCTTAACATCGTTGCCTGAGCAGAGCAGAATGGGTTGCTTGTCTCTATTGTTGAACTTTCAAAGGGATGAAAATGCTGGGGCAGAAAAGTGTAAAACTTAAGCAGTTACAATATTAACAAATGTAATTGTATCAGTCTGAGCCCTGCCTGGAGAGAGAAGTGGGGTGGGGGTTCCTTCAGGCGGTTCTGGGGGCTCATAAGACATGCAGTAAGCAAGATGGAAATACAGGTGACACCCTGAATCTCTTATTCTAATCTGAAGGACAAAGACCCAGGGGCTCCTACCATGTGAATTCCAGTCTATGAACGTGGGGGCGGGGGTTAAACTTCAAGATGGGTGACTAACTCACTTTCAGTTTGAATCAAGAAGCTGAAGGAACTGCAGTCCAGGTGCACCCAGACGGGAAACAGGATGGTCCTACTACACAAAGGCCAGGCTTTCGGTTCTAGTCAAGCGTGGAATTCACTGGATCTGAGCCTCTAAGCACGGAAGGCAATCCCCTTACCTCAGTCTACCCATTCAGACCTTCCTGTCTCCCAACAGCACTGTCACAGACACTTGCATAACGAGTGTTTGGCGAAATAGGCAAACATTGATGACTCCAACAAGATGATACATAAAACCATGTCATTACGTATCTACTTTTACTCAGGTACCCAAAGACTTCACTCAAGAGATTAACAAAATTCATGTCAGTTCTTTCTTCATGTATACCATCTCTGTCCCTACATACTAATTTAAAATCTCAGAATACTACTATCATTCCATAAAATTAGGAGAACTTTTCCCCAAATGGGACTGAGAAAATCTTAGGTTCTGAGTCCGCATCTACCATCCTGCTTCTTATCTTGAGCCTGGTCTTGGTAAAGTCAGCTAGAGCTATAAAATTCTACTCTACCTGAATACGAGAAGAGGGCTGGACCTCGAGACTCCTGTGGACCTCTCCTGGGAACGGCAGGAGGGTTCTTGACCGTCTTTGGCTGTTTGGATTCCTTGTGGGTGGAGATGAACTCCCAGCTCTCAGTACAAGAGTTACAGTAACCATGGTGGTTAGCGTGGCCGAGAAGGCAGACAGCATGGCTAACTTAAACTGCTTATTGACCCAGTGGAAAAGAACAATAGGTTTGTATTATCCGTGATGCCCTCCAATAGGCACAGCCACATTCACATTTATGCAAAACTCTACCCATTTTTTTTTTTTAAATCTAGTTTGGGCTTAGGGAAGGAAATATAAGAGGTTGAAGGGAACTGAATAATTTAACAGTTCTTCCTGCCAGGATGTCTAAACCAGATATAAACATCTACCTCCTTCCATTTCTTTATGATTAATACATAGAAGATTTATTGCTTTGAGCTAGTTTTGCCATCGGCGAATCTTTAATACTTCCTTGCTTTCTCTCAAGGCCATGGTAGTTGCAGCACCCCTCTGTGCTCCCCATCACACAAGGCCACTTTCTACCACACACTACAGGTAAAAGCAAATACTAAATTGTGTAAGTTTCCTTCCTACCTTGTATTATAGTTAACTTTTAATACGTGTGTGTGCGTGTGCATTTGTGTGTATTTTGTAATAAGTTACCCCTAGGCTATTCTTGGGGGAGAGGGGTTGTGTGTGGTGTATTTCGTATATGTATTTTGATGAAGATATTGCATGCTCATAAAGATGCATGCCTATAAAAATCTGAGGCTGTCAACCGAGACTCTTCCTCAATGACTCTCTTCCATACAGCTGAGGCAGGCTCTCTCAATCAAACCCAGAGCTCCTGGATGTGGCTAGTAACAGGAGCCCGCTTGTTCTGGGGATTACATCTTTCTGTCTTCCAAGGCTGGACTTACAGATGGCCACCAACGCCCACCCACCATTTAACATCTACATTTAATGGCTAAGTCAACTTCTCAGCCATGTTATTGTTAAGGGTGGATACTTTTAAATAAAATCGTATTCAGGGTTGGGGAGATAGGTCATAGTAGAAAGCACACTAATACATTTAAAGTTAATTTTATCCCTTGTCAGTTAATTCCCTAATAAAATCTAAATGTGTATCCTAGTGGTATAGACAGTTGTCATACATTGCTTTGAAAATATGACAAGTTTTCCACTGTGGTTACTGATGAAGATAGATAAAAATCACTCAAGTCAGGGGTCTGAATCTACATCAATTAAGTTAGCTGCTTCCTTTTTTCCAAATGTCATTCATCCACTAACATGCAGCTACAATTAAAGGGGTGGTAGTGAGGGTTCACAGGCAGTGAGGCTTGCTCAGCCAGTGATCACATGGACACTGAGATATTTCCATTGCTGATGACTGGAAACCCCGCTAGTCAGATGAATTACAAGAATCTTTGACTATGGGGAGGAAAAGAGAAAAATGCCTTGAGCACTCTATGTGCTTCCATTTATATAACTATATTCCTTCCTAAAATATAATGTTCTGTCTTTACTTTCTTTTCAAAAAGCCATTGTATTTTTCCTATCACATCTTCGAGCAAAATGACCAATGTCCTGGGCTTATTAATTTATCACCTTCTGAACATATCAAACCAAGTAGTAATAAAAAACGCCGAACTTCAGCACCATCCTTTCTGATTTCTGGAAGAGCATTGGACAAATTTATAGTAAAACTATTCACCGAGCCCATCGCGGCTTAGGTGCAATGGTAACAGGTTCCTAGTAACCAGAACTTAAGAGATTTTCACTGTTTGTACTTTGGGCTGATCAATAGAAAGTACATAAGACTGAACGAGAGAAGTAAAGGGAGGCTGGGAGTTCTTTTATGTGGCTAGTTCTTCTAATGCGCATGCTTGTCACAGCCTCCCTGACTTCCGGTTCTGCGTTAACTTGTGTTGAGTGTTTGCCCAGCTGTGTTTAGAGTTCCGCATGACATGGAGTGCTGTACGGTGACTGGAGATAGCGACGGTGGAGATTTTGGAAGTACTTCTAAAAGCAAGTGTACGAGTTTGCTAATAGATTTTGGAAACCCAAATTATTCAGCTGTTCCTGCTGCCTCTGCCTTTTCCAAGCTAAAACAAGGGTGGTCTTGAGCCTGTGCAAATTCAACTCATAGTCAACTCGAGGATCTCAGTGGAGAACTTCCAGTAGAGAGGCAGGAGAGGCAGGCTTGGCAGCCTGTTTCTCTCAGCCAAATAAAATTCTGTGGCGAAGTTGGGAACAACATGGACCCCTTCATTTATGTTCCTGCTCGCCTGTATTTTCTACATTGGTATGAGGTGAACGTTCATAGGACGAGACCAGCAGGCATTTGAGAACTGTGAGGGGTGTCAGGTATACTTTGTAAATGCATGGCCTTTCGAAAGCGGTTCTTAACAGGTCCCTCTGGCTGCAGCCCAACTACTTCTAGCCCAGAAAGAAAAGAAGCATAATTACCATGTTCCCTTGTGGTTTACTTAAGCTATCCCTCCATCTTAATGACAGTGAGGTAATAGGTGGTTGGTTTCTCAGCCACTCATGCTTAGAATGCTTGGGATTGTGTCTGACAATACTGGTTTGCTTACATAAATGGTTTAGCAAAATTTCAATGCCTAAGGTCGGCTTTTTCTTATAAATTCTTTTACATTAAGAGGGGAAAAAAAAAACAAAACAAAAAGAAAACCAGTTGACATTAATTCTGACTCAACAAGGCTCAGGTTAGTGAACTATTGTGGACTGCCAAGAACTTAGTGACATATCACTTTAGAAATGATGGGTGCTTATATTGCACTGACGGTCTTGGCATTGAGAGAGGAAGCTGTTCAGAATGACAAATGGATATGACAATTTATTAAAGATCAAAGGCGCAATGAGCAGTGGGCACAGATGCATCCATTTAGAAAGGGCATAGGAGAAAGAAAACAAAAGATAAAAACAATTCAGAGTGTAGAAATTTAAACTTTGAGATGAAAGGCACATCTGTAGTACATATTAAATTTATTTTTTAGATGCATAAATTCTAGAAATTTAGCAGCTGTGTGCCTTGAAGTTAAAGGAAGACATGCATGAAACACAATTCTAGGGCCTTCATGACATCATCTCCCCTTTGTTCTCTTCTGGTCTTTGACAAGCTACCACAGATTAAGGCTTCTGGTTTGGCCACAGTCCTTCCCACGGTCTGGTTCCCTCCCTCAAATGAAAATGGAAGACATAAAGTGCTAGGACTGAAAAAGATTCCAGACAACTGCATGACTCTGTGGCATTTTGCTAAACCAAGTAAGAGAAGAGACACAGTGCTATTCTTAACAGCACATGTGATTCACAAATCCTGTACATATACACCATGGAATACTAGTCAACTAAAAGAAAAATAAACTCATGCCGGGGTGGCGGTGCATGCTTTTAATCCCAGCACTCAGGAAGTGGAGGCAGGTGGATCTTTATGAGGTCACGAACAGCCTGGTCTACACAGTGAGTTCAAAGGATAGCCAGGACTACACAGTGAGACCCAGTGTGGGGGAAAAAAATGGGAAAGAAAGAAAAGGAAGAAGAAAAAAAAAACTGTGAACTTTGCACTTTGCTAGTAAATGGAGGGAACTAGAAAAGATCATATTGAGTGAGGTAACCCAGAGCCGGAAAGACAAATGTCACATGTTCTCTCTCCTCTGAGTTCCTAGCTCTAAAGCTTCAGATGTGACTGCTGTAGTAACTGCAGAACCAGCAAAGGAAAAGGAAGCATTGCAGCAATGGGTGAACAGCAGTGATCTGAAGGGAAAACAGGGGACTCTGATTAGGAAGGGGGAGGATGATAAATACAGAATAACAAGGGAAGAGAGTAGAGTTAACAGTAAGGATATCTGAAAAAAAATCATGAAAAATCTTACTATTACATACCAAAAAATGCCAAAAAAAAAAAAGCCACAGAAGTCTGAATATAAACATACCTATATACTGTAAATGAAATTTTTACATCTGAGCTGACAGTGCTCTCCCCAAGACCCATAGACAATCTAACAAAAGTTCCAGCACTAGGTATGAAAGCCCTCTCTTGAGCTGCCAGTCAGGTTTGTACAAGAGACTCCCAATATTTTATTGGATTCTACTGTTGCCCTTGACTGCCCCCCACCCCCCAAGCTCAAAGTCCCTTTTGCTGGAGACCATCCACTTCAGACACGGAGCCCAGATGCCCTCTGGTGGTTCGAACAGGAATGTCCCCATAGGCTCATCTATGCGAATACTTAGTCATTAGGGAGTGGCACTACTTGAAATGGATTAGGAGGTGTGGCCTTGTTGGAGTAGGTATGGCCTTGCGGAAGGAAGTGAGTGTGTCATTGCGGGTGGACTTTGGGGTTTCAAAAGCTCAAGCCAGTCCCAGCGTCTCTCTCTTCCTGCTGCCTGCTGATCCGGATGGAGAACTGTCAGCTCCTTCTCCAGCACTACGTCTGCCTGCGTGCCGCCATGCTTCCCACCAGGATGATAATGGACTAAACCTCTGAAATTGTAAGCCAGCCACAATGAAATGTTTTCCTTTAGAAGAGTTGCCGTGGTTGTGATGTCTCTTCACAGCAACAGAACATTGACCAGGACATCCACGCAGCGAAATATGGCCTGAAAATCTCCTCTCTGACACTGACTTTCATAGCACTAGACGGCAACAGAAAAGCTTCCAAAGAGGGAAGCAACAGATATCTCTACCCATCTACGACACCTATGAAGCACAGCAAGGACGAACATGCCCTGTAACCCTAAGGGAGCAGGAGAGGCGTGATCCTGTAGTAACCAAATCGCTCTAACCGAATGGAAGACCCACTCAGTGGGAGGAAACTCGTTTCTGGTGGAGGAAGCGCAATCAACTGTCCGCAGCTGGTGAGGAGAAGGACCTACCGCCCCCACTTTACACAGAACCCCCAGCCACGTTCTAAACATGTGTCCTCCTAATCACAGATGAGTGTAGCGTTCACCCCTTAGACTGAGCCCATTGCAGGCCCAGCCTTGGATGTTAGGAACTGCAGTGGCGAGGGGGCGGGGCCTCGCTGAGCACCCTCCTCCCAGCACCCACCCTGGGCTGGGCACCTCAGCGGGCTCGGCCACCCTCCCCTCCACTGCCTCCTTTCAGCCTTGTCGGGGGTCTGCGGTCTCCGTCACAGCGGAGGCCGCACGTCACAGAGGCGGCCCCTCCGTCGCAGCCGTCGCAGCCCTCACCCTCCGCTCCCTGCCCGCGGGGTCCCAGAGTGCGGCCCACCATGGCTCTGCTCAGTGCGGCAGCCCGGCTCTGGAGAGCCAAGAATTCATCCTGTCTCGTCCTTGCCGCCCGGCAAGCCAGTGCTTCTTCCACGAATTTGAAAGAGGTGCTGGCCCATCTGATACCTAAGGAGCAGGCCAGAATTAAGGCCTTCAGACAGCAACATGGGAAGACAGTGGTGGGCCAGGTCACTGTGGACATGATGTACGGCGGCATGAGAGGCATGAAAGGAATGGTATATGAAACTTCCGTGCTTGATCCTGATGAGGGCATCCGCTTTCGAGGCTACAGTATCCCTGAATGTCAGAAAATGCTCCCTAAGGCTAGGGGTGGGGAAGAGCCCCTGCCGGAGGGCTTATTTTGGCTGCTGGTAACTGGACAGATACCAACAGAGGAACAGGTATCGTGGCTCTCACAAGAATGGGCGAAAAGGGCAGCTCTGCCTTCTCATGTGGTCACCATGCTGGACAACTTTCCTACCAATCTGCACCCCATGTCTCAGTTCAGCGCGGCCATCACAGCCCTCAACAGCGAAAGTAAGTTTGCCCGAGCCTATGCAGAGGGAGTCCATCGCACTAAATACTGGGAGTTGGTCTATGAAGACTGTATGGACCTGATTGCGAAGCTAACCTGTGTGGCTGCAAAGATCTACCGGAATCTTTACCGGGAGGGCAGCAGTATTGGGGACACTGACTCTAATCTGGACTGGTCCCACAATTTTACCAACATGTTAGGCTACACTGATGCTCAGTTCACCGAGCTCATGCGTTTGTACCTCACCATCCACAGCGACCATGAGGGTGGTAATGTCAGTGCCCACACCAGCCACTTGGTGGGCAGCGCCCTTTCAGACCCTTACCTGTCCTTTTCAGCAGCCATGAACGGGCTAGCGGGGCCTCTCCACGGACTAGCAAATCAGGAGGTGCTTGTCTGGCTAACACAGCTACAGAAGGAAGTTGGCAAAGATGTGTCCGATGAGAAATTACGAGACTACATCTGGAACACCCTCAACTCAGGACGGGTTGTCCCGGGATACGGTCACGCAGTTCTAAGGAAGACTGACCCACGGTATTCCTGTCAGCGAGAGTTTGCTCTGAAACATCTACCGAACGACCCCATGTTTAAGCTGGTTGCTCAGCTGTACAAGATTGTGCCCAATGTCCTCTTAGAGCAAGGGAAGGCCAAGAACCCTTGGCCCAATGTCGATGCTCACAGCGGGGTGCTGCTCCAGTACTACGGCATGACGGAGATGAACTACTACACGGTGCTGTTCGGAGTGTCGAGGGCGCTGGGGGTGCTGGCGCAGCTCATCTGGAGCAGAGCCCTAGGCTTCCCTCTGGAAAGGCCCAAGTCCCTGAGCACCAATGCTCTGATGAAGTTTGTGGACTCTAAGTCAGGGTAAACTGGGAAACTGGGGAAACTGACTATGAGAGGACCAGGAAGCTTAAAAATAAAAGTAAAATTTTGTTTCAAGGGCCTTTGAAATTTAAGATTAAACTGGATCTGAGGCACTGAAAATATATTTGAAGTTAAAATATAAATTAAGACTTAAAAGACGGCAGTGACCCCATCTTCCCTCTCCAGCTCACTTCTACCTGGAATGAGTTTCCCACCAACTATAGGACAACGAGAACTAATGCATGCGGTCAGGGTTAGATCTGCTTCCCACCAGCTCTAGGGTGAGACTTCGGCTCCTCTTTGGTTAGGTTGAAGCAGGTTACAGAAAAGTTGCAGTCACCCTGTGAAGCTATTGCTTCCACTCTGCCAGCCCTCCAAGTCATTTAGGCCCGGGCCAGGCCCTCTTTGTTTCCGCAGGAATCATTTTGGATATCAGCAGTGTCAAATCCTAGGGCCTTTTGCCATGAACACAAGCGCCTATTGGTTAGCTGGAAACACTTAAAAACTTTTTAATCTATCAGGCATGGTATTTATCGTGAGTGTTACTTGGCATTTGATCCTATTCCTCCTTTTAGATTACATAATTTAAGGTCTGGGAGTATTGTGTTTCCTTCCAGGCTTTTTATATCTGCTGTGCCTCAAGCCAAGGGTGCTCTGGGCCTTTCTCTCTGGCCTCTGCTAAGGACCTCTTCCAGCAGGTCTGTCTGATCTGTGGTCTTCCCAGTTATTTGGCTTTATCAGTACAATGTGAACTAGGCCTTGTACTTCCATGGAACATAAGCCACTGTCTTCTGACCTTGGTTTCTCCTGTTAATATGCTCTAGCATAGAACAGGGCCTCAGGAATGCCCAGCTTCTTTGTGGTCTGATCCCTGGATAGCCTTTCTTTTTGAACAGAAAAGGGATTTGCGATTAGACATAGTGTCCATTGACTATCATATGACCTAGGGCTGGGGCATTCAAAACAGCAGGCCTTCTTTCCATCCCCTGCAACAAGGAAATGGCCTTTTATTTATCAATATCTCTCTTGCTCTGATTTCAGTAATCACTTTAGCAGCCCCACTTACACCGATTTTCAGTGACTCAGAATGCACTACTACCTTTCTTTGAGAAAGGGTTGAGATACAGTCCTCTTGTGCCCCTTCTGTACCCCAAAACTCCCGCCTGTGTTTGTGTGGAACCCACCCCAGCCGCACCCTGTGGAGATGGACACACTGTAAACCCGTGGGTAATGGTCAGTCATGATGCAGACGTCAGGTTGTGTATAAAATGAAAAAGAACTGGTTTTATTAACAATGAAAAAAAAAAAAGAATTGCAGTGTCCTCTTGGCAATTTTTTCTTAATGAGTGGCTAATGTCCTTCCATGTCTCTTCTGATATGCTTGGGCTGAAGTCTGTTTTTGTCACTTAACATCACCTTGTTTCTTAGGCCATTTGCTTGGGACATCTTTTTCAATCCCTTTATACTAAGGTGATTCTATCATTGGTGTTAAGGTGTATTTCTTAATGCAACAGCAGGTTGGATCCTATTGTTTAACCCAGTATGTTAGTCTGTGTCTTTTTATTGGCAAATCGAGACCATCTAAATGTAGTGAGAGCCCAATTCTCTTTTTAATTCCTATTATTTTGTTGTTTTAATTTTTAATTCCTATTATTTTGTTGTGAGGTGTGTGTGTGTGTGTTTTCCCTCTTTTCATTTGCTGGTCTGGGATTATTTCTTGTGTCTTATGGGTGTGGTTAACCTCTTTAGGTTGGAGTTTTTTCTAGTGCCTTCTGTAGGGTTGGATTAGTAAACACATTGCTTAACTTCACTTTTTATCATGGAATGTCTTATTGTCTGCATTTATTGTGATTGAAAGTTTTGCTGAGTATGGTAGTCTGTGCTGGCATCCATGGTCTTTTAGAGTTTATAGAGGATCTATCCAAGCCCTTCTGGCTTTCATAATCTCATTGAGAAATCAGGTGTACTTCTAACAGGTCCGCCTTTGTGTATGTGTGGTGTATTATTTTTGTTCTGTGTATTTAGTGTTTTTATTATGTGCTAAGGGGACTTTCTTGAATGGTCCAGTTTATTTAGTATTCTGTATGCTTTTTATATTTTATAATGTGTATCATTAGATTAGGGAAGTTTTCTAATTTTGTTGAAAATATTTTCTGTGCTTTTGACCTTGGTGTCTCCTCCTTCCTCTATTCCTATTATTCTTAGATTTGGTCTTTTCATGGTGTCCCAGATTTCCTGGATGTCCTGTGGCAGGAGTTTTTCAGATTTAACATTTTCTTTGACTGAGGTATCCATTTCTTCTGCTATGGCTTCAGTCCCTCTTCCATCTCTTGTATTCTGTTGGTGAAGCTTGCCCTCTGAGGTTCCTGTTCAAGTTCCCAAATTTTTTATTTTTAGATTTCCCTCAGTCAGTCAGGTTTTCTTTAATGACTCTATTTCTTGAACTGTTTTTCATTTTTCATTTCTTTACTGTTTTTATTTTTTTATTTTTTGTGCTTTCATAGATTCTTTTTAATGGGGATTATTAACTTCTTCTTTAGGGACCTCTATCATAGTCATAAGGCTGTTTGAAGGTCTTTTTCTGGTGCTTCAGCTATAGTGTATTGCTCAGGGCCTGCTGTGGTAAGGTTGCTGGGCCCTAGTGGAGATATATTATCCTGGCTGTTCTGGTGTCGAGGCATCTGAGTTTGGGAACATTGTGATTCTAGGTGCTGACATCTGCTCCTGTCTTTGTTGGGATAGCATTTGTTCCTTGGTCTCTGTTGCCCTCTCAGGTTCTCAGGTGTGTATGATGACTGTGTGTTGCCTGGCAGGAAATTTTTCTCGGATCCTGAGAGGTGTGGCCATTGGGGGTTGCAAGTAAAATTGGGAGCTAACAAATAGGAACTGGGAATGAGCTGAGGGGAGGGAGAACCAGGGGAGTCATAGGATGGAGGGAAGCAGGGTGTTCCACCGGAATCTGCTTAGTCCTCTGGGTACAGGGGCAGAAGGTGAGGAGAGCCCTCAGCAGGTTGGCTGCTACAGATCTGGGGGTGAGACTGGGGGGCTGGACTTGGAGGAATGGAGGCAGACCTGGAGATCTGCATTTAGTCTGCCTGTGTGTGTCCCGGGCCAGAGTGGCCTCTGGGTTCCAGTGCCTCTGGGGTGGGAGCTGAGATAGAACAGTGAGAGAGAGCAGGGAAGTTTGGAGGGGCAGATCTGCGTGAGCCACTGGAGATGTAGCAGGGGGAGGAGAGGCAGCAGCAGGAGGTGTGCAGCAGAGCCGGGGAGGAGAATGGGGGTGGATTTAGAGGGACTTAGGACCGGTGAGCATCTGCAGTTAAGACTGTCTGCTTTCCGCTCTCGGCACCTCCTGGAGGAGCACACTTGTTATCCGAATGACTGTGCGATGTCCCCCGCGCTTTCTGAACAGAACGTGCTAAAGGAGGAGGATTCTGTCACTGCCGGGCAGTGCTCTATGCACCGAATATTTTTAAAAAGCAGTGCTCTGGTTTAAGATCATCATGAGATTCTGAGTTTTTCCTCAAGATTTTTATTTAAAAAAAAAAAATACCATGGCTTTTTCACCCACTCCCTTGGCTGTTTCTAATGTGTGGTTTACCATTTTATAGCATTTTCCTTCTTCCAGACACTAAATGATAGCATTCCTCAAAATCCCACCCCAGCCCCGATGGCCATCTTACTCAGGGCTTTTTGCCAAAGCAGAACTCCTTCCACCAAGCCTTCAATCACCACCTTCATTCACAGCCTACACTCCTTCCTGAGAAGAACTGTGAAACTCACTGCCCACTTGACACTTCTACTGAGAAAATGCAAAAACACTACCTCAGACCCAGCGTGTTCCCAAGCCAGCTTATGTCTTCTCTGCCCCAATCACACTTTGCTATCTTTCTTCCCTCCCTGGAGGCCATGTTGGGCTGGTTGCTATCATATTTCCCTTTTCTCACTTTCTCTCTCTCCTCCCCCCCATATCTATTTGTTACTGAATCCTAGCACTTTTTCTATAAATACAAAAATCTTACTGCCTTCTTCCTCTGTTTTGACCAGTGTAATAGATACCTTCATGATTAAATTATCCTAGGATATACTCACTAAATATAATAATTTTATACTTATACAATCCCAGATGTTGTCATAACCGCTTTTTCATTATTAACATTTTCAACTTATCCATTAAATTGTATATATTACTGGGTCTCTTTGTAAAACTGAAATATATATATATCTGTATATAAATCAGGTAAGCAAATACATGACTCCTGAAACATTTATCATTGTTAATGAACATATTCAAAAGTCTCTTAGCCTTTTAAAACCATATACATACACAGTATTGTTGTCTACAGTTACTGTTCAGTGACACGTCCAAATTTTCCTCTCTTGCCTGTAGCTTACTACTCAGTAATCCAAGCCTTCTTGTCCTACATTCCCCCAGTCTTTGCGGGTAACTGCAAACCTGTTCGCAACTTCTTAGTGAAGAATTCACATGTTAGTGAGACTGTGCAGCGCTTGTCTTTCTGTGCCTGGTTTGTTTCACTTGCTACAGCTGTCTCCAGTTGCAACCACATTGCTCTACATGACAAGGCTTCCTCCTCCTTGTTAAAAGAGGCCTTTCTGTTTCCCTCCTTTTCTTGATCCATTGCTCAGCTGATAGGCACTTAGCTTCTTTTCATTTTATATCTAATTGTGATAATGCTACAGAAGTCATGGGATACAAATCTCTCTTCTACAAAGGAATTTCATATTACATATATAACTAAACCATATCCTATTTATCATGTAAGCACATATATTCAGTAGTGAATAATAATCACTTCTAATTAATTACTTCATAATTTCTCAAGAGCACTCAACAAAAGTATTATCATTGCTTTATTTAAGACAGATATTTATGTTCAAAGAAGCTAGCTTTCCCAGTCACCTAACTACAATTCTTTCTACCTCAGACCTTGTCAGAATCTCTCTCTCTCTCTCTCTCACTCACTCTCTCAAACACACACACACATACACATACACACTTACTCCTCACTCAACCACAAAAAAACACACCAAGTGCTTTTTGTGTATCCTAAAATGAAACTATAAATCCTGACACTTCTCCAACCCCTTTACCTTGCAGTGCATGAACCAACATCATCATCCTTTTATTTATTTAAGTGTATTTCGCCCTTTTACCATCGGGATTCCCCTATTCTCTCTCCTCTACTTAGCACAGTGTCTTCCTCCTGAGAACCCCCTCACCATTCCGCTGAATGCCTCCATATGCATACCCCATCCCTCTGCAATGCTGCTGTGGTACCATGAATTCTCTTCAATCACACTCATTATATCATATCAGATATTGAACATATATGTTAGGTTTTACATGTGTGATTTCAATCAATATCTGTCTTATAAACTTGATTTTAAGTTCCCATGGGAAAGAAATATAACTATGTAATTACACATTTTATCGGTGGCATCTAGTAAATGACGGTTGAAGAAGTACATGAAAACTAAGCCATTTGGTTCACAATTCTGAATTACTTCCACTGGGAAGAAGATAGGCTAGAAACACGAGTGTTGATCTAAACAAGAAGCTAGCAGACACACCCCTGGCTGTGGCTTATTATTCCCTTACCCTGTGGTACCTTATCTTTCTTGTGTGCCACCTCACACAATGCCTGTGTGTAGAGGAATTCAGTTGGTGCTTTCTGAAGGAATGTAACTTCCCTTGGGAGCTCTGTTTCTGCTTACCATTTAAATCTGTAACAAGTATCGGCAGTGGTAAAGCCATGTCAGCCGGGAGCCTCGCTCACCCTGAGAGGTGACAGGTGCTTGCTCAATTCAAACACCTGACCCAATCAAGCATCTAAAAGACGGAAAGATTAAGTCCTGTAAATTGTTGACTGTTTTCTGAGACAGTAGAACAATTGTAAAAATTTGATTAATGTCATATCAAAGCTTTCGTTCTAACCAAACAGGCAATAAATGCTTGTCAACTACTGTAAAAACATTTTACAACAAGCCGAACACTGCCCTTTTCTTTGACAGACCAAAGAGCATATGAAAAATGAAACACAAAACAAAACATGTAGATTTTGTTTTCTGTTACTTAATTTTGTTTTCCCATAAGGCTGTCATTTTGATTCTAATTAATCTGTACTTGAAATAAATTTTGTCTGTCTTACTGATATCATGTTAACACCTGTGTCATGTTTCAAACTCCACAACATATCATTCCACTTTTAATGAAGAGTTCGGGCGGTAATGGTTGTTTTGAAGGCAAGCGTCTATGATGAAGAGTGGGAGCTAAAGCTATTGCATGGAACCACTGATGCAAAACAAAAGTTCCTGTTATCAAGGTTCTATGTCAGCAGTTAAAACAGGAATGGTAGTTGTGACAAAGACAGGGAGGTTTAGCACTCATGTTGAGTGGCTCACAGGCACCTGTAGCTTCAGCTCCAGGGAATCTGGTGCCCTCTTCTGGCCTCCAAATGCATCTGCACCCATGTGCACATACCCACAGATATGCACACATACACATAATTAAAACTAAAATAAAAAATTTTAAACAGTCCATTCATATATTTATGGGTATGTAAACGGTCCAGATATTTTCGGAAAAAAAAATTATTCAAAAAGATGAAAATAGAATTATGACCTGGTTCAGGATCCCAATTACATGGTGTATATCCAAAGAGGGGGAAAAACAGTATGTGGAAGAATTGTTTGTCCTCCAAATCTCCAGAAGCCTTAACACTTTGCAGGATTTATCTAAAATGGCACTTGGTTTCTTATTACTCAAATATTTCATAAGAGACAAGAAGTAAAAGCCCGTTCTCTGAAGAAGCACTGCCTGTCCTTTACTTCTCTCCAACTGTGATCACCACATGGACTTCTGACATCTCCACAACTTTTCCGTAATAAACCTAATCAACATAACCACTGTGGTTCATACTGATTGCTAATTCGGTAGAATCTGGGATTAAACAAGAGAAATGCTCCTGGGTGGGTCTGCGAGGGTATTTCCAGAAAGGATGACTTGAGAGCGGAAGACCCTCTGTCAGAGTGTATGCCCCCTTCAATGCATGGCCCAGGTGTGGAGGTCTGAGCAAAAAGCCGTGTTGTTTGTTCCACTGCATCACTGCTGCTTCTGTACTTTGAGGACGCCAGCCTCCAGCTTCTGCAGAACTGTAGTAGACTGCCAACAAGCAAGCCTTCACGAGTCTTCCAGGTTTTCTGTTCCGGGCTGAGACTGCTGAAGAATTCAGCTCCATGGAGTGAAGAGTTTTCCCCCTTGCACAGAGCCCATTGGTGAACTGCCCAGCCATGGAAGCCATTCTACGGAGCCTCCTGCATAATATATATGTAGTCTATTGGTCCCGTTCTCATGGAAAACTACACCTAAGACAGCTGTAAAGCATACACACATCACATACAATGTGATGAAAACTGTATGTAAACTGTTTTTTTAACTAGATAGGAGCAAGAAGAAAATAATATATAAAAACAAAACCATTGTAATGCTGTGTGTTCTCTGAAGGTTGCTAGCAATTTGTAGCTTGAAAAAAACAAAGGCAAAAACATAAGATGGAGATGGCGGCGCCAGGAGAACACTGCATCTGAGGAGCAGGACATTTCCCGTACAGCGACCAAGAGGCTGAACTCTGGGCCCTAAAACAACAGCGATCGTCTTTCCCAGGTGAGAGGAAACCCCCACGGCATGGGAATCAGTCGGGTCCACTCTCAGGTCACCCAGCCAGAGCCTGGAAGAGATCCCCGGTCGCACAGGCACTAGGTCCCCAGACCGGAGCTGCATATCTGGGTGTCCTGATCACCTTCCCAGGCTGATCGGTGGACAAAAAAACACCAGAGACTGGGAGTCCCTGTCGCGAGAGAATCCACAGGGAAGGAAGGAAAGGATACTGACTTGGGTCACCCAGTCTTTCCCTGGAAAAAGTCTTGCAGACCGGCGGGTCCGAGCCACCATTACTGAACTGGGCTCCAGCCACAGGCACAGACAGCTGCTGCACACCAGCTCTCCAGCTGTGTACCCCAGGACAACAGAGACTTGGAGTCCCTGTCGGGAGAAATCCTCACAGGGAACAAAGCAAAGGGGACAGACTTAGGCCACCCAGTATATCCCTGGAATAGGTCCCGCAGACCGGCCCAACCCAGGGACCTGCTGTGTACCAGATAGCCTGCTGCCTGCTGCTACAAGGAGAGCAGTACTCACCAACCACAGATTATGGCTTGGGTACTGGGACATAAAGCCCGAACCTCAGACCTACAAAAGCCCGGGATCCCCGAGATCAACCCCCAGATACTGCTCCAAAGGGCAACCAGTTATCCCTAACAAAACTGACCAAACCAAGAGACACACAGGTTATAGCAGCAGATCACTAAATCTACAGCAAGAAACCCAGAAGCAGGGAAGCTGTCTTTAGGACTTCCCCAGGCGAGAGGAGCACACTCTTGACTAACAAGGACCACAATTACCACTCAGGTCTCTATCCCTGAGGTGAGCAGCGGCAACTTCTGAAAAAACCCAGCCATTCAGTGACTATACACAAAAAGCTGAGAAGGCTTCCTTCAGGAAAAACCATCTTCCTGCCAAGGGGATTCTCTCCACCACAAAATCCCCAGGAACCACCAGAAACTAACCCCAAACACCCAAGATAGCCCAATGGGTAGAGGCCAGTGTAAAAGCTCAACCAACAAAAGACAGAGCAATATGGCATCTCCAGAACCCAGTTATCCAGGGGCAAGTAGCCCTGGACTCCCCAGCATAACTGAAATCCAAGAAGATGACCTAAAAACCATGCTCATGAAGAGGATAACAGAGGAAACAAATAAAATACATAAAGACCTAGATGAAGATAAACTCAAGATTATGGCCATCTGTAAAGAAATAGAGGAAGTTGCAGCCAAACAGTTTGTGGCCTTTAGAGAGGAAATGCTTAAATCACTGAATGAAATGAAAGAAACAGAGGATTGTTCAAACAAACAGCTGAAAGAATTAATGGAAAAACAGGAAAATACAGTCAGACAGGTGAAGGAAATCAGCAAAACGGCTCAAGATCTGAAGATAGAATTGGAAAAATTAAAGAAAACACAAATGGAGGAAATTGTGGAGAGAAATAACTTAGGGAAGAAAACAGGAACTACAGAGGTTAGCATAACCAATAGACTACAAGAGAAGGAAGAAAGAATCTCAGGTGTGGAAGATACAATGGAAGAAATAGATGTATCTGTCAAAGAAAATGTTAAATCTAAAAAATTCCTGACACAGACTGTTCAAGAAATTCAAGACAACATAAAAAGACAAACCCTAAGAATAATAGGAATAGAAGAAAAAGAAGATTCCCTGCTCCAAGGCCCAGAAAATATTTTAAACAAAATCATTGAAGAAAATTTCCCCAACTTAAAGGAGAGGCCAATAAGAATACAAGAGGCCTATAGAACACCCAATAACATAGACCAGAAAAGAAAATCCTCCCGCCACATAATAATCAAAACAGTAAGTATACAGAACAAAGAAAAAATACTAAAAGCTGCAAGGGAAAAAGGCCAAGTAACATATAACAGCAAACCCATTAGAATCACACCTGATTTTTCAACAGAGACTATGAAAGCCAGAAGGACCTGGACAGATATCATGCAGACCCTAAGAGAACATAGATGTCAGCCCAAGCTACTATACCCCGCAAAACTCTCAGTCCTCATAGATGGAGAAAACAAGATATTCAATGACAAAAACAAATTTTAACAATACCTACACACAAATCCAGCATTACAGAAGACACTAGAAGGGAAAATACAACCCAAAAAACTAGCTACTTTCAAGAAAACACAGGAAATAATTAATCTCACTATAGTAAAACAAAAAGCAACCAAGCACACAACATTATGACCACTGCCAACATCAAAATCAAAGGATCTAACAGCCACTGGTCATTAATCTCTCTCAACATCAATGGACTCAACTCTTCAATAAAAAGACACAGACTAACAGAATGGATGCAGAAACAAAACCCAGCAATCTGTTGCATACAAGAAACACACCTAAGTCACAAAGATAGACATTACCTGAGGGTAAAGGGTTGGAAGACAGCTTTCCAAGAAAATGGACCCAAGAAGCAAGCAGGAGTAGCCATTCTAATATCTGAGAAAATAGACTTTCAACCAAAATTAATAAAAAGAGATGGGGAAGGACACTTCATACTCATCAAGGGAAAATTCCACCAGGAAGACATCACAATCCTGAACATCTATGCCCCAAATACAAGAGCACCCATATTTGTAAAAGAAACATTGATAAAACTTAAACCACATCTAGATTCCCACACATTAATAGTGGGAAACTTCAACACCCCACTCTCAACAAAGGACAGGTCAACAAAACAGAAATTAAAGAAACAATATCTCTGACAGAGGTCATGAATCAAATGGACCTCACAGACATTTACAGAACTTTATACCCAAACACAAAAGAATTTACCTTCTTCTCAGCACTTCATGGAACCTTCTCCAAAATAGACCACATAGTTGGTCACAAAGCAAGCCTCAACAGATACAAGAAGACTGAAATAATCCCTTGTATCCTGTCTGATCACCATGGAATAAAGCTGGACCTCAACAACAACAGAAATAGCAAAAAGCCTACACATACATGGAAACTGAACAACTTGCTACTAAATGACAGCTGGGTCAGGGAGGAAATAAACAAAGAAATTAAAGTCTTCTTAAAACTCAATGAAAATGAAGACACAACATACCCTAACTTGTGGGACACAATTAAGGCAGTGCTAAGAGGAAAGTTCATAGCACTAAGTGCCTTCAAGAAATTGGAGACAGTGCATTCAAGCAACTTAATGGCTCACTTAAAAACCCTAGAAAAAGAAGAAGCAGACACACCAAATAGGAGTAGACAGCTGGAAATAATCAAACTCAGGGCTGAAATCAATCAATTAAAAAAATTAAAAACAATTGAAACAATTCAAACAATCAATGAAACCAAGAGCTGGTTCTTTGAAAAAATCATCAAGATCAACAAACCCTTAGCCAAGCTAACTAAAAGGCAGAGAGACACCACCTAAATCAACAAAATCAGAAATGAAAAGGGGGACATAACTACAGACACTGAGGAAATCCAAACAATCATTAGGACTTACTTCAAAAGTCTATATGCCACAAAATTTGAAAAGCTAAATGAAATGGACAATTTTTTGATCGATTCGACTTACCAAAGCTGAATCAGGACCAGGTAAATCAATTAAATGGTCCTATATCCCCCAAGGAAATAGAAGCAGTCATCAAAAGTCTCCCATCCAAAAAAAAAGCCTAGGACCAGATGGTTTCAGCCCAGAATTCTACCAGACCTTCAAAGAAGAGATAACTCCAATTCTCTTCAAACTATTCCACAAAATAGAAACAGAAGGAATATTACCAAACTCATTCTATGAAGCCACAGTCACCTAAACCTCACAAAGACCCAACAAAGAAAGAGAATTTCAGGCCAATCTCCCTTATGAACATTGATGCAAAAACATTCAACAAAATATTTGCAAACCGAATACAAGAACACATCAAAGATATTATCCACTATGACCAAGTAGGCTTCATCCCAGGTTTGCAGGGGTGGTTCAATATACGCAAATCCATCAATGTGATCCACCATATTAACAAACTGAAAGAAAAAAAATCATGATAATCTCCCTAGATGCTGAAAAAGCATTTGACAAAATCCAACATCCATTCATGTTTAAAGTATTGGAGAGATCAGGGATACAAGGCACATATCTAAACATAGTAAAGGCGATATACAGCAAGCCTAAAGCCAACATCAAACTGAACGGAGAGAATCTTAAAGCAATCTCACTGAAATCAGGGACAAGACAAGGCTGCCCACTCTCTCCATATCTCTTCAACATAGTGCTGGAAGTCCTTGCTAGAGCAATAAGACAGTCGAAGGAGATCAAGGGGATACAGATTGGAAAGGAAGAAGTCAAATTATCACTATTTGCAGATGATATGATAGTATACATGAGTGACCCCAAAAACTCTACCAGGGAACTCCTACAGCTGATAAACACCTTCAGCAAAGTGGCAGGATACAAAATTAACTCAAAAAAACCAGTAGCCCTCCTGTATACAAAAGACAAAAGGGCTGAGAAAGAAATTAGGGAAACAACACCCTTCACAATAGCCACAAATGACATAAAGTACCTTGGTGTTACCCTAACCAAGCAAGTCAAAGACTTGTATGAAAAAAATTTCAAGTCTCTGAAGAAAGAATTAGAAGAAGATATCAGAAGATGGAAAGATCTCCAATGCTCATGGCTTGGTAGGATTAACATAGTAAAAATGGCCATCTTACCAAAAGCAATCTACAGATTTAATGCAATTCCCATCAAATTGCCAACACAATTCTTTACAGACCTGGAAAGAAAAATTCTCATCTTCGTTGAAACCCAGAATTGCTAAAACAATCCTCTACAATAAAAGATCTTCTGGAGGTATCTCCATCCCTGATCTCAAGCTGTACTATAGAGCAACAGTTATAAAAACTGCATGGTACTGGCATAGAAACAGAATGATGGATCAATGGAACCAAACAGAGGACCCAGAAATAAACCCACACACTTATGGACACCTGATCTTTGACAAAGATGCCAAAACCATACAATGGAGAAAAAAATAGCATCTTCAACAAATGGTGCTGGTCTAACTGGATGTACACACATAGAAAAAGGCAAATAGATCCATACTTATCACCCTGCAGAAAATTAAAGTCCAAGTGGATCAAAGACCTCAACATAAAACTAGACATATTAAATCGATTAGAAAAAAAAATGGGGAATACCCTTGAACTCATTGGCACAGTAGACAACTTCCTGAACAGAACACCAACAGCATAGGCTCTAAGAGCAACAATCAATAAATGGGACCTCATGAAACTGAAAAGCTTCTGTAAAGCAAAGGACACTGTCCTCAAAACAAAAGGACTGCCTGTAGATTGGCAAAGAATCTTTACCAACCCTTTATCTGACAGAGGACTAATATCCAGTATATATAAAGAACTAAAGAAGCTGAAAAGCAACAAACCAAGTAATCCAATTAAAAAATGGAGAACAGGGCTAAACAGAGAACTCTTTGTAGAGGAATATCAAATGGCAGAGAAACACTTAAAGAAATGCTCAACCTCATTAGCCATTAGGGAAATGCAAATCAAAACGACCCTGAGATTTCACCTTACACCCATCAGAATGGCCAAGATGAAAAACTCAAGGGACAACACATGCTGGAGAGGCTGTGGAGAAAGGGGAACCCTCCTCCACTGCTGCTGGGAATGTAAACTCATACAACCACTCTGGAAATCAATCTGGTGCTTTCTCAGACAACTAGGAATAGCGCTTCCTCAAGATCCAGCCAGACCACTCCTAGGCATATATCCAAAAGGGGCTCAAGTACACAATAAGGATATTTGCTCAACCATGTTTGTAACAGCTTTATTTCTAATAGCCAGAAGCTGGAAACAGCCCAGATGCCCCTCAACTGAAGAATGGATGCAGAAATTGTGGTACATCTACACAATGGAATATTACTCAGCAATGAAAAATAAGGAAATCATGAAATTTGCAGGTAAATGGTGGGACCTGGAAAGGATCATCCTGAGTGAGCTGTCCCAGAAGCAGAAAGACACACACGGTATATACTCACTCAAATAGTCATATAACATAGGATAAACCTACTAAAACCTGTGCATCTAAAGAAACTAATCAGGAGAGAGGACCCTGACTAAAATGCTCAATCCCCATCCCGAAAGGCAAAGAGGATGGACATCAAAAGAAGAAAATATGAAACAACCTAGGAACCTTCCACAGAGGGCCTCTGAAAGGCTCTAGCCTAGCCTACAGACTATCAAAGCAGACACTGAGACTTATGGCCAACTTTTGGGCAGAGTGCATGGAATCTTATGTAAGAAGTGGGAAATAGTAAGATCTGGAGAGGACAGGAACCCCACAAGGAGAGCAACAGAACCAGAAAATTTGAACACAGGGGTCTTTCCTGAGACTCATACTCCAACCAAGTACCAGGTATGGAGATAACCTAGAACCCCTGCACAGATGTAGTCCATGGCAGTTCAGTGTCCAAGTGGGTTCCATAGTAATGGGAAGAGGGACTGCCTCTGACATAATCTGACTGGCCTGTTCTTTAATCACCTCCCCCTGAGGGGAGAGCAGCCTTACCAGGCCACAGAAGATGACAATGCAGCCACTCCTGATGTGATCTGATAGACTAAGATCAGAAGAAAGGGAGGAGAACCTCCCCTATCAGTGGACTTTGGGAGGGGCATGTGTGAAGAAGGGGGAGGCAGGATGAGACTGGGAGGGGAAGAGGGAGGGCCTTATGGGGAGATACAAAGTGAATAAACTATAATTAATAAAAATAAATAAATTTAAAAAATAAACACACTCAAATTGAGTTACCTGGGGGGGAAAAACATAAGATGTTTTTTTACTTTTAATTTTAGTCTTAGTAGTACTTTACGAAGCAAATAAGTATTTAAGAAAATCTATTACTGACTGAACCTGAAGATCAGGAACTAATGTGCCTTAGTACGTTACCTACATTCTTCTCTTCAGAACAAACCTGACAGCATCAAACAGCCCTTTGAAGGTTAAGCTCTTAAGGTTTGAGAAGTTAGCTAACTCACTAAAATCAATCAGAAAGAAGCTGTCAGAAGACAGAGTTGATATTATGTGAGATCATGAGTGATTTTAAAGTTTTAAGTAATCATTATTTTTAATATTCATTTTATGTGTGTATTTTTTCCTACATATATTTGTATGCAAGCATGCACATGCCTGGTGCTCTCGAAAGTCAGAAGACAGCATCATATCCCTCCATAACTGGAGTTAGAAATGGTTGTGAAATACTATGTGGGACCAAACCCAGGTCCTCTGCATAAGCTACAAGGGATCTTAACTGAGCCATCCCTCTGGCTTCTTCAGTGATTATTGTAACAGAATACCAATATAATTATTTTATTATTGTTTTAATACCTTACTTGCTGCCTAATTCATAAATTACTTTCTATGAGTACATGCAAGTTAGTTTTTGTCAATTTGACAGAAACTAGAAAGAGTGAACCTCAACTGAGAAATTGCCTTCATTGGATTGGCTATAAGCATATCTGAGGGCATTTTCTTGGTTGGTTGGTTGGTTGGTTGGTTGGTTGGTTGGTTGGTTGGTTGGTTGGTTGGTTGGTTGGTTGGCTGGCTGGTTGGTTGATTGAGTGAGTGAGTGAGTAGGATTGGCCAAGCCCATTATGGGTGATACTATCCCTAGGCAAGTGGCCCTGGGTTATATAAGCTGAGTGAGCCAGTGGAAGGCACTGGCTTGGGCAGTTTCTTCCTTTAGGTTCCTTGACTACCATTGATAATGGAATATGACCTATAAACTGATTAAATGCTTTCTTCCCCAAAGTTGCTGTTGCTTGGTATTTTATCAAAGTATGTATATACTAATAACCATAGTGTATCTGGTGTACTATCCAACACTTTAAGGATACATAGTCTGAGGCTGGAGAATGGCTCATTGGTGGTGAGCACCTCCTGCTCTTGCAGAGGACTTGGGTAGCACCCACATCAGGTGGTTCACAACTGGCTGTAACTCTAGTTCCAAGGAATTTGATGTTTTGTCTATCTTCTTTGGGATCCTGCATACAAGTGGTGCACACAGACACAGTCAGAAGACACAAATCTTTTTAAAATAAAACAGAATACCTGTTCTGTTCTATGTTTTGGTTTTGTTCAATTTTTCTATTTAATTTTAGTTTAGCTACATTCATCATTTTAACCAAAGATTACAGTATTGGCATAAAAGTAACTGAAGAAAATACAGAGCATAGAGATAAGCTCAAGAACCTACAAACAATTACTTGGTGACAAAGAAGCTCAAAACTTGCACTGGAGAAAAGACAGACTCTTGCTGGGAAAACTGTATGCCCATAAGAACAGGACTGAAGCGTGACCCATCTCAAAAATAAGAAGTGGGTAAAAGACATGACACAATGCCTAAAACTATGAAGGTAATCTAACTGAACCAGAAAAATATTGCAAGACAAATGGTATTGGCAGTGGTGGTCTAGATGTCACCCCAAAAGCACAGACAACAAACTAGAAATCGGGTGCACTGAATCTCATCAAACTAGGGAGCTTTCCCGCAGTAGGAGAGACAATCTGAAGACAGAAGCAGGAAATATCTGCAGACTCTTCACCAGATAAAGGACTAATGTTCAAAACTATGTAAATGACTTAAAAGAGAGAGAGAGAGAGAGCGCCCTTATTTTAAACAAAGAAGTAAGCGATCTAACTAAATTGTACTGATGATCCAAATAGATGCTGCGAGAGAAGAAACACAAATGGACAGCAGGTTTCTAAACACACCTGGGGTAATTAGCCATTGAGAAGTTGAACCAAATCCAAGTAAGATGTCATCTGGCCCCATCAGAATGTCTGTAATGAAGAAGACAAAGAATACTAAATGCTGACAAGGGTGTGGAGAAGGGGGGAACTCTTCCACTGTTGGTGGGAATGTGGTGACTATAGCCGCGGCAGTCAGTGTGGAATGCTTCAAACAGATGCACTGTCAAACCCAACTCTCCCACTTGTAGATGTGAATCCAAATGTGAGCCAGTGAATCAGTTTTCCCATTGGCTTTGGCAAAAATCATGCTCGTTAGAAAATGCTTCTTGCTCGGCATAAATTCCCTATATTAATGAACTGGAGAGGTTCAGAGCCTACTAAAGATGTGCATCCTAATCAACGTCATCTCTTCAAAATCAAAAGGCAGAAACTAAAAGGAAACATAAAAGGGGGGCTTCATTTATAATGAGTCGAAGACAAGATTTCTTACAATCGTTCAAACCTTTGAAATCAAATGGCATTCCCTGGAACAAGAAGAGAGTACAGTGGAAGGGAGTCGGAACATCTTTATTTAAATCCAGACTCCAGTGTGAATGGCTGTGAACCCTTAGACAAATCACACTTTCCCCCAACATAATATTTTTTATTAATTATTTGGGAATTTCACACGATGCACCCCAATCCCATTCAGTTCACATTCCTCCCAGGTATACATTCCCACTGTTGGGCCCCTGCCCCCACAAAACAAACATTAAATAGATAGATAGATAGATAGATAGATAGATAGATAGATAGATAGATAGATAGATAGATAGATA
>NW_026596100.1:570239-575076 GCF_907164565.1 Psammomys obesus | reverse complement strand
ATAGATAGATAGATAGATAGATAGATAGATAGATAGATAGATAGATAAATGAATAAATAAATAATGGGTGACTAAAACACAAAGTCTTACTTGTGTTGCCCGTATACTCACTAGAGGATGATCAAATGGCCAGCGGCCACCTTCTTTAAAAACACTGAGTTCTTCCCCGCCACACCACCAGAAGCCATCAGCTGTGGAGAGCTGCACTTTAGCATCTTTATCACAATTTTCAAGGACTCTCTTCAATAGCTTCCTGTCTGGATTGTTTCTTTTGATGGGGAGGGGAAAGAGACTGTCGCAGAAGCCTTCAATGTCTCTCATTCTCAAGTATGAGTCTGCGGTCACAGATAATACTGCAAAAGAAGCTTCCTTGTCCACAGCAGCTGGAGGCAGCACAAATCATAGACATCCGCCTGGTTTCTAGCAGCAGCACAAACCACAGGCATCAACCCGGTCTCTGGACTAATCACATTTCCAAATCTCATTGTCCTTGTTGAGGATAATACACCTAAAGGGATGCTTAACAAAGAGATTCTCTGGTGGAAGGAACAAGTGTCCAGTGGGGAAAACAGTCTTCAATCATCTGGTAGGGACTGTCTAGGTCTAAAGAAAAATCTTAAGGGTCTCTTCCCTGATAAAGGTTCTTCTAAACTGAATTTCTCAAAAGCTTCAATGGCTCCTTTTACCATGGTAGTGGCTGTGTCTCAAAGGCTCCAGATTCCAAGTTGCTGGCATTTCCAATATCCCTTACGCAGCTCCTTCCAAACTCTGTTGGGGTTGATCTGGAGAAACTATGTATTCAAATGTGAATTGCTTGCTCCCTCCAAATCCTTACAAGCAAATTCTCATGTATCCAAAATTACATGATGTAAACTTTGCCTCCCAAATTGTACCTGATTGGCAAATAAAGTTCACTACATCTGAGCTGAGCAAGACAGAGGTAGGCGGAGCCTAGGTTCATTGGCTTGTGGGGGTTGGAGGAGAAAAGAATAAGTTGGCATGGGCTAGCTGTACCAGGAATATGTGGCCAAGAGCAGCCTGCTCTGAGAATTGGCACGATGGAGAGATGCAGCCCAAACGGAAAACATGTGCAAGTCTTTCTGGGGATCTGGACTGTGGAGCAGACAACATAGCTTAAAGGGAACTGTCTGCCCAGCCCTGGTGCATTAAGGCTTATTAAAAATCTAACAGGTTTCTCTGTCTTTTATTTATAAAATAGTGGATTAAGAAATAACTGCCACCTTAGTGATTATACAAATCAATATTAAATATTAATAATCATTCACCAAAACTCAGATGGCTCGGCAACTAGCTGGATGTGATGCATATTGGTAATCCTATTGTCAGAAAGCTGAGGGGATATGATGACTTTAGCTCAAGCAGCTGAGACCAGCCTTGACCATAAAGTGACTTAGAAACTAAGGGAATTGTTCATGAATAAATTAATTATTAATAATAAACTAAGAGAATTATTTGTTTATGCACCCCTGAAAAATGTTTTTATTTTACCAGAAATTAGAACAGCAATGAGGCTATGTTTGTTCCTGAAATCTAAGTCCAGGCATAGCCAATTACTTCTGTAGAGCTCTACATTGTTATCAGTGGGATAAGAAGAGGAAACGATATTCCTTTTGCTCACCTTTGGTTTCTAGGTCCTCTGTTTAAGTCCTTTTTTTTGAATTCCTATAGTGAATTTTCTCCAGTATTTGCCTTTCTATCTGGTCACTATTGGTTAAATGGTGCTTTGGAGCTAGATACCTTTATGAAGGAGTCTTCAGAGGAGAAATGAGGTTTGCTTCTGATCATCCATCCATTCTTGACGGTTTGTGACATCTGCCTAAATGGCAGCGAAACCCACAGTCTATGGCCACAGTATTTGCCTGATGTTATGTCAAGTTGTTTGTGGACAAATACTTTCTTTCTTCAAAGAAAGTATTGAGCAACTAAGCATTATTAATGATAAAGTTTTAAATTACTCTTCTCATAAATCCACATTTATACAGAAATTATGAATTTTCAAGTTCATGATAATTCAGAAAATGTTCACTTTGGAAACTCAGATACAAATAAGTTTAGAAATGAAAGTTTCTTTTTTTAACTTAGTTTTGGGGGTTTTAAATGTCTAACCTTAAGGTGAACTTAAGATACCCTTATTGACAATGAGAGAAAATGGAAAACACTGTGCTTTGAAGTGGAAGGGTTATATACCTTGGTTTCTGTCTGCAGTTTTTATGAAACTGCCATAATGATGTTTTTCCATTAAAAAAAAAAAAGATTGCTAAGGGGCAAACAAAGCATCCAATGGCATGTGCCACTAACTTAGAAACGCCTCACCCCAGTTTAACCCACAGAACCAAAGTGATCGACTTCCTTTGGAGAAATTTCATGAGAAGAGAATTCTATAAGTGATTTAAATAAAAATGTGAGCCTATAAATGCATGAAAGACATCAATTTTGTATAATTTATAAGCAAAAATCACAATTCCGACTTCAACTTTTGTGCTAAAAATAAAAATATCCCTTTAAAAAATAAATATCCACAACCCATGGTGTGAGCTTCCCAATTCTCCCTTGCAAGTAAGTTTTCCAGATCTCCACACTGAAATCAGAGCGGTCCACTGAAGCAACAGAGAAACTTACCGTCTCTTTGCATCTATCAGGTCCTAAAGAAACTGGGGACAAAGGGCTAACTCAGCTGCCTATTGGCATACCGAAGCATGTGCTGGCTCCCAGGCTCACTCTGAACCTATGGCCCCTCTCCTCTTCCCACCCCCACCCTCCCCTATCCCTGGGACTTTGCTTCCTTTCCCCAACTCTGTAACATCTAATATGTTGTATTTTAGTTCTGTTTCTATCTAAATGCTGATCTTTTATTTATATTTTGACCCAACTGCTGCTCAAAAGTGTTCCCAAACTTTTAGAAATTTTTCAGTATTTGTATTTTGGTTTCTAGATTCATCACATTGGTTAGGGGAAAACAAACAAACAAACAAACAAAAAACTTGGTATTTGTTTTATTCTTATTAGATATTTTAAAAGATTCTTTGTGACATAAAATGATTAACTCAAAAAACGTTCCATGGACTTGAAAAGAAATTAAATTCTATTGTTGTTGGGTGCACTGTTATTTAGGTATCTGTTGGATATATTTGATCTAGTATTATTAAAACCCAATTGTTTCATATTGACCTATCAAATCCTTCTGTTTATTACTGAATGTTGGATATTGAAATATCTATTATTATCATGTTTCTGTCTTTTTCTGTCATTGGGTTCATCAATCTCTGTCTCATATATTTAAAAGTTCTAATATCGAATGCATATATATTTACAATGTCTAGATTTTTTAATGGGTTGGTCCTTTTCTTATGTGTTTTGCTTTGTGTGACAGTTTCGTACTTAACAGCAATTCTCTTTTTTTGGATTTATTTATTATTTTTTATATTAATTATAGTTTATTTACTTTGTATCCCAGTTGTAGCCCCCTCCCAACCCTACCTCTCTCCCTCACCTCATTCCTGCCCCTCTCTAAGTCCACTAATGGGGGAGGTCCTCCTCCACTTCCATCTGATCCTAGCTTATCAGGTATCTTCAGGGCTGACTACAATATCCTCTTCTGTGGCCTAGCAAGGCTGCTCCTCCCTCGCGGGAGGGAGGTCAAAGAGCCAGCCATTGAGTTCATGTCTGAGAGAGTCCCTGTTCCCCTAACTAGGGAACCCACTTGAATACTGAGCTACCATGGGCTATATCTGGGCAGGGGTTCTAGGTTATATCCATTGATGATCCTTGGTTGGAGAAACAGTCTCAGAAAAGACCCCTGAGCCCAGATATATTTGGTCTTGTAGAGCTCCTGTCCTCTCCAGGAAATACTAACTCCCCCTTCTTTCATATGATTCCCTGAACTCTGCCCAAGGTTTGGTTATGAGTCACAGCATCTGTTTTGATACACTGCTAGGTATAGTCTTTCAGGGGCCCTCTGTGGTAGGCTCCTGTCCTGTTACTTGTTTTCTCCTATTTCCAATGTCCATCCCATTTGTCTTTCTGAGTGGGGATTGATCATCTTACCCTGGGTCCTCTTTCTTGTTTATCTTCTTTAAGTGTACAGATTTCAGTATGTTTATCCTATCTTATAGGTGAGTATATACCATGTGTGTCTTATAAGTGAGTATATACCATGTGTGTCTTTCTGCTTCTGGGATACCTCACTCAGGATGATCACACAAATGGAGGCAAATAAAGAAGAAATGAACAAAGCTCTCAAAGAAATACAGGCAAATACAGACAAACAAGTAGAGGCACAATTAGTGGCATAGAGAGAGGAAACGAACAAAAGAATAGAAGCCATCATTGAAAAGTAGGACTCCACATTCAAACAGATGAAGGAAATGGTGCAAGACATGAAAACAGAATGAGAATCAATTTAAAGAATATACAGACAGAGAAAAACCTGGATCTGGAGAACATAGAGAAAAGATCAGGAACTACAAAGGTAAGCATCACCAACAGAATACAAGAGATGGAAGAGAGAATCTCAGGTGTTGAAGATACACTTGCAGAAATTGATACGTCTCTCAAAGAAAAAATAAAATCAGAAAAGTTCTAAACACAAAACATCCAAGAAATCAAGGACACCATGAAAAGACAAAATCTAAGAATAATAGGAGTAGATGAAAAAGAAGACATCAGGCTCCAAGATCCAGAAAAATATTTTCAAAAAGATCACAGAAGAAAATTTTCCCAACTTAAAGAGATGTCCATTAACAGCAGTTCTTAGATAGATAGAAAGATAGATAGATAGATAGATAGATAGATAGATAGATAGATAGATAGATAGATA
>NW_026596100.1:546813-570229 GCF_907164565.1 Psammomys obesus | reverse complement strand
ATAGATAGATAGATAGATAGATAGATAGATAGATAGATAGATAGATATGGATGATAGATAGTACACAGATAATAGATGAGAGATACTAAATACATAGATGAGAGAGATAGATGGTAGATGATAGGTAAATAGATAGTGGACAGATAAGTTGATAGATGAGAGATGCATAGAGATTGTAGATGACAGGTAGGGAGATGATAGATAGTAGACAGAGGGACACCTTTACTTTTGCTGCTGCTTGCATAGCACATCCTTTTCTGTCCCCTCAGCTCTAACTGTACTTATATAAATAGACCAAATGGATTTTTACAAATACAACTAATGATCACGAAAAAGTAGCCCTAAAGCCAGTATTATACGTGACAGGAAAACGAGAACAATTCTGAGTAGAAATAGGGAGAAAGAAAGGTCTACACTCTGGATGCTAATATATTTTCTCTTATAATCACGTAAGAGAAAAGAAAGAAGACATGAGCATAAAAACCAAGAAAGAAAACTAAATCTTTGTACTTGATAAAACTGTGTATCTGGAAAACAAATCTCTAAGTGGATTCACTAAGCATCTAAGCCAATTAATCTCCACAATGTCACAACCTGGAACACACATAAGGAACAACCATAAGATGCTAAATATGGAGAAAAGATTATATTAAAAACAAGACAGATGGAGCACTTACCAATGAACTTATCAAGAGAAATATATATAAATTCACATATTACTAAAGAACAAAAAAAGACGGCCTTTTCATCCATAATCACATTCAGAACACTTCTCATTTGTGGAGGAGTGTTTTTTTTTAATATTCAGTAGATACTAAAATATCAACAATACTTTAGTCATGTCATAAATAAACAAATAAAGATTAATACTTAAAAGTCATTTGTAGTAATATAAAGTACATAATTAAATCTAAATTACAGATACAGCAGTAATCTAGAGCAGCTAAATTTACTCACCGTGTTGAGATCAGGCCAAAAGTGAGACTCAGGTCATATAGGAAAATGATCCAAAACAAAGGCAGTCCAACATGATTTTTAAAATACAGAGAAGAAATGGCACATACCCTCTTAAAAGGATCAGATGTGTACCATACCAGTTTAAGGCACAGCCTAACAATTATCAGCCATCAATAACTACCCTGCCCAACTAAGAACTGAGACGTCAGAAAATGAATTGCTAAAAATACTAACACGTGTTTTCTGTGATACTGTCGAAATTAATGGCAAAAATATATACTATGATGTATTCTTTAGATGAGCTGGATTGAAAATTTAAAAAAAATCTTCCTGATAGAATAAAGCTTTACAGGAATATTTAACAATGTAAGTCATAGCCCATAGCATAGATCATTGTTTAATATATCAGATTAGGAATAGGGGAAATAGCTAAGTACGTGTGTAATAAACATCCTAAGACCCTGATGATACCGATCATTGACGATATGTCAAGTACATATTGAAAATATCCACCTAAATCAATCTATCTCAAGCCTGCATTTTCCTAAGACATTAGAGGTAAATTTAAAGACACAAGTGTTCAAGGCATAATTCATAATAATTATCCTTACATTTGCAACATACCAAATGATTACTGTTTAAGACTGTTGGGATACATGCATTTGATACACATTAAATGTGTATGTATGCCTGTGTACATACGAATGCATCTAAAACTGGGGTCAAAATGTCTGAACACTGGGTGTGGTTTTTTGTTCTTATATTCTTCCTTCACAAGAACCACATTATGTGATTATGTGTGCTGATTCTGTTCTAAATACGAAAAGGCTGTTCCTGAGAAGGCGGCAAACTTTCTGAAGAGGAGCCTCCTAGGGAAAAGACAGCCCGGAGGCGGCTGGCTGAGAACTGCAGGGAAGAAACTTAAGTGCCAGGCCCCGAACCCGCGAACTGCTGTCGGTGGAGTAATAAAACACAGTTTCACTCACTTTAAAATGAAGCGTAGGACTTTCTTTTTTTTGGGCTGCTGTTTTTTGACCTTGGGTTTTCTTGGCAGATGTGATTCCGATGGCTTCTTGGACGGGACGGCGCTGGCGTCGAGCGAGGGGAAGAAGAGCCTGGAGAGGGTGGTGGCGACTCTCCACCCAACGTACTTGGAGAAGACCTCTTCTCCTAGGTTTGGTGTAGGTTTTGTGCTGTACCGAGTGAAAGGGTCAACCTGGTCATTTAATTCGGCCTGTTGGGGGGAGGAAAAAAAAGCAGTTGGAACAGGACAGAATAAAAGGAGATTCGAAGTCATTTCCTGAAACATCAAGCGTGCGCTCACTCTCCTTGACTAGCCGTGCCCACGAGCCAGGGGCTGGGCTCAGAGAGTAAAGGCCACAAGCCCTTGTCACCTGAGCATGACCCGCGGGAGCCGCACGGTGGAGGAGAGCACAGCCTTCTACAAGCTGTTCTCCAGCCTCCACGCGCACATCTGTGCATGCGCGATGCGGACGAACACAAATAAATGTAATTACATTTTTCTCAAAATAACCTTTGCAATAAAGAGCTTTCCCCCAAACTTTTTTTAAAAAAGAAAATCTCAGTAATAAGAACAATTATGTATTTGTTTCCAGTTAGGTGATTTTAAATGTAATGACAAAATTAACATTTTAAACCTAATACATTTGACATAGAAGAGTTCTATAAACACAAGTGCCTGAAGTGCTGTATACTCTAGTACAGGAAACTTCCTTTACTCTGCCTACAGCTTAAAACTCCATTAAAGTGAACAAGCATTTCTATAGAATAGATTTTTAAATCAAAGGAAATGTAGAGACAACAACTTTGCATTTAGCTATGGTTGAAAATGTTTTAGGATTTCTATTGTTTTTTTATTTTTGCTTTAATGGCATGTAAAACATGAAAACTATGCATATTAATCGGATACCATGTTATGTTTCAAAGCATGTAGATTCTAATTAGTGACATATGCCAAAGCCATGACAGAGAGTGCAAAATATTTCAGCAAATTTTACTCAAAATAGGATACTGTTTGAAATCCCAATATATTTTTTATAATATCAAACATGGACTGGATATTTTTGAAATACTCTTTGTCTTGACTTTGCAATAAGAAATGAAGATTTTAAAATCTCACATGCTATATTTTACAAATGGTCATATTATAAGTTGGATGCTGTTTATTTTTGTTTCCATTTTAAATCTTTATTGAACATTATTTGTCTTCACATAGCTCTGTATCATCACTTAGGATTCATTTTAGATGCCTGAAGTGCCTGTTATAAAGTTGATAGGAATGGTTAGAGCTGAACAGATGCTTCAGTCAAGGAAGCACCTCCCTAGCAAGCATAAAAACCTGAGTTCTGATCCCCAGAACACACACCCACACCCACCCACACACACACACACTTCCTATGTAATCAACTGCAGTAAATGCAGAGACTCACAATGTTCACATGTTGAGAACAAACAACAGTTAAGATCTCAGCCCTAAGCAGGGTGTCTGTATCACCCTCTTGAAGGCTCAGGGAACATCGGGAAAGAGAGGGTGGGAAGAATTTAAAAGCTAAAAGGCAGAGAAAGGATCTACAAAATGCTACCCCGTCAGCAGGACACAACCATCACAATAACAATTTCACAGTTCTGTTTGTCTGTCCTGGACTCATGCAAGACTGGGCGTGTCCTCAGTCAGGGGTGGATGGGGACAGGAGGAGACAGAAGAGTGTATGACTGACAATCACCTGAATGGGTTCTGTACATGTGTGAAACGGCCGAAGAAAAATTTACAAAAAATGTTTTTAAAGTTTAAATTTAAAAACTCCCACAAGTCTATTGTTCAGATGAACTATTATGAACACATCGAATTGCTGATCTATACATGAACGTGATAAATACACTTTATGTGTTTTTAAAAGGAACATGAAATTTTGATTGTATAGGAGGAATAACCTCAAAAGATCTATTTACAGCAGGGTGAATACAGTTGATAATTCTGTCATGTTTTCTTGATAAATACTGAGAGGAGCTTTGAAGTGTTCTGCAACCAAAAAATGTTAGCCATGTGGATCATGGTAATTGGCTTAATTTCGTTATTTCATACACAGTATATATAGATTTCCGAGAATTGTACTTAAAAGTATATACAATTTTGCCACTAAAAAATAAAATGTTAGTAAGTGACATCATCAAAGCAGGAAATTTTTTTATTCTGTTTCAGAAAAGAGAACTTTATCAATAGTTCTCATTGGAATATATCCACTTTTAAAGCATTTAAGTTCAATTATGTCTAAGAACTGCAATCAGCGCACAATTATATTCAGACTATGTATAGCCGAACTGAAAATCTGATGCTTACTAACCAGAAATCCCGGACAGAGTGTTCAGTTGGAAACAGGAAGTCAAACTGTTTATGGAGAGTGACAGCCACCATGACAGTCAAGACACTATTTAACTCTTCGGTGGGTAAGGCTCCCTCTGTAAGACGTCATTCACACCTCTGTCTTCAACTTTCCAGCTCTGTCTTCATTCCCATTAGTAAAAGCGCTTTAAAGCATACAGCGGTACACACTAAGACTTTACTGCGAGCGTGGAAATTACTGAGATGGGCTAGAGGCATAAACGAGGGAGCAAGCATGCAGGCCTGCGTGAACAATGGCTTCTCACGACGTCACGTACGGGAGACACACGTTGTGGAAACCTGCATCACCCTGACCCTAGACTTATGATGCGGTTTCCATCACATCTCATCTGAGTGTAGGACTGGCTGTAGATTGAGGTGTCAGATGTCTTATCAAGGTGAAGGCATTCCTTCATCCCTCCTCTGGTAACAGTGCTGGAAGCTTGAGAAACCCCACAACTCATGGACATCTAAGGCCTTCTCACTTCTCAGTCAAACAATCATGTTCCTTGTTTATGAAACCTCCCCACCTAGATAGACTTCCTTCCTTCTTCTCCAGCATCTCGCCTAGTGACCATCCTTGAACCTGTCATCTCCACTGTCTCCCCAGCCTGCCGTATCCAACTCGAGGACCACTACAGTGCTTCTGCGTAGTCTGGCCACCCCACATGCACTTCAGCCACCATCTAAGCTTCTGCCGGAACCCACCCTTCCAGCCCTTCCTGTAAAAGACTCCCTCTGGCCCAGAATTAAGGCCAACAATTGATAAGTGGAACCTCACAGAACTAAAAACCTACTGCACAACGAAAGAACAAACTCGGTGACAGGAACCCCACAAGCTGGAAGAGGACGTTTGCTATAGATGTGAGAGAGGATTGATATCTATAATATATATAGAACTCAAGAAACAAGTATTAAAAAGAGCAAATGACTCCATTTAAATATATATATATATATATATATATATATATATATATACACACACACACACATATGGGCCTGATACCTGAACAGAGTTCTCAAAAGAAGAAAAAAAAAGACTAAGAAATATCTCAAAAAAATGTTCATCATCCCTAGCAATCAGGGAAATGCAAATCAAAACACCTTTGAGATTTCATCTTAAGAAGTCAGAATTGCAAAGACCAAAAAAATCAATGGACAAGAAAAACAGTGGAAAAAGGAACCCTCATTCACTGTTGGTAAGATTGCAAATTGGTACAGCCATGAAGAGAACAAGTGCAAAGAATTCTCAAAATGCTAAAAAATAGGAACCTACTATACACTCCTTGGCATATGTCCACAGGACTCAACATCAAACTCCATAAATCCTTGTTCAGTCATACTCATTGCTGCTCTCTTCACAATAGAGAATATAAGTCATTGAAGACTAGATGAAGAAATGGATACCTTGGTCAAAGAAAAATGTTAAATATATATTTAAAAAATCCTGGCATAAAACATTCAGAAAATCTAAGACACTATGAAAAAAAATCTAAGAATAATAGAAATAGAGGAAGGAAAAAAATAGATCAAAAGCACAGAAAACACTGAACAAAAGTATCTATCTATCAAGATACAAGAAGCATACAGAACACCAGAGAGATGGGACCAGAAAAGAAATTCCCCACAGCACATAATAACTAAAACACTAAACTTACAGAACAAAGAAAGATTACTAAAGCTGCAAAGAGGGAAAAAAAAGCAGCATATAAGACAGACCAATTAGAATAACACCTGACTTCCCAAAGGACCTGTAAAAAACAGAAGAGCCAGGATGAATGCTCTACAAATTTGGAGGCCACAAATGCCAGCCCAACAAAACTTTATATCATTATTATTTATTATTATTATTATTATTATTATTATTATTAATTCACTTTGTATCCCAGTTGTAGCCCACTCCCTCCAGCAAAACTTTCAATCACAATAGATGGAGAAAGAAAGTCATTCCACGATAAAAACAAATTCAAGTGGTAACTACCTACCAATCCAACTCTCAACATCCGTTATCTCAGTTCTGCCAATAAAAAGACACAGACTGACACTGGATACAACAAGAGGTCCATTTTTCTATTGCTTCTGACAAACATACCTTACCATCAAGAATAAACATCACCTCGGGGTAAAGGTTGAAAAAATATTTCAAGCACATGAACCCAAGAAGCAAGCCAGTGCAGCCATTAAGATCTGACAATACAGACTTCAGGCCACAATTAAGCCGAAAAGATAGTAATATTCATCAAAGGAAAAACCCACCAAAAGGCTATTGCAACTCTAAACATTTATGCACCAAACACCAAAGCAACCAAGTTCATAAAAGAAAAACTACTACAGTTTAAATCATATATTGACTCTCACACAATGAGTGATACTAGGTGGCTTCAATACCGTGCTCTCACCAAGTCATCCAGACAAAACTAAGCAGAAATGCTGGAGTTAACAACTTCGTAAATCAAATGGACCTGACAGACAGAACATTTCACCCAAACACAAAAGATGATACTTTCTTCTCAGCATCTCATAGAATTTTCTCCAAAATTGACCACATAGTCAGACACAAAACGAGTCTCAATGGATACAAGAAAATTGAAATAACACCCTGCATCCCATCTGACCAGCACCAATTTAAAACTAGCTATCAACAACAGAAAGCTTTGGTACTGGAATCCTACCCACCTACTCAATGATTCTGAAGTCATGAATCTTTCGGGAGAAGAGTCTTTCGGGACACCTCTTTACTAATTCCTAATGACATTTTAAACATTTGTCCTTATAAACACAGATAAGTATAGTCTTCACCTTTGTCAAGGAAACCTCTTTTTATAAGAGATGGGTTTCCTCTACAGGAAACCATGACCAATCAAAACACAGAGTTGTGGAGCCCAGTTCCAAATGCTACATCTACACGACTCGTCCATGCCTAAGGCTCAGAGAACATTGCAGAAGAGGGGACAGAAGGATTGTAACAGACAGAGGGTCAGGAAGTTTGCTGTGACATCTGGTTTCTCCTAGCAGCAGCAGAAGCTACATCCATAAACATGAGCTGAGCAAGGACAACAGCAATAGACATGTCAAAGTGGACAGGAAACGTCCATGAGGCCTCAACTTTACGCAAAGAACAACAGGCAGCTAAGGAATGCTGAGACCGGCAGAAGCCAGCCTCCCCCAGGGAGAGTACACCAATCGGTTAGTCAACACCAAATGGTCAGCCATGAAAACACACATATGAGTGACATTATTCAGACTGAGCAGGTTGTGTTTAGGAATATACATGCATGCAATAACAATTATTAAATAAAGAGTCCACAAATTTGAAGAAGAGTGAAGAGAGGTATATGGGATAAACAGAGGAAGAGAGGGGCATGGAGAAATGTTGTGATTAAATTAAGATCTCAAAAACAAACAAAAAATTAAAAATTTTTTAAGTTGTACTTCTGTATTTTTCTTCCTGGAAATTTCTTGAAAAGAATACAGGCTCTATACTTTGAAATAACTGAAATTAGGTTTTGCTTTTCCATATAACCAGGAAAATGTAATCTCTCTCAAGTTTTGTTCTGCCTAGGGTTAAGTGAGATCATGTGGATGGTTGTTCTGGTAAACGATGTAAACCATAACAGACCTCAGCTCCTTTCATGGCCCCCTAGAATCTGCTCCTACACCAAAACAGAAATACTCAGCCCAGCCTTTGTCTTTCCAAAGCCCATTGAGTCCCTCAGTGACTTCTTTGGTAGGAAGTTTATCAAATAAGATTATGCATGTAATTCCATAGTCGTGGTCTAGAGTCAGCGTCCTTCTAATATGCTGCCATTCAGACATTGAAATGCTATCTATACACAAACCTAAGTCTTTAGTTCTTGTTCATATATTTAACAAAGCCTCAATAACCCTCCCTCAAAGTCGATTCCTATTTATTCCTACTATTAGCTTGGCTGTGGCTCATGTCTCAATCCCCATGTTTAACCATTTGTAGCTATTTACATTTTCACTGAATGTCCCTGTTTTACAGTGATGTCTATGTAGGCTTTACTGAATCAGGGTTGTATTTTGTTTGTTGGATTGTTAATATTTGGTTTTGTTCAGAAAAGTGACAATTTTTTAATGTCTACGTAACTGAGAATTAAAATTATAAGAGCAAGGTTCCTGAGGATGAGTTCTCCAACAGAGGTGTTCTAGCCAGAGGCAAGAGCAGATGGCTGCCCTTTGATTTTGTAGCGAGAATAAAGATGGTGATGCTAGCATTAATGCAGGGTGGTAGGAAGATGATAAATCATCAAAGCAGAAATTCTCCCAGGGAATTGGGAGATAGTAGCAATTCAAAAGTGGGGGGAAGCTCTCCTGAGTCCCAAATTTTGAATCAATGATTAAGGAAATGTAGAAAAAAACAACAAAATCTGAGCTAACTTGGATTACTAGTGACAGAGGCCATCTCTACACTCTCTTAAGTATTATTGGAACTGACATTATTTAACTTGCTTTAGAAAACATTTTTCTAAGTTTAAGTACCAAAGTGTTCCTTTCTATAGGAATTCTAATCACACGAAGGGACAGCGTGAGTGATTCTTTGTCATTAAAATTCTGGTCCTGAGGGCATCCATCACTTTTCATTACAGTGTGGCACATGCAGAATGCCAGTCTCCACTCTTGTAGGGGCATTAAAGTTTAAGACAAATTGAGGGACAGGATTCAAGAAAGGATTGCATGAGAATGCTGCGTTTTCCACTCACAACTCATGTGGTTTCCCGTTATTCAAGGTCTCTGAACATTTCTCCCTACTGCTGAGTTGAGGATGGAACCACCTGCCCAAGGGTTCTTGTAAACGTTCAACACAAAAGGTGACCATGTTTCTGAGCTCTTTCTGACCTCGAATCTCTTCAATGTCAGCTCCTCCTTAACGTTCACTTTCAGAAAAGGCACGATGGAGCGCAAGCAGCTGAGCCTCTGAGTAACGCTCACGGACAGGGCACAAACCACCTGCCAGTTGGTTCACCCTGAGCCACATTGGCGCCCATTGGTGGGAGGGCTATGGCGCTGAAGTGGGAGGGGTGAGGGACATAGTGCTTGGCCTCGCCTGTGTACTGCGCAGGCTCCATGAGCATCGCTGCTGTCTTAAACACGGTTCTGTGAAGCAAGCATTTTGTCGTTAGGACTCTAAGGAGAACACTTCTCCAAAAAACACATCTACCTTTCCACGCCCAGCTTTCCCATTTATGCCAAAATAAAAGTCAGACGTGAAAGAGACAGACAGGCCCTGAGAGACTAACAGCCCCTGGCCACTGTCTTTTCTACCCAGCAGGCTGCGTCACATAGTCTAAAAACAATTTTGTCTTAACAATCTTGCCATGAAATTAGAACTACAAAGGGTTCTACTGGATGAGTTGAAGAAACTCTGAAAAAAGTCACACATTTATCTGAGCTGTGCATATTTCTCTTTGATATTTCAGGTCGCATACCAGATGGCAGAAAGCCTTTCTAAGTGATGGCTCCTCCTGCGTGTGTCAGCATATGCCACTGAATCACCAGCACAGAGAAGCCTTGTTCAACACAAGTCTTCCTGGAAACATTTCAAACAAAACATGTTAATGAGCATTTGTTTATCATGCCACTCTGTACATAGGCCAGGTTTTTCCTTATATTGGGTTTCTACTCACTTTGTTGAACAAAGGACTCATGTTTAGGGATCTATTCGGAATTGATTTCCATTTCAAATACTGTTGTCATATATTTCACCTCTCCTCAAACCTCCCAAGGCACCCAGTATCATGACACTACAAGATCACTGATGGCAGGGTGTTATTATGGATTTAGAAAAAGCATGCACTGCATGGTACTACATAATTTAGTTAGCAATGGCTTCATCAGTGTTGAGGATGAGATGAAGCATTAAATTAAAAACTTATTCATTAAACTTTAAAAAAATCTATCATATGAAATACATATTTAATTTTGATGGGTAAGATTTCTGTTTACCTCTGTCAGCATTCTAGTATATACTTTTCCCATACAATGCACAGTGGATTATAATAAAGTTCCCCAATCGCACTGTAAGCTACAGTATTGTCCAACAAGAACAGTGGTTGGGGAAGCAAGGAAATGGGGCAGGAAAGAGCAATGTCTGCCTTATAGACATCCATACTAGCAATACCAAAAAACGAGAGTGGAATACATTTTTAACGTATTCCAGATTTCTTAAGTCGTAAGCTTTCACTGTACAGGTGCTGTTTTTAATGTTCCCTACTCACTCGGAGTCGTAGGGGAATGGCTAAAAATAGACACACTTTAGTCACCCGCGAAGAACATCTTCCCGATGGTTTATATCACAGAAGACACGTAAGGTGGTCCTGTGGAACTTAGGAATAAGCAAGTTGTTCAAGAAGCAGGAGAACACATAGGAATAAATAACTAAACTCTGGGGAGGGGGGTTGGGTTTTTTTTGTTTTGGTTTGGTTTGGTTTTGGTGTGTGTGTGTGTGTGTGTGTGTATTCAGCGCAGTAACCTCTGGGTCAAATGTGCTCATTTTCTAGAAACTGATTTTGGTTTGCCTTACTTGCCTGTGGGACATTTGGTTAGCTGTCTTGCTGTGATTGTATTAGCTGTATTAAGAAAGAAAGATATAAAAATATAAATGGATATCTGTGTGCTTAACTGAGAGAGTGGCACAGAAGGGTAAGACGCTGGCTTTGGAATTCAAGAAATCTAATTTCCACATAGCAATACCGGGAGCAGAGAGAGACAGAAGCCGGGACTGCCAGCGATGCTCAGAGGTCCTTGGCAAGCTACTTTGATTGGTTGAATAATAAGTATGGAAAAGTTTAAGAACTTAGCTTACAGATTACTTCTCCTAAAGCCTGTTATACCACCTACGCCATCAAACAAGCTTAGAAAAACATTTTATCACCAAAGGAATAAGAATGAGGCAAGAAAAAGAAACCACTGAAATAATAATAAAGCAACTGCTTAGACGCTTAAATTTACAGCTTATCTGTACCACCGTAAAAATCCCAGCCCACTTTACATAGCCTAGAATCATCTGGGAAATGAGTCTCAGTGAGGAATGGTCTAGATTTTGTTGGCCTGTTGGGGATAGTCTTGATTGTGTGAATCGATGTTAAAGATCTGGCCTGAAAGTGAGTAGCACATTCCCTAGATTTGGGTTATGAACTCTATAAAAAAGGAAGAGGGAGCTGAATGCCAGCTTGCATTCATTGATTCATTCCTCTCTGTTTTTTATATAATGTGACCAGTTCTCTCAAGCCCCTGTCATTTGTCCTTCCCTGCTGTGACAGACTGTCACGAGGAATCATGAGCTAAAACTTTTCTCTCCCAAGTTTTTTTTTCATCAAAGTACTTTATCACAAAAATGGTCAAAGATGCTAAGACATCATTTAAAAAAACAAATTGAAGAGTTAAGCCTGAAATAAACGGAAACTTACAAGATTCACTACCACCTGAATCAACTATTTAAATATTAGCATTTCCATAAAGAAAAATCAGATTTATGAAGGGGGGGACTAGATGGATCAGGAAAGTGTAATATTAAATGAAGTAACCCAAATTTAGAAGGACAAAAACCACAGTTTCTGTCATATGTAGACCTGAGCTTGTAATGTATACTTGTATGTGTATGGTTGGAGGTAACTGTGTGGTTAGCCTACAAAATTAAAATGGAAACCAAAAAAATATAAATCCAGGTGCCCAGGAAGAAGCAGGGACAACAGAATATAAATGACTCGAAAGCAGAATGGAGACTGAAGATAGAGCTACAAGCAAGGGTCAAAGAAGAAGGGGTGGAGCCACAAGGAAGAAAAGCATCTACTAAAACAAACTTTGAAAACGCCGCAATATGTCACGCCTTCTACGGTGATTTTAAAATTAAAAGTCAAACAAGTGCCATCTCTTTTCTATGAGACAATGAGAAAATTTGTACAAGAGTACTCGTGGTAGACTAGTCAGAGATGGAAAATACCGTGCATCTCTACAGCAAGAAGTATGATAGACAAGTTATAAATTAATATGATGAGATGCTGAGCCACAATCTGAATTGTTACACAGAACAGCAATGAATCAGGGAACTATGTTAGCTGGCACGGACAAATACTAATTATGTAATCTATGAATCTACTCACAGAAACAAAACCTAGAGATCAGGATAAATGCCTTATTTTGAGAAGAACAGAGTGATTAGAAGGAATAAATGTGTGAAATCTGAATCTTTTAAATATTTTCATTAAATATTCACTTAAGTGTTCAGCTTTGAAAGATCAGAGCTAAACATGTTTTAATCTATGTGTCTTTACTTGTTTCTGTTTCAATAAAAATTAAGTCTAGACACAAGGCTATCGAGTGTCAGAATGTAAAATGAACGAAGAACTAAAGCCTTTCACTGCAGCCGTGTTTGACACCAGAAAGTGAGAATGTGCTAAACAAGGAAAGGAATGGGAGGAGGAGGAAAAAGATGAGCAGCACAAAACAAAAACAAAACCCACAATGACTGGAGGTATGTGAAAATCACAGAAGAATACAATGAAATAGTACAAACCGTGTGATAATAACGAATAGGATTGGATAACCATTCAGAAAGAAGTTATATCTAGAGTTTATAAAGATAGCTGAACAATACACAGACTACTTGAGACCAAAATAAATAAATAAGTAAATAAATAAATTCTTTTGAGTTACCAGTTCACAAATGAAGGAAATCCAAATAGTGACAAGGTTAATGCAAATTAACCATATTTGTATTAAAACTGAAATCACAGATTACCTCTATTATATCAACGCTCTCCCACCATCCATAGGACTATGAATGTATGCAGAAGACCTGATGTCCCTCCATCCACGGAGAAAACCAGATTGTCCACTGTCTGAGGGTTACTATTGCTGTGAGGAACCATCATGACCAAAAGCAACTTGTGGATGAAAGTGTATTTTGCTTACACTTCCATATCACCACTCATCATCAAAGGAAATCAGGCAAGAACTCATGAACCTGGGGCAGGAGCTGATACAAAAGCCATGAAGGAGTGCTATTAAGACGCTTGCTCCTCATGACTTGCTCAGCCTACTTTCTTACAGCACTCAGGACCACCAGCCCTGGGACGACCCCACCCACAGTGAGCTGGGCCCTCCTCCTTCTCAAAGAGGATTGAGCATCTTCCCTAGGGTCCTCCTTGTTGTTCAGCTTCTTTAGAACAATAGATTTTAATATATTATCTTACATTATATGGCTAATAGCCACTTATTAGTGAGTCTATACCTTGTGTGTCTTTCTGCTTCTAGATTACCTCACTCAGGATCTTTTCTAGTTCCATCCATTTACCTGCAAATTTCATCATTTCCTTGTTTTTAATTGCCCAGTAGTATTCCACTGTGTAAATGTACCACAATTTCTGTATCCATTCTTCAGGCCTCTGAAAGACTCTACCCAGCATGGTATCAAAGCAGCTGCTGAGACTCATAGCCAAACTTTGGGCAGAGTCCAGGGAATCTTAAAAGAAGCAGGAGTTAGAAAGACCTGGAGGGGACAGGAACTCTACAAGGAGAACAACAGAGCCAAAAAATCTGGTCCTAGGGGGGCCTGCGGAGACTAATGAATCAACCAAGGACCATGCATGTAAGGGACCTGGACAGCCTGCTCAGATGTAGCCCAAGGGCAACTCAGTCTGCATGGGGGTGGGGGTGGTCCCTAGTAAGGAGAGCAGGGGCAGTTTCTGGCATGAACTCAGTTGCCTGCTTTTTGATCATCTCCCCCTGGCAAGGTGGCTTACTAGGCCACAGAGAAAGAGTACCTGATAGTCCTGACGAGACCCGAGACCCGATAGGCTGGGGTCAGATAGTAGGAGAGGAGGACCTCCCCTATCAGTGTACTGGGGGAGGGGCATGGTGGGGAGAGAGAAGAAGAGGTGGGATCAGGGGGATAAGGGAGGGGGCTACAACTGGGATACTAAGTGACTAAATTGTAATTAATAATAATTTTTTTTAAAAAAATCAGTTTAAAAAAAAAACAAATTCTCTTTTAAATTCAAAGTCTCTGTAAAACTTCAAAATCCCTTTACAAGTTCAAAGTCCTTCAATTATAGACTCATGTAAAACCAAAATAAGTTAAATGCTTTCTTATTCCAAGAAAACGGAAAAACAAAATGGGGTTCAAGCAGCCCCAGCAAGCTGAAGGTTGGCGCTGGACTTCCGGGATCCACTCACCACCGTCTGGGCTTCTCCTAAGAGCTTGCTGCAGCAAGTACAGCTTGTCCCGTGGGCTCAGGCTGACTCCCTCTGCCCCAGAGCTCCTGCTGTCCTCGCTGGTTGCTCCATGGCACTGGCATCTTACCACAGCTGGGCTGCACGTTGAACTAGCCTCTGCTGGGCTCTCTTCAGGGTGCCAAGCCTCAACTCTCTGCATGCCCCCCTAAGTCCTGGGGCTCCAACTGATACTAAAGCTGTGTCTTCGCCAACGGCGTCTCACAGTGCCAAGCATCAGCTGCTTTGTATGAACCCTTTATGCCTTCAAAACCAGCACCACCTGAGAGCCTCTTCTACATTATCAAGTTCATCAGCTGGCGTGAGGTACAGCCCTGACCCCCCTCCGGAACACAGCCTGTGTGTGCTGACCCTGAGGAAACACTTCCCAGAAGATTTCAGCTCAGTGAGGTTGGTCTGTCCTCTGCTAATTTCTCAGCTCCGGCTGACCAGCGCCGAGTATCCCAGCAAAGCAAAGGGTTCTGGTAGCTGATCACAGCTGTGATACCTCGGCCCCAGGTGATCAGAACAACTGTTTCTTAATTCAAAATCGCAAAGGCCTCCAACAGAATCTTTAGGAGAGTCAAATTTCCCCCTGAAAATTCAATGAAGATAGCTTTCTCTCCAAATTGTTCCATTTAGGTTCTTTATTTTTTATGAAACCAATCAAATATCTACACTTTACTATTCTAAATTTACCTTTCAAATTAATGCCTACTACTGCACAATCCAAACTATTTTCCAAACTATACAAGCCAGGACTTCCTCGCAGACCATCATCTGAGAAATGTTCTCACCATTGCCACTTTCCTTCATTGGCTACTGTCATAATTTATGTTTGCAGCTCAAATGCCAGATGAAGATAGCAATGATTTCTCGCTAATATGAAGTAGCGCCTATGTGAGTGTTTAGAATGTGCAATAGGTTTTGATGGTGCTACCTATATATTTAATGTCCTATTTCAATTATTGATTTATTTTTGGAGACTATGGCTCCTAGGTAATGTACTAAAATTTTTATGTCAAGATTATTGTTTCAGACTTCCAAGCATTTTCAAATTAATTAAAAATTGACTGAACAAGGACTCAATAAGTATATTTTCATATTCTTACTTTTTAATATTTAGAATTTATTTATTTGCATTTTTTAAAAAGAACTGTTAGCCAGACAATGGTAGCATACACCTTAAATCTCAGCACTTGGGAGACAGAGGCAGGCAGATCTCTGAGCTTGAAGTGGCCAGCCCGATCTATACAGTGAGTTCCAGGAATTCCCTAAAATAATACAAAATACAGCCAATACACTGGTGGAACATAGGTTTACTCAACTGAGCAAAACCTCTGAGATGCTCATGCTGACGTGAAACTGACTGCTTCAGCCTGTTCTGAATGCGCAGTTGTATAATTAACAATATTCAATCATATCTGTTCTTTCCTGAATATATGAATATTAAAATACCAATTTAAAAACTAATGTATCTTCTCTTTAAATGGTTCTTACTGACACAATAGCAGTATTAGTGTTCAATAGTGGTGATTTAAGAGTTTTGTATTACTTGAAAGTTAAGCAATAATCTACAAGAGAGAACAGATAATCTGTCTATATGCTAATAGTGCAAATCAAAAGTTCAGGAATGCAGCAACTGCCATTTCTAAGAATATCAAACATCAAATTCTTACAATGTGCAAAGCTTTATTAAGCAGAAGTAGAAGGTTTGATAACTGGCAATGCCAATGGGATGCCTCGTGTTTGTAGACTCAACTTGAACTCCTGTCACGGGCTTTGTATTGGCTTTTCCTGTTTCACTAATGAATAAAACATGATTCAAACCCCTGAAATTCTCATTAGAGTCAAGGGCACATCCAACAACAAACCTGTCTGGAATTTCAAATCCAACAAAGCCTTCTCTATATCCAACACTTTGAGAGGTCATTTTCACCAAGCTTGTGACAATTAGGAGGTGTACTGCTTGACCAAGGAGAGCGGGGTTTACATTGCTTTACCTGGTGTCAATTATATTTTCATCAAGACATCCTTTCCAGTTGCAACTGAGAGATCCTCTCCAATAATGTTTATGGCCTCTGTTGACCTACCGCTAAAGTCACTCTTCGGTCTCATAATATCTACAGTCACATTATTTCTACTCAGTGATCCATTCAATCACCATATCAGCAAAGACTGCATAGCTCCCCTTGAACATATAGAGGTCCACAATGGAATGGCCTCCTACCTCTTTCGTGACATCTTTAGCAAGTCTTTCAGTCCTTCCATAATCAGCCTGTGAGGAATAAACATCTTTTCCAAGTCCTCAGTATAATGATTAGGCATACAAAATAAATCTAGAACAGAGCCTAGTTTGTCATTACTAACCGCCATGCTGGGGCTCTGGGTGCCAAGAATGGAGCCAACTGTTGCACATGAGCAAAAGCGGCCTAAGGAGGGAGCCAGGGGAGGGGCTTCACTATCTTGAAATTTATATTAGCTTATAGGAAACATAACTTTTCCTTCATTTGTACTATCTTAACAGTAAGCAAATGCAAAATAAATTACATGGTATTTCATAGGTTAGATACCTTAGGATTTGTGTCTAGAAATCCTATTTCTGCCGCTCAGTAATTTAATTGGCCTAGAGAGACTGTCTTTTGCTCTTCCTCATACACATTATAATTATGTCATATTAGAAATACTAATTGGGTCCGAACTTAATGAGATGAAAATAATATGGCTGCAATATAGCTGCCTTCAGAAATTTCTAATTTATTGTTTTCACTGAAAAAACTTGCCTCCCACTTATTCCCCAGTTCAAGTAAGTGGGACCCTTCTAAAGCCTCTAAATGTCAAAACTACATGGCATGTGCAGTCACTGAACTCTTGTCTATCCTGTGTACCAAGCCACTGAGTACCGAGGCTCTGCTTGCATCATCTTGAGTGTCTGATTGACTTATGAATTTCAAATGCAATTATCTATAGATATTTATGAAAACTTTAAAAACAGAAGAACATCTTACGTCAAATGACTGGCCCCGAAAAGCAGGCACATAAACAGAAGTCTAATTATAGAAGGCTCAAATGTGAGCTGGCTTATTGAGTTCCAGGCATCCGTTTGAGACTGGAGGTGTCACAGAGGACAGCAGGTCAGAGAACAGCAGGAACAGGCAGTGAAGAGAAGAATGAAGCTCTGGGAGAGGCGTGTGCGGCCTAGTCTGTTACAAGTTGTGCAGAACTCTGACTGCCGTTCCCAGTGTGCCCCCAAACAGTCTCCTATATACAGTCACGAGCGTGGAGAGCCTCATGTCAAGTCCTACAGAGGGCCTCTAGGATGATGAGCCAGTGGCCACTACCATTGATTTGATAGTTGCTTTTCATTGTTGTCTCATTCTCAGTTCCCAATCAAAAAACAAAGATAAAACTTAACTGGAGCATAATAGCAAATTGGTGACATTAAAAATTTTAGTTCCAGTGGGCATTCAATGGTCTGTTTTCCTCCAAGGGAAAAAAAAAATACCTCCTAATCTTACATAGTTCCTATAGATTCATTCAACTCATACAGAGAATTAAAACTCCAGGAAGGTAAAGTTTCATGTTGTACTAGAATGTGGAGCACAGACTCTGAAACATCAGCAGGCACCGTTTATATGCTTCGACAATACACTGTAGAGGATGTAGCCAACTGATCTTCTCACCTACTAACATTTGCTAAATCCATAATAATAAACTCTAAAAGTGAACAGTTAACCCCTAATTCAAACCCAAGAAAGAACAAGAAACTTCAACAACAGGAAAAAAAAAAAAAAAGCATACTGTAAGATGGTGAAGAGTTATCTTGATGGAGAATAAGACATAAGGAAGAAACAGCCGCACTTTGTGAATGTCCTGACGAGAAGCAGAACTGCACTGTCGTAGCTGTATTTTCAGGGGAGTGCCTCACTAACTTCAGAATGTCCCTACTGGGGAGAAACACACAGTCATGCAGGAAGAACCACCTAAAGACCCAGAAAGCGTAAAACATATTTTTAATCTAAGAAAAAGGATTTGAGTGCAGATGAGTCCAGAGAAAAGGCAACTTGCACAGTTACATTCAGAGCTAACGGTGGCCCAAACCTGTAAAAGCCCAACTTCCTCAACCCTAACTTCCTCAACCCTTAGCCTGGAATCTTGTAACAAGTCCTACTCCCGGAAATCAGAGGTAATGCTGGGAAGTTTTTCTAGCCTTTGGACCACATTTTCATGATTTGAAGACACAGAGAAACCACTGCAGAAGAAATGATGATCTCATTGTTTTCCTTTGGATTGTGACTACCTTCAATTCCCTCAAAATATTTTTCAATTTTATGTTAATTTTTTTCATGTGAAGTTTATTGACATTTGATACTGTTTTTATATTAAATATAAATGCTCCCTTCACTCATAGTTCCATTACAGAAATATTAAGAGGCCGAAAGCTTCAAAACACACTCAAGGTCACCTAAGGACATCATCTCTGTACGGACCTGCAGTTTGCACTGGGTCCTCCTCCCTGGGGCTTCTGTACTCTCCGTCACTGGGTTTTCCTGCTCCTGTGTGTGTCCAATCTCTGCCTGTGAGCACCGTTAATATTCCCAAGCACCCTAGAAATCAGGCTGTGGGCCGTCATTTGTCCCCGTCCAGGTGACTGTATGAGGTTGGAATCTAAACACTGTTGTTTCATTTCTGTTTGTGGCTGTGCCAGTACTGAAGTCTGACAACGTCTTCACATTTTTCGTCTATTATCTGACACATTTTCAATGGCAAAGAGCCCCATGTAAGTGCACGGGCTGTCGTGACTAAGTGCCATGTTAAATAACGTGATAATGGCCATATTCATCTTGGTTTTCTACATACACTATATCAATTCTATCATTTTTATTTTCTCAGAAAAGTCATTCGTTCTCTCGCTGCATTAGCCAGGATTCTCTCTAGAAAATAGCCAATAGGATGACCATATATAAAGAAAACTTGTTGGATCCGCTGATGTTAAAATAGTAACCATTGTTTCACACTCAAGACGATGAGAACGCACTAGCTGCTTGGTCGCTGGGGCGGGTTGCCTCACTAGTAGGAGCTCCACCACGGCTGTCACACATTGGAGAATCCCGGTGGCTGCTCAGTCCACGAGGCTGAGTGTCTGAGACGTCACCACCTCCTGTAAAAAACCTGGAAGGTTCCTGGAAAGCTGCGGGATCTGAGCAAAGGATGGAAGCCTGGAGACACCAGTCCAGCATCAGCAAAGGGATGAGCAGCAGCAGCAGCAACGGAGCCAGTCAACTCAGAGCAAAGCGCTGAGGCTGGAAGGGTCTTCCTGCTGACCCTTCTTACCTGGGCTCCCATCCACCTTCCCGCGTCAGCTACACCAATCAGGGCTTGCTTGCTTTCACATTACAGATTCAACACTAATCGTTAACAATTACTGCTCAGCTGAATCTAAATCATCGTATGGTATATAGTAAATCAATTACTCCTGGAAGGGTCTAAGAATGCAGAAATATGTTTGCAGCTTTGGAGGATGCATTATTTTTAATATTACTAAAATACAATAAAATCATTTTTTCTCATTCATTTTGCTACCTCCAACTCATTCCATGTCCTTTTTTCCTTGCACCCTGTCAAACTTCTGACTTCTATCCTCTAATTCATGTATGTATATACACACAAATATACATACATGAGCACACATGCGTAAATATATATATATATATATATATATATATATATATATATATATATACACACACACACATGAGTATATATATAAACACAACCTGTTAGGTCTATTTGGTGTTGTGTGTCTGTATATGATTTCAGTGCTGACCATTTGGATTTAATGACCAGCTAAGGTACACATCCCTGAGGAAAGATTCCTTCTGTAGCTCTCATCATCCCTCGGTTACTTGTAGGGTTTTTGCGCTCTCTCTCTCTCTCTCTCTCTCTCTCTCTCTGTCCTTCTTTCTCCCCTATCTAGTAATAGGGGATGAAACCAGGGGAATAAAGAGTGGGAAAAAGAAGAACCACCTCACGCCTTTAGGAATAGCCTGCCTTGCTGGTTCCAGGTGTGGTCCAAAGGCTTCTCAGCTGAGGAAGACTACCGGCTGCCTCCCCCTTGGCAGGTTGCTTTGTACCTTCCAGGACTGTAGAAGGACCAGCAGGGAGAAAGCTTTCCGGCCAGAGCCTCAGAGACCTGGCTCTGAATGCCATGATGCCTTCAGCAACAGGGACTTACCTGCAGTCTCTGGGAAGCAACCCAGGCCAACAACAATAGCCAAGCAGGACAGTCTGCAGGCGTGGCTCCCTACTCACGTGACCCTAATTTGTGGCAAGGTGACATTAAAACCAACCACTGTACTCTCATCTTCAAATACATTAGATAAACTTGTCACAGGACCTTCTAATAATTGTTTCACAATTATTTTCTTTGAGCTTTATTCCATTTACCCCTCCAGTTTTCATGACAATTATCTATTTCCCCACTGTCGACTTATTCCACAAATAGTCTATTTTACTCTACTCCAAAGGAACAGCTTTTGAGTTGATCAATTTTATGTATTTGATTTCATAGTCTCTTACTCTATTTTTCTTACTATCTTTTCTTAGTTTCTGTAAACAGCTTAGGATTTTTTCCCCAAATTTTACCTCTTTTGTGACCCTGAGTCCATCTGAAAGCAACCTGTGAGTGTGCGTGGTGTACGGAGTTGTGTGAATGAGTGCATGTGTTCAAGCCATGAAACAGAGCAGAATTGCTAAAGAAAACACAAACTGAGATAAAACTGAAGATGAAAAATTCAGGAAGTCAAACAAAAGCCCGAGGTAATCCTTACCAAAAGAGTGTAAGACTGGGAAGGCAATGTCACAGACACTGAAGACAAAACAGAATAAGTGAATACCACAGCCAAAGGAAATGTGAACTATTCACATATGTAAGCACAAGCCATCTAGGACATTTTGCGTACTGTGAAAGACCAAATCTACAAATAACAGGAAGAGAAGGACAGAAAGCTGGGGTCAAATGTACAGAAACTGTTTTCAACAAAATCATACAAGAAAATTTCCCTACGCTAAAGAAAAGGTGCTTTTCAAGGTACAAGAAGCACCCAGAACACCAAACAGGCAGAACCTAAAAAGAAATTATCCACAACACACAATTATCAAAACACTACGGAGAATACATGAGAATATTAAAAGCTGCAATGGAAAAAAAAAAAACTAACATACAAAAGCAGGCCCGTTAGAAAACACAGGACTTCTCAGTGAAGACTCTAAAAGCCAGAAGGCCCTGGACAGATGTTCTACAAGCTCTGAGATCCACAGAGGACAACTGACCTCTGTCACAGCTCCCTGTAGAAAATGGCACCTACATTCACTGCTTCCCAGAAGGAACTCTCAAGTCGGGAGTTCATGCAATGTTCCTGAAACATCTATTTCTTACCAAGCTTCTCCGCCATTTTTTTCTGAAGTGAGAGAAAAACCTAGGTAACATTATTGCTCTGTCTACTCTACTCTACATCTGTCAGAACTTCTCACCATGGCCAAAAACAGTGGTTGAATTAGTCTTTTCTTGGGTTTGTTTGTTTATTTGCTTGTTTGTTTTGGGGCCTGGGTCTGTTGCTAATTCTGCTTATACTAAAAGTTACAAGGGTCTCATTTTATGGCATCACCTAGAACTTAACTCTCATCATTAAAAACAGGCAAGTATGGACCTCTAAACTCTACATTCTCATGAGTCACTGCTGGTCATTGACTGGGGAAATTCCACTTTAACAGAGAACTGACAATTATTTCTGCACACAGAAGGACAAGTTTGAGAACTTACCTGGGCGATTGTTAACGCACTTTGGATTCGCGGATCTTGCTCTGAATCCTTTATCTTTTGCAGTGTTTGCCATAGCATGGTTCTAAGTCCATCCTGCTCCCCGTCATCCTGGAGTTCCCACAGCATCTTTACCATGTTATACACTAAGCCGTAGTATCCAGTCCAGACCGCCTCCGCACCTGCAGGGACAGTGAGGAGGAGAGAGGAAGAGGAGGAAGAGGAGGAGGAGGAAGATGGTAATCACAATTCCTTGAGGATATACTGTCTTATCCATGAAGAAAAAGACAAGTGCAATTTTATTCACACCGATAATAGTTAATGCTAATTAATCTACAGAAATCGAGATTTAGAACAGCACACAACCTAAAAGATACAAAATAGCTAGGAATTTAATCATATTAAGGTGTCCTCTCAAGATTATCCTTAGAAAGAGTGAAATAATGTCATTTATTCTTCAATTGCTCTTTTTACCTTTTGAGGCTATATTTCTATGTGGTGATGCTTAGCATAGATAATTCTGATTTAGGTAGAGAAAGGAAAATAACTCTGAATAATAAAATAATAACTATAGTCCTCAGAGGAGAGATAAACTAAATTTAGTCAAAGAATGATATTTTTAAAAAAATGAGACTATATGAAAAACTTAAATTTTCAAAAGAAAAAGCTTTCACCAAAAGATATGAAAGGTTTAAAACCCCAAAACCTCAATAATAACTATTATTTTTTAAATCCAGGTGTAGTGGCTCACGCTTTTAAGCTCAGCACTTGGGAGGCAAAGGCAGGCAGATTTCTGTGGGTTGGAGGCCAGACTATTCTCCATAGTGAGTTCCAGGACAACCAGACCTACACAGTGAGACCCTATCTTGAATAAAACAAACAAATGAATAATTATTTTAATTGGACCAAACTGGAGTCCCAACTATGTCTAGGACTATGTCTAGTCTGTGCTACAGTTCTGTTATATAGGCCTTACTATTATTTAGCACATAAAAGGAAACACATGA
>NW_026596100.1:451325-546803 GCF_907164565.1 Psammomys obesus | reverse complement strand
GATATTTCTTCCTAATCCACGTTTATTCACAGGGACAGACTACAGGTAAGAACTAAGGGAAAGGCTAGGAGACCAAAAGAAAAAGTATGTCCACACTTCAGAAACTGAAGAAAGGCATCTTTCCAACCTCCTATCCTAAAGGTCCTTCTCTCTGTATGTCACTGGCAGTTAGGAAAGAAAGGAGAGATACAAATTTAATTATGCATTTTCTTTCTTGGGAAAGAGACAAGCAGTGGCTTCAATTGGTAAACCAGTTTAAGGTGCTGGAATGACTTACAAAAGGACCTACTGAAGAGTAATAGATCAAAAAGATGATGGAATGGAATTGCCAGACCAAGATTCCCAGTGAGGGCTGGCAGAGTAAGGAAGGGGGTTGGAGAACACAAGACCTTACATGACCTTGCAAGTAGGTTTGGAGGAAGGATAGGGACTGGAGAGATAGCTTAGAGGTTAAGAGCACTGGCTGTTCTTCCAGAGGTCCTGAGTTCAATTCCCAGCAACACATGGTGGCTCATAACCATCTATAGTGAGAGCTGGTGCCCTCTTCTGGCATGCAGGTGCACATGCAAGCAGAACGCTGTATACGTGATAAATAATTTTTTTTAAAAATAGAGGAAGGATAGAGAAGATGTCTGCTTGCCTTTATATTCATCTTTACTGCAGTCTACATGCCCACTGCTAATCCATGGTATGTCATTGAACCCCACAAGCATGGCTCTGTCACTTTAACGTATCATTTAGAATCTATCCATCACCACTCATCCATTCCCATCCCACTTGAAAATACATTACAAAAAGAAAAGTGAGAGCAAATACTGGAGTCCTTGCACAAATACTGAATTCTGTCTTCTAAGGTTAATGTAAATTGTTCCTTTCATTTAACGGTAAGCCCGTCCATCCAACAGTACATCTGCCCTTTGGCTGCCTTCCGTCCATTCTTCTGCTTGCTTTCCAGTAAGAAGCTCTCTTTGAATCTCATGGTCAGCTTCTTGCCTTGCATGCACAAAATTGTCTGTCTAGCATATTGGAATCGTTTAGGTTACCATAGTGCTAGGAAGACAGGAATCATCTGGTTCACTCGGACATGCTTCGCACTTACAACAGGACTACAACACAGTATGTAAGAGAAGGTGTAGGGTAAAAACCATCTCCATCTGTCTAGGATTAGCGTGCTGCTTAAAACACGGTGCTTTTGAGAACTAGAATTGTGCTAAAGAAATGTGGGTAGTTGAACCAAGAATATGACTCCTGCAGAGATGCAGTTCTAAGGGGAGAGAAGAGGGAAGATGACTGAAAGGATCTCATACTGGGCTGAAGAGATACGTTCATGTTAATACAGACACTGTAAAGCAGGTAACAGTAAATGCTGTCACGTGTAATGCCTGATGCTTCTGCAAAGAAATAACTCTATGTCTGTCCCATACACTGCTATACTCATTCAACCAGGGAGCTGGGTAGCCTGAATAGGAGTTGTACGATACTCTAGGTCCTTGCTTGACAGGCAGAAGGAGACTGGAGAGGAAGAAGCTATCAGGGAGAGCACCCGAGAAAAATTCTTTGTTTTGAGTGAAGAATGCTAAGGTCAAAGAAGAAGCCCATCTTTAGAGTTAGGGGACAGAAGCAGAATGAAACCTCTTGTGAAAAGGAGACTGTTGTTTGGAGGAGTCAGTCTGGGAGGCGAGGTGAAGAGTATCGGGGAAATGTGGAAGGATGAAGGGGCAGTCTGCCTTCCAGCGCACACAGCTTTGTCCTAAAACACGGCTGAAGGAAACGCACGGAGAAAGACGCGAGTGATGGTGAGTCACAGGCCAGCAGAGACACAATACTGGGACTCGCTGCGGGCAAAGGGCTATTTTGAGGTTTGTTTGTTAAATTTTGTATTACATTTTTAATTTAGTGTGTGTGACTGTGCCTGTACATGTATCTGTGCCTGTGTGTAGGGGGAGGTGATGGGTGTGTAGGTCTAATATATTCCACCGTGAATATGGGTAGGTCAGGGATTAAACTCAGACTATTGGGCTTGATGGCCTGAGGCCTCTCATTTGTCCCAATATTGAATTTCTAAGTTAATTTTCAAACTGAGTCTCAGGCGAGAAAGATTTACCTCAGATCTTTTATGCATGTGTTGTGCAAGTGTGTGTGCATTTTCTGTGCATGCATGTGCGCAGACGCCTGTGAAGAGCAGAAAAGCATGGCAGAGTGGCAGACCCCCTAAGAGACGAACAGACAGACACTCGGGAGCCTCCCAGATGAGGCAGCAGGGTCTCAACTCCTGTCTCGCGACCACCAAGCCATCTCCCCAGCTGTGAAAAAGACTTCCAGTCATAAAACAAGCATCACTTGTTTTATGTAGACTTTAACTCGTGTTTAATTGTTAAATCGTTTTCTGTTCTGTTTTCATGAAGCAGACTATGTAACCAAGGCTGGCCTTGAACACTTGTTTCCATATATATTCAACATACGTTTCTTTTCGTGATTCATCAACCACAGCCGTATCTAAACTCTGAGAGAAGGTCTCGCCAAGTCATGCAGTATAAAACCGCCTTTAGTACGGAGAAAATTGTTTCGGCTCCCACTTTCATTTGCTCGCATCTGTGGTCAGCTAGCGGGGCATGCTTTGCTCCAGAGCAATGGCTCTCACCCTTCCTATCACTGTGATGCTTTAATACACTTCCTTACATTGTGGTGAACTGCAAACATAAAGTTATTTTGTTGCTACTTCATAACTGTAATTTTGCTACTGTTAAGAATTATAAGGCAAATATCTGACAGGCGACCACGAAGTGGCCATCACCCACAGGTTGAGACCTACTGATCTATAGAGGCAGAACTTTATCGTAAGGCGTGTGTTCTGGAACAAAGCTGCTTACCGCACAGCAGCCAGGAAACAACAAGGCAGAGAAAAATACAGGACAGTTCTGGGACCCTACTGAAGGGAGCCCTAACCATGCAGCTACCTTGGACTGGATCCAACTTCCTGAAGGATTCATCATCTCCCAGTACTGTACAGGCTGCAGACTGAGCCTTCGGCACACAGGCCTCTGGGGTACATCCCAGATACAACCAGTGCAACATAAAAGCAGGAAGTCTGAATCATTAAAAAAAAAATAGTCATGGGGTTTTTTGTTTGTTTTTGTTTTTGTTTTTGTTTTGTTTTGCTTTGTTTTTTGCTGTACATTCACTATACATGTTACTGAGCTACAGAAGAAGGGAATTTTCACACACATATATATGAAATACTTTGAGCAATTACCTCCCATACTGTCTACCTGGTTTTTTAGCTTCCCTTTCTTTGTTCTATATCAGACTCATATCTTCACTGCATACGTGATTTTAAGAATCTACGTAAACTCTAGGAAGAACAAATGAAAAGGTCCCATGTAAACTTGCCTCTCTCAGAGTGACTTAACTAATACAATCATCCCCACTTGTACCCATTTTCCTACCAACAACATTTATGGTGAGATGGTTTCCCTGGTTTCCGTGTATCGCGTTTACCCACCCTCTGCTGATGAGCGTCTGGGCTGTTGTGTAACTCAGCGACTGTGTGGTGATGGGCCCTGTTGCTCCAAACACAGGCAAATGCCCAAGAGCGGTTTAACGGGGTCATGTGCTAAACCTGCTTTTAGTTCTGGGGGAGCTCTGCATAGACCTCCTTTGTGACTGGAATATTTACGGTCCCACCGGAAGTCTGCAATGACTCTCAGATGTCTGTTGTTTTCCAGCAATGCATGACTTTGCATCTCTTGGATGGCCGACCATTATTCTTCACTTATACTTCCTTTCCATTAACCTACTTACTCAATATTGTTTATTGACTTGATTTTTATGTAGGTTTTTGAGGGACACAGGCTTACTTCCTCGTTCCGTTTGCCTGTAGTATCTTTTTCCCATCCTTTCACCCTGAGCTTGAACGTCTTTAATGGTAAGGTGCACTCCTTGGAGGCAATACGTAGGTAGACCCTACTTTTTGTTGTTTTCCAGACAGACCCGCTAGTCTATGCCCTCTAATTGGAGGACTGAGATCACTAATAGTTATGGAAGGTGTGCACTGATCAGCCTCACCTTGGTGATTTTGTTCAGTGCTGGGTGTGTTCCTGTTTTTCACTTATTAACTGTTCTTCAGTCTTTTAAAATGGTTTATCTTTCCCTTTAGTCCAAACTATTCCTTCAGTGTCTTCTGTAAAACTGGCCTAGGGTTCATAGATCCCTTGTTTGTTTTTATTATGAAATCTTTTCGGTATCCTTCAATTGTGATAGCTCTGCTGGACAGAGAAGTCTGAGTTGGTATTTATTGTCTTTTAAACACTGAAATACAATGTTCTACGTCCTCCTGCCTTTTAAAGTTCTTCTTAAGACATCTGCTTTTATTCTGATAGGCGTCCCTTGTTTGTGATCTGCTGTATCTCTTGCAACTGCCAATATACTTTTTTGTAGTATAAATTTAATGCCACAGACAGGTTCTTCTCTCATCTTGTCTGTTTGGGATTCTGAATGCCTATTGTGCCTGGGCATGTATCTCCTTGCATAGACTTGAATTTTTTTTCTCTTATGGCTTTTTTTTTAATGTTTTCTATGCATTTTACATTAAAGTCTATTTCTGTCTCCATAATTGTGGTGGCTTGGATAATATGGCCCCATAGACTCATGTATTTAAATGCTTGCCATAAGGAGGGGGACTATGAGGAGGTGTGGCCTTCTTTTGGAGGAGGTGTGGTCTTGCTAGAAGAAGTGTGCCACTATGGAGGTGGAGCTTTGAGGTTGTAAATGCTCAAGCTACGTCCAGTCTGAAATACCAGTCTCTCCTTGCTGCTGCCTCCAGGCCAGGAACAAGATGTAGAACTCTCAGCTGCCCCAGCACGCTGTCTGCCTGGACGCTGCCATGCTCTCTGCCATGACAATAATGGACTAAACCTCTGAAACTGTAGGCCAGCACCAATTAAATGTTTGCCTTTAAAGAGTTGCCTTGGTCATGGTGTCTCTCCACATCAATGGCAATCCTATCTAAGACACTCATTTATAGACTTGGTTTTATGATAGTGCCCTGAAGATCTCATATGTTCTGTGTCCTTGCTAATTAAACTAACTTTGTCAGTATCTGAATACTCTAATTCATCTCCCTTGTGTTTAAGCTCTATAGTCTGTCTCCCCTTAATACATTTTGTTGCAGAAGATTTCTGCAGAGCTTTTTATTTTCTCTAATATTTCTATATCATTATTGAATTTCACTTACTTTTTGTAATTTTTATTTATTTTTTAATAATTTATTCACTTTGCATCCTGGTTGTGGCCCCTTCCTCTTGTCCTCCCCTGTCCCACCCTCCCTCCCTCTTCCCCTGATATACAGCTCCCCCAGTCCATTGATAGGGGAGGTCCTCCTCCCCTACTATCTGACCCCAGCCTATCAGCTCTCATCAGGACTGCCTGGATCATCTTCTGTGGCCTACTTTAGAGTGTCCTATTTTATTTTGCTATTTGAACCACTGATATTTAGCTATCAGCCGTCTTTTCTGAGAGCTTCCAGCCAATACTCCATGGTTCATGACCTGGAAATTCTAATAGGTCGTGTCTGCATGTGGTTCTTCAGCTCCTATTCTCTTGATCTCAATCTTTTGATCCTCCTGTCTTAGTCTCCCAGAGAGCTGACTTTACAGTCCTGAGCTACCATGTCCATCTCCCAACCTTCTGACCTTAAAAAAAAAAAAAAAAGGATGAAAGTTAAGTATAGACCACTTGTCTCCATACGTTTAGATTATTAATTGAGGAAAAATATTTTATAAGACTGCAGTAGTTCATGTCAGATTGAATATGATTTGATTTTACAGTTCTCAAGCTCAATAACAAATCTATAGAACATATCCTGATAATTTTGTTCTCAAGCGCAACATTCTCTTGAAAATTCCTCTGGATTTTTTTTTAAGCAGGCTGCTTGAACTCCACTGGAGTATTGCTGATACATAATATCAATGAGGAGAATCTACTATATGTCGTGTGCTGACAGTTAGTGACGGGAGAAACCTTCTGGAGGCAGACAGCCTGCTCCACAGCGGTCAGAGGAAGCCTTCACATCCGTGCATCCTGACACTTCCTGGGAAGCAGGCCTGCTACAAAACTCCTAGTCCAGGCCCACGCCGCAGAAGCAGTCCTCTGCTCTGCTCTAAGAGACTCTGCTATGAGCTATCAAGTGTGTCTCCTTAAATACACAGAGAGAAGCGGTGTCTGTGTGTGCAACTAAGCAGGCAGGGCCCCAGTGGGAAGGGGAGAAAAACGGCACCAAAACTCCAAGTTCTCAGAATTTAAGAATTCGTGGCATTTGGAAGCCAGTATTAGGAGCCCTTTTTTATAATATTTTTTGTTTGTTTTAGTGACTAGACTCATTGTAGCCTTTAATTGCCATTCTGGATATACAGACTGTAAATAGTCTGCAAATGTGGAATGCACACATTTTTATTTGTATGAACAAGCATAAGTGAGTACAGCCTTTATGGTTTTGACAAATTCAATTCTAAATTGTGAACTCAAATAAGTGGCTGAAAGGCAGCTCGAATGTGTGATGTCATGCAAAGTGCCGCCTTTGTCGAACGCTGCAAAGAGTGGAGCTGATGAGACCAGTGCCAGAAAACTCACCTGTGGATAAGACTCACCAGCAAGCCAGGCACTGGCAAGCAGATGATCTCTGCCAGCACTGTTCTCTTCACCACTGAAAACTGCAATGTGTGCCTTTGGGACACATCACTCTAGTGGGGAAAGCAGATTCAAAGAGAGTGGGCAAAGCATCAGTTCATACTGATGTTTGGGAGTCTCGGATGATAGCATAAGAAGGACCAGGAGAGAAAGAGAGGCCATGAGGTGATGCTCAGCTAAGCCTCAAAGGATGAAAACGTAAACTGTCCAAAGAACTCCAGAACCGTGCTACCAACAGGAGATGATCCAAATGCAGCTTACACATAGAAATAAAAGAAAGAATTTTTTTCTGGTTTAAAAAAAAAAAATGCCTTCTTACTTGAAGGGGCCGTTGAGATGGCTCAATGGGTAAAAGCATTTGCTGCCAGGCCAGATATGGTGAATGTGAGCCCAGGAACTCATAGGATGGGAAGAGAGAACCAGCTTCCCATACTTGTTCTTCAGACTCCACTTGTGCAACATGACACACTCGTGCATGTGTGTGTACGTGTGTACACACAGTCAGACAGACAGACAGGTGTTTTTCAAATGGGTCTGTTTATTTGGGATAGGTAATCTGCAATTTGAAAATATGATTTCTCACGGGTGGCCTGAGCCACATAAAATCAGCTCAACCTCTGGAAATGGCAGAGACTAGGGCAAGCCATTCGGCAAGACATCTGTCTAAGAGCCACAACGAAAACTATGAATAATAAAGCACGGGAAACCTCCCATCGCTGAGTCCACTCTTAGTGCCTTCTCACCCATTGTTACTGGTGGAAAATGCCATCCACGCAACCCATCTGCAGAAGACAGTAGGAACGTGGTGCCAGCTTCGCTCCCTGACTCTGCTGTATGCACCTTTTTCTCTCCCTTGGCTGGTTTCACATTGAATCCTTTCACAGCTCTAAGTTGTAGTGAAGGGGAAGTGATTTTGTCAGTTTTGTGAGTCCTTTAACAAAATGCCAAATACAAGAGCTGTCTTGGGGATCTCCGGGATCACAGTGGGTGCCAAAGAAATGCTGGGACCCCTCAAGCTTGCAGCTGCTGTCAAGAGTTGAGCGTCAGAGTAAATAACAGAAACAGACAATGAGAAAATAAAGGTTGCATTTTGTTTGCAAAATATAATCACTCTTCAGCATATTGCTAAACTATAAAAATGGTATTGTACATACGTACGTAATACATTTCCATATAAGTAGTATCAAAAGTTAGCTTGCATATATAATCACGGTTGATTACCACTACAAACATTAAGCAAGCGTGCGACAGAATAAACTGACAAGAACTGATATTACAAATATGCTCATCGTTTTTGCAGGTAAGACTGAAGGGCAAAGACTGAAAGTCAGCAGATTCTTTTATTACAATGTGGTAGTTGGCTGGAATAGGATCCCAAGTAGGGTGCCAAAATGTTCATGAATAATTAAGATTGCCTTACTTCAATTTCATTATCTTTTCCAACTGTAAATTATGGAAATCTGTTAATTAAAAATAATTATTTTCTGGAGTTATAACTGAAAAGGACAGAAGTTGTTCATTTTTTTCCAGCCAGGACCAACTGCAATTCTTACAGATAAACTTTAAAAATACTAGACTCCTAATTCCTTGATCTCTTTTAAATATCACTAAGCTAAAATCATACGACCATGAGGTATAGATAATCTCAACAGAAGCAGGTAATTTTCACAAGTTTTTATATGCCCAGGAAAATTTTTAAAAAGGGAAAATAAGAAGAAAAAATGTAAAAGACAACCTTGGGAAGTAAAGCAAAGTAATAAAATGTTACGTTTGGAGTGTGCTGCACGAAACAACAGTCTTTCAGGAAGTGGCTCGGCTGGTAACACACTGGCTGTCCAAACATGATGGCCTGAGTTCAGGTCCCCCAAGCCCACATAAGGAAGCTGGGCGAGGCAACACCAGCCCTGATGGCAGCAGACACAGGTGGAGTCAGTGGCCAGACAGTGCGGCTGAATCCATGAACTCCAGGTCCAGTAAGAAGCACTGTCTCAAAAGCTAAGGGACGGGAGTGATTGAGGAAGGCACCAAGTGTCAACCTTTGGGCCTGTCTACATGTGTGCATTTGTCCACACCAGCAAGATACAAAATCTATAAGCTTCGGTAGACTGAGATTCTGAGAGATAATCTTAAATTCAGAACTCAGTGGCAGAGCCATGATCACCTTGAGTTTCAGGCATGCAAAATTTCTGACACCACATCATATCCAATAAACATTTTTTCACCTACGTCTGCCTCCGCTACACATTTCCTCTCCCGTTCTTACAGAAGTCTGTCACCAATTGTGTTCTTCATCATTCTTCCTGATGAGCAGATACTTTGGGATGTGGTTTAAAAAAGCAAAAAGTGTTGACGTCAGAACGAGGGCACAACAGGAAAGCCTGGGTCCTCCTCCTGCTGCAGAGATACATCTGCTTCCATGGGAGAAATGCAGAAGCTAAGAGAAAGGCTTCCACACAGCAGGAAATGGGGATCTGAGCACACCAGCACCAGTAGGAAAGACAGAACTATCCACAATGTCCCTGAGCACAGCATTAAAACGCTGGAATGGGCCAGTCAATTGAGCATGCCAGCTTGGAAAGGGAAATGGACAGCTCAATGCAGGAAGCCCACAGGACTCAAAAGTTTATACAAATAAGTCCACACCCTGGCACACTACATTTAAGGGACCAAATCAGCAAATTCTGAAAGCAACAAGAGAACAGCACCTTGTCAAGTACACAGTGAGATACTAGGGTGCACCAGGTACCAGGGCACTAGTGAGCGAGTACCAGGGGACTAGTGGGCGAGTACCAGGGGACTAGTGAGAGCCAGAAACAGAGTTCTCAGATCCTTTCCTGGGGAAACAGGAGTGAGGTGTTTTATTGGAAGTGCTGGAAGGATTGTGTTGTCAGTAACCCTGTATCTACAGAAATGATAAACACAACCAGAAGTGATTCCGTGGTTAAAAACAGCTGCTGCTCTTCTGGAAGACAGGAATTCAGTTCCCAGTAGCCAACCTGGCCAGCTCACGGTCGTCTGCATTCTAGTCACAAGAGGACCAACTCGTACTTCTGAACTGTGTGGTCGTAGCACACTCATGGGCACACACCTGCTTATAATTTTAAAATAATAAAACATACATTTTTAAATAAGAGAGTTGGCCACACAAAATGTGTGTAATTACTGCAACTGCCTTCCAAAAACGCGAGTGGGAATTTCTCTAAACCAGGCACAACAGGAGGAAAGAGCAATGTGATAAGACAGAATATAAGATGAGCTGTCCACGGAAGAGTCATGGTCTGTTTTTAAGGAAACTCACAGCCTGTGTGGGGGTTTGAATGATAACCGTCTCCCAGAGTCTCAGGCATTTGAATACGATGCCCAGTTGGAGGTGCTCTTGGGAGGGGTGGCTGGAGAAAGCTTGTCACAGGGGGTGGGCTTTGCACACCATGCCCAGTTGGCTCTCTGCTGTTTGGGGATGGAGATGTGAGCTACCAGCGCGCTGCTCCGGGTGCCCTGCCTGCCTGCAGCCACACTTCCGCCCCGCTGAGGTTGGTCATGGACTCTTCTCCCTCTGGAACCATTAACCCCAGATCAGCTCTTCCTTCTACAAGCTGTGACTGTCCCAGGGAGAGGGATGGTAGGACACAGACGATATGAAGGAGGAAATGGAGAAAAGTGGGGAAGAGGGTGGCTAAGGCAGAAGGAGAAGGAGGAGGAGAGACAAATAAAACTATAGACGTTTAGAAAATCCATAATGAAACATTTTACAAGCTTACTTAAAATATGCGTTATATGTGAAGCAAGTGTGGACAGGGGTGTGGTGTGTGTGTGTGTGAGTGTGTGTGTTTTTGTGTGTGTGTTTGTGTGTGTGTGTGTGTGTGTGTGTGTATGTATGTAACGTGCAGTTATGACATACAGGGTAACAGCGCTTCCCTCAAGATCTACAGACTGCCTGACAAACCCCAGCGCCAAGCATGAAAAATTGTCCTTCAAGTTGCTGGCCAGGAGAGCTCAAGAGTCTTCCCAAACAATATAGGCTGTCGCCCGTGCCCTTAGCTGCCTCCCCAATGTTAAAGGTAAGACACTACTGCCTAAGAGACACAACCTCGGTCACATGACTTAGAGTGATTAAGCTTGAACTGACCTGGAAACCTCCAGCCTAACACTGACAAAGCAGACAAGCAAACAACAGTGCTACCTAGCTGTGTAAGCCATACACAACAATGACCAGCCCAGAAAATATCCCCAGCAGTGCAATAATGGCCCCTTTTTTGGGGGGGTTGCGGGGAGTAACCACCAGATGATTAATTTGGCTTGGACCCACTCACTAGGCGTGAATTTGTGCCTGGCACTGCGGCAGACGCCCCAGATGAGAACCTGCTCCTGCCATTTTATTTTTGAGCCAATATAATTTCTAACTGTATTTTAATTACATGCCCAAAAGAAGTCTATCTCTCACCCCCATCAGAGAAGCTTCTTTCTACATAGGTTCCCAACTGGTTCACAAAGCAGAGGGTAAGTGACCATCAGGTGACTATCCCAACGGACATATCTACTCTTGTGCAAGCCCTACACTTAAAACCCAGGGAGAGCTGTGGATGAAGGGGTGTGCACAGAGCAGAAGAGCTGGAGGACCAGGACATCTGCTACTAGAAGACGGTAGTCTTCTAGACAGGACAGTAAAGCCACACCCATGAAACCTCAACCATGTGGTTGCCTAAAGAAGACAGGAGTAATGACAATACCAGTTGACAAGCCAGCATGGGTGTATTCCCCACCCCCACCCCAGATGAAGAGATTCCAGCAATCTATGGCCGCTGAGAGTTTTCTCTGGGGGTGGGACTCCTGGCTGGTTATCAAATTCCAAGTGATCAGCCCTGTGAACAACATAAGTGAACTCAGTAGGCTGTGTGCATGTATGTACATGTGTAACAAAAGTAACTAAAAGAGGCAAGGTAGTGAGTTTGAGAGGGAGCGAGAAACCGTGTGTCTGGATGCGTGCACGTGGTGTTAAGGTGAGTTCAGGTAACCACAGAAGCCAGAGGAGCCCTGGAGATGGAGTCACCAGCAGTTTTGAACACACGTGACATGACGGCTAGGAACTGAAAGTATGTCCTCCGCAGAAGCAATACAGACTCCATCCCCCAGCTTCCTCTTCAGCCTCCGTTGCTTTCATTATTAGAAAGAACGGCTCAAAATTAGACAGCAATAGGAATGAGAGAGCCAAGCCAAATGGAGACTCAGTAGGCCTAACAGACACGGACAGAACACTGAATGTATAAATCAAGTGCGACCTTGGATAACAGCTAGGTCATATAAGGAGTCGAAAGGGAAAAGAGCCTAAGACAAACAAAAACAAAACATACTGAAACCTCAGAGCAGTGCCCCAGCAGTACAAAGAGGGACATTTATTGTGATAAATATCCCCCAATTATTTTACAACCAAAGAAAAAGAAAGAGACAAAGTAAACCCAAAGCTAGCAGAAAGCAACAAAGGATTTAAATAGAAATAAGGGGACAGAGAATAGTAAAAATTAAAAAGCTGAGAGTTCTTTTAATAGTGGACAAAACTACACTGATATTAATTTATCTGCACTAATAATAAACAGATGGAATTAAAAATGATAGCAATATCACAAACAAGGTAAGACATAGAAAGAACAGTGAAATTACTACTAAAACTGTAAACTGCTGTAGTTCACAAAGCACATAAGTAAATATTTCGACAAGTATGTAATCTATCAAAAATTAATTATAAACACACCTGCAAACCATACGCTAGTGTTAATCTCCAAAGTACAGGAGGAAGGGACAAACCCAGCACAAAACAACAAAAGGACTGCTGTGATGGCCAGAGGGGAAAGGCTGCCTCCACTCAATCCCGGTGACCTGAGGTCAGTCCCCGGAAAGCATGTGAGGGTGAGTCACACCACCCACGTCGGTGTCCCCTGACCCTCACACTCACAGCGTGACGTGGGATACCACACCGTGCACACACACATTAGTAAGAAATAAAAGCAAGAAGTACTTGCAGCCTAGTAGCTGAGTATATGGGAGGACTTGGAGGGAGGGAAGGGAAGAGAGAAATACATTAAATTTCAAAAATAAATATAACAGTGTGCTGAGAGGTGCTGAGCTATTGATCTTGGACAGGCAGGTGTTCGATTGTATTTTGTAATAACATTTTCTGGCTTTCTCCACTGGGGATATATGTCCTTTCTGAGGAAGCAGCGAATCTCCATAGTCACATCCACGACTTCACATTCACTTATCACTCAACAACCAAGATGAAAATCCACAGGGTAGCCTAGTGGGTGCCACGTGCCTACAATCCCCCAGCACGCAGGAGGATGCAGGGAGAAGACCAGGACTTTAAAGCATCATGGTGAGCTCCAGGCAAGCTGTGGCTACCTGACAAAACTCTGTCTCTAAGAGACAGAGAAAGAAAATCAAAACATAAATTTCCCCAGAAAATAAAACACCTTGCTCCCAACCCCCACTCCCACCCCCAAAAAATAGACAAAGGACTTGAAAAGCCAGTTGTCTAAAGAAGACATACAAATTGCTAAAGGGATATGAATGATGCTAACGATTACCAGACAAATGTGATCAAGACTGTGAGAAACCTGAAATTCTTTTATGCTGTTGTTAAGAACGCAGCATGGTTCAGCCACCATGGAAAGCAGGAATCAGCTTCTCGGAAAACTTCAAGGCAAAATGCCTCAGGTCCAACTGCTCTGCTTTGGGGGATTTAACGAAAAGAATTAAAATTAAAGTGTAAAAGCATATTGGCACTCCTGTGTCCATGGGACCTGTTACCTGCAATGGCATGCATGAACCTCCATGGCTGTGGCGGTGGATCGAGCCAGTCACAGAGCGGAAGCACTGCCAGTGTACATATGTTAGGTAACAAGAACGGTTATGGTCAGGTACTGGCTTTGGAGGCATCAAAACCAGCCTGATACTCAGATGGCTGGCATGATTGCGGACAAGGATGATATGCAAATCCCTGAGGCAGTCATGTCATAGGTGCATTACGGACATGAAAAAAACACATGTAAACATGTGTGTGCACAAGTACATATATCATTTTCTATATTACATATAATATATGTATAATTTGAACAGGAAGTCTAAACCTCCTCTCTTTTCTCTGCTGATATATTATTATGAAATGACAGCTTAGAATCTACTTTGGTAGAGTAAATGCTTGAAATACTGTATTATTTCTAGTTTAGTTCTGTTTTCATATATTTTTATATTTCATATATACTTATATATTTGACATACTTATATACGTCATGTATATGTATATATTTTATGTATATATATGTATATATGTATATATATATGTGTGTGTGTGTATATATATATATATATAAAATGAAAGAAAAATGAGGGCAATTTGAAGGGGGAAGAGGACAGTGTTAGGGAAAGAAGACAAAGGTGAGTAATCAAATGAATGGTATGAAGGTACAATGATATTTTTGGATGAAAATGTCATAATGAATCATTTTGTCTCTGAATTTTAAAAAAGAAAATCAATGGCAAGGAAAAAAATAGTTAAACAGAATGATACAGAACAGAATGGCAGGCACAAGGGGTGACTTATTTACAGACTTACAGACCTGAGATCTGTGTGGACATGTGACACAGATAAATACTATGATGTACGTTTAGAATCTGTTTAAATCTCCCTCTGCATCCCTAAAACATTCTGTAACTTACAAAGACTACAATGAAAACTGTAGGACAAATGCCATAAATGTGGAATTATATATGTGTGTATGTGCGCTCTACACTCATGCACACAATTATATTAAAAATTTCCTGCTGACCACATCAAAACTCTGAAAAGGCTCTAATCCGCTCCAATGTACAGATTAAATTAGTGATTCTCAGAGCATTACAAGGTTACCCTAGGGGGGTGTTTGTTTGTTTGTTTGTTTGTTTTAAGGGGTTGTTTTTTGATTGGTTGGTTGGTTTAGTTTTTCAAGATAGGTTTTCACTGTGTATCCCCGGCTGTCCTGGAACTCACTCAGTAGACCAGGCTGGCCTTGAACTCACAGAGATCCACCTGCCTCTGCCTCCCGAGTGCTGGGACTAAAGGAGTAAGCCACCACCACCAGCCAGCAACCAGGTTACTCTGATAGATAGGAGGGGTGGAAAGAGGAGTATTACCTCTAGGTCAGATAAAATATGAGACTAAATCATTCTGAAACACGCTGGTGACCTTAATTCTGACACATGTAACAGAGAACTTACAAGTACATAACGAGTTACTTTTTATTAGTGCACATACACCGACTCCTTAATTAATTTGGACGCAAAGTCTAAACCTCTCCCCTTTCTTTGCTAATACACTGCTAAGTGTCAGGGCTAGAACGTATCTAAATGCTTTAGAAACAATATATTGTTTTACGTCACTGCTCTTTTTCTTGTGTGTTCAGCTACAGATGGATTTTAGAAAACTGAACCAAACAAAATACTTTGTGTAATCTGTGCTTCAAAATGTTAATTCTTACGATTGCTGAAATTTGTTATTTCATCACAGAGCAACGGTTCTCAACCTTCCTCATGCTGTGACCCACTAATACAGTTCATGGTGCAGTAACCCCCAACCATAAAATCATTTTTGTTGCTACTTCATAACTGTAATTTTGCTACTGTTATGAATCATGATGGAGATATCTGTGTTCTCTGGTGTTCTTAGGTGACCCCTGTGGCCCAAAAGTGTCGGAACCCACAGGTTGAGAACCTCTGCCATACAGTAACCACAGCAGAATAAGCAGAACAAAACAGTAGGGACCCTTTACTGTAAGCTTACACAGAGGCAGGAAGGACAACAGAAAGCCAAACAGCGTGGGGCACTTGGGAGGCAGAAGCAGGCAGACCTGTGTGAGTTTGAGGCCAGCCTGGTCTACAAAGCAGATCCAGGACAGCCGGGACTGTGAGAGATGACGTCTCAAAAAACCAAAAATAAAATAGAAAAATAAAAAGAAGATGAAGACGAAGAAGGAGAAAAGGAATGCCAACAGAACCGCCTGAGGAAAACAGCAATATTCTTGAACTCTAAAAACATCCCAGTAACCCTCTGGCTAAAGCTGGGGGTTGCTCTATTGCTATGTATTTTAATGCTAATTACTGGCTCCCAAGATCTGATCCCTTGGGGATCTGATCCCTTGGGGCTCAGTGGTTAAGAGCGCTGTGTGCTCTTCCAAAGGACCGGGGTTCAATTTCCAGCATCCACATGGCAGCTTACAACTGTCTGTAATGCCAGTTCCAAGGGATCTGTCACCTTCAGACTAATGCACATAAAAATAAAAAATAAAAAAAGATCCTGCCTCAAAAAAAAAAAAAAAAAAAAAAACAAAAGATTAAAAAAAATAATAGTAAGATCTGATCCCTGCACATTCTCATGTGTACCTGTCCTTCGTTGTGTAAACCTTGCTGCACCTAATTTAAAGCTGATTGGATAATAAAAAACGCTGAAGCTTGGGATTTGGCAGAAGAAAGGGAGGTAGAGTTCGGGGTTCGCAGAATGACGAAGAGAAGACAGGTTCAGGATTGGAGGAGAAGGAAACAGATCGGCCCCTTGGGTTAGCGTGGGGAAGGCACACATGGCAGGATCAGCGTGGATGGAGGATGTGGAGAACATTAATAAGTATTTTGGACCATGGATGGGAGGTAGCTCGAGATTAGGGTTGGGAGGTAAAGTTAGTTTAGAAGGTTAACATCTGCAGTGCCCCTGGCAAAGGCTAGTTTATAAACTACAACAGGTGTCTATGTCTTTATTTGATTGATAGAGGGTTAGACAATACCGCCGTAACAATTGTAGCCTAATAATCAAAGTGTATTAGCCCATACCTTTTAAATTTACCACAACAGCTAGTTAGTTTGGATCTTGTGAAAATCTTAAATTTAGAAGGACAGTTTCAGCTTTAAAATCTATCACTGTTTTCCACACACCCCCGCAGACTACTTTTTCCTGAGGCAATGTTGACGGAGAAGGGGAAGCCTGCCCTCATGTTTGCTGAGCCCAGCCCAGCCACAGGCCACAGACTATAGCTGTAAACTTAGCTTTGGAAATGAAAGTCCAAGAGGGCCGTGGAGTCTTCTCTTCCTTTACACTCACTACTCCCAGTTAATGAGAACACTGCCTTCTGCCTCTCCTACAGCCTTCAGGACTCCCCACAGCTCAAGGCTGCAGGAAGGGAGAGAAGAAAGAGAACACAGTTCCTCCTGGGCTGCCTGCCAACTCCAGGCTCCCAGGCCCAGGGTCATTTTCCTGGTGCAGCCGGAGCGCTAGTCAACCCATCTCACGCCAGAGGCTATAGTACTTCCTCAGAGAAACTGACAAGGATGGGGAATATGGTCAATGTCCCAAAACCTAACTGACTGTAACAGAATATAGCACACGGCTTCATCTCAAAGCAGTTGAGAATAAGAGATACACACAAGTTAGGTTTTGCTTTCGGTCTAGGCATAGCCATCCCTCAAGCTTAGAAATGACACTGAGTTGAGGATGGCAACGGTAAAGACAGGAGAAATTCTTTTATTAGTCTCTCTACTTTATAACATGTGCACATTTTCCAACCTTCATTCGCATTTTAATGTTAGCCAATTTTTATGCACAGATCTTAGAAAATTTTGTTGTGAATTGTCTAGCTATGTCTTTTAAAATTGTTGTTTCTCTGTTTTATGGGGGTCTTTCCTTAGCAGGTATGAAGAACTGTATCATATTTTCTTCTAGTTATCTAATGGACTGTCCTATGAGGATCTTTGAACTTATAATGTACAGTTATTATATGTGATGGTTAAAATTTTAAATGGCAATGAATAATGAATTGTACAAATTCGATTTATTAATCATTCTTTTCTCCTCCTGGTGGGGTGCTACATTCATCCAGTGCCGCCACGGGAGACACATAAACAAATCTTTGTGGCACGCATTTACGCATGTATTTCTGTGTACGTTCCTGTATGTGCCTGTGAGGACGTGTAGGGTAGCAGAGTGCTTTGAAGGCAAGCTACCTTCCAGCTCCCAAATATTCTTCGTGTGAGCATGACAAAGACAGCCAGCACCATGCTTTTGCAATGCTTGTCTCACAAATGGGGCCTGGTGACACAACAGCCGAGCTCCTTCCCAGGGCAGACTTTTCACAAGACATTAGCCACAGCCACACAGATGGGCAGAGTTCCCGCTTACATCTCTCCTCAGAGACTGTCAGATTAGACCAGGGCTCAGAAGCATTCAGTCAAGTTAAGTTATATGTAAATGTAACATTCTCATAGGAGCTCAGTGCTTGAGCCACTGAGTGTCACTTTTTAAAAGACAAGAAAACTGGAAAGAAATAAAATGGCACCACAAAGTAAGTGAGAAAACCAGAATACTACAGAGTTTCAAGAAATGGAAAGGTGGTATTTGACAAATGTAGCAAAAAATAATTAGTATCTAAACAATGACACAATTTAAATAAGGCAGAAGCTGTCAACATAAAGAGGCTTTGAAATTACTAACTATGCACATGCATATGGATCACATATGACTATGATAAAATAGAATTGTGGTGGTTTGGATTACAGTGGTCCCTTAAGCAGGGGGTGTAGCTGTTTGATATGATTAGAAGGATTAGGAGGTGTGTCTCCAGTGCTGGGTTAGGGTTGGGGGTGGGGGAGCTTTGAGATTTCAAGTTCCCTACCAATCCCAGGGTCTCTCTCGCTTCCTGATGCCTGTGGCTCAGGATAGAGAACTCTCAGCTACTTCTCAAGCACCATGTCCACCTGTGTGCCGCTGTGCCCCCTGCCACAGTGACAGGGGACCAAACCAATAAAACTGTAAGCAAGCCCCCAATGAAGAGTTGCCTTGGTCATGGGAGCTCTTCACAGCAATAGGACAGTGACTAAGAAAAGAATGAAACTCATCAGTTATCTGTGAAAGTAAAATAATATACCTGTCCTGATTTCGTTCTGTGGCTGTTGATAAAAAGATTCTGGCCAAAAGCAAGTTAAATATAATATAAACAATAGGTTGTTGTGTAGACTCAGCCACAGAGGAAGGTATCATTCGAACCACAGACTAGACCAACAGTGACCTGTCATTACTTTCATCATATCTATAAAAACAATCAGCCCAAAAGGTCTCCTCAAATCAGGTCCCTTTTCTAAAAGCAGTCTTAGCAATTCTGTTAGTCTCGAGAATCATAGTAGTAGGATTATTTTTGGACTTGGCATTCAAGGCAGGTCTGGAGTCAGGAATGAAAGATGAACCACAATGAGAAGTAAAATGAGAGGAAGTTGAGAGTGTATGGGCACAAGCCTGAGACCTCAGTATTGGGAGGCAGGAAGATGGTTACTTTCCAGCCAACTGAAACCCTGTAGTGAAATATAACAGTAATAGCGACGATGATGATGAAGATGATGATGATAATGATTATAATGATGATAGAGTAATTAAAGAGAAGTTTCTTGATAGAAAAAGAACAGGAGACAAAGAGAGAAGAGGCAGGTACTTCCAGGGCTAGAAAGGAGAATTCCTTAGGAAAGAGCAGAAGCGAAGAGGAAAGAGCTGTAAGGACGCAGTCTCCACAGTCGCCTCAGCCATCCTAACCTCACATCGCTGGAACCGGGAGCCCACTGAGCTCACAGACATATCAGCTATCTAACAATTACTGATTTTAAACTATCCATTTTAGAAAATACTGACCCTAGCACGTCTCACTAAACTGAAAGCTATTTTTCACATTTAGATGTAAGCATTTTGTGAAAAGTTGTTGCTATAGGACAGGAGCCTACCGCAGAAGGCATCTGAAAGACTCTACCTAGCAGTGTATCAAAGCAGATGCTGAGGCTCATAACCAAACCTTCGGCAGAGTGCAGGGAATCATATGAAAGAAGGGGGAGTTAGTATGACCTAGAGGAGAGAGGAGCCCCACAAGGACCAAATATATCAGGGCACAGGAGTCTTCTATGAAACTGTTTCTCTAACCAAGGACCATGCATGGATATAACCTAAAACCCCTGCTCGGACATAGCCCATGGTAGCTCAGTATCCAAGTGAGTTCCCTAGTAAGGGGGACAAGAATTATTTCTGACATGAACTCAATGACTGGCCCATTGAGCTCTCCCACCCCCTCCGAAGGAGGAGCAGCCTTGTTAGGCCACAGATAAGGACATTGCAGCCAGTCCTGAAGATACCTGATAAGCTAGGGTCAGATGGAAGGGGAGGAGGACCTCCCCTATCAGTGGACTCTGAAGGGAGCAGGGAGGAGATGAAGGATGGAGGGGGGATTGGGAGGGAAAGATGGAGGGGGCTACATCTTTCAAGTGAATGACCTGTGATTAAAATAAAAAATAAAAAATAAAATAAATAAAATAAAAAGTTGTTGCTACACATAGAATGCAGGGGCATTTTAAAAAACATTAGTCACATTCAAAACCTTAGTCTTAAAATAATATTTAAGTTCATTTGTTGCAAATTATAATCTCATTCTAAGAGTAAATTTTATGGAATGTATTCAGTTGGAAGTTGCAGCTGATAAATGCTTTGACTATCACAGTATATTATCTGTTGTTAAATGGAAATTTTGAAAATGAATTATCTTTTGAAAGAAAAACAGTAAGAGTAACTCTTCAGAGTAATTCTATCTTACAAGCTATTTAAAGAGCAGCTCTGTATTTGAAACATGACATGGGGCATACCTAGCAGAATAACAATAAAATTTAACATCAATAAACTGGAAAAAAAAAAAAAACCTTATTCACTACAATGAAAAGTACGTTACTTACAATTAACAGAGATTTCGGAAGAGAAGTATTTCAAAAGACTTAAAATGCTTGCTCCCTCTAATTCTGGCTGTTCTTCCAACTTGCCCATGAGTAAATCATCCTGCTGTGGACTTTTGCAGTAGCAGAACCCAGTCAGAGCCGTTTTCCTCAGGTAAGAAGTTGCCGCGTATAAACAGACTTCCGCAATAATTGTTGTGTATATGAAGATAACATGTGAGGCCCAGGAAAGGTCATGTGCCTCCGAGTTCTCGACCTGAGACAATCAAAATCAAAGGTACATCTTAGAGGATGGAATGCATTCTGTCCGGCTTAGAAGCCGTGGGCACAGTGCAGCTGGGCCAAAAAGGACGCTCGAATGTTATACACTCACTGTGAAACAAACCCAAAGTTCTAAAGGTACTCATTAAAACTTAGTTTTGGATGGGTGTGTTTTCTTGAAAAGACAGTTCAGAAATATACGTGACTAATACACATGCTAAGCAACAAGCATTCAATTTCTTCAGTAACCAATGGGAAACAAACGGATCCACTGGGGGATGTGTATGCCTGGGAGGTTCCCCAAGTGGTTGTCCGGCTACACCCGTACATGCTGGCAGCTTTAAGCGTGCTCAGAGAATTGAAAAAAGAAGAAGAAGGAGTTGAAGACTATATGAAGTTGGAAAGGGAAAGTGGGAGAAAGTGGGCTGCAAGTAGAAGACAGATTTGATCAAAATAAACTATTTACATGCATGACGTTCTCAAACAGTAAACTAAAAAAGTACTACCCTCCATATTATGTTGAAAAATAATCTTTTCTAGTGGTGGTAACTTTCGCATTCCTAAAAATACAAAAATATTACAACTTTCAGAATAGAAATTGAGCCGGTGTTCCAAGAACCTGTTCACAGAAGCAGGCTCACAGTGAAGTTCATGGAAAAGAGAGGAGACAACCGGGGAGAGATAGCTCGGGGCATTTAAAGGCTTGGTATGCAGCCCTGAGCGCCTGAATTCAGATCCCCAGTATCCAAACAAAACACCCACAGGCGGCAACACAGGCCTTGAGAACTAGTACTAGTGTTTGATATGGAAACAGTGTGTCCAGTGAGCGGGGTAGGAGCTTACCCACCTGTGAGCTTACCAGTCTGTGAGCAACAGGTTCAGCGAGAGACTGTCTAAAAAAACATATCTTGGAGAATGATAGACACAGAGAGAGAGAGAGAGAGAGAGAGAGAGGAGGTAGGCAGAGAGGGATCACAGAATTTCACTAAGTAACTTATTCAAAAGAAACAGTAAAAAAAAAAAAAATGCAGTTAAATTCCACTTATAAGAATTACAGTTCTAGATGCAAAAATCCTGTTGAGGACACCACATACTCTGGTTGTAGAATACAAGGAAATCAAGCTGGAAGTGACCTAGAAGCTCCCTTCGTGATGGCCGGCGTTCACAGTTCCAGGATGCCCTATGCAAACTGCTAGGAGACAGAAATCAACAGCCTTACCCAGCTGCAGTCCCTGGAAGCTACAATACTAATCTGTCAGGCAAGACCTACAGGAGCAACGTGGCTGTTTTGTTTTGTTTTGTTTGTTTTGTTTTGTTTTGTTTTGTTTTGTTTTGTTTTGTTTTGGGCGGTGCTAAACAACCACTTTTCTCATTGGATTTTAGGCCTATAGCACAGAACCAAATACACGCCTGGTGCTGTAAAACATGGTCAAATGTGTCTGTGGCTTATAGATCGTGGAGTTTCATACCTGGCCAAGCGTTAAGAATAAGTGGCAGCTGAGTGCTGTGCCCTCAATAAGATGTACATCTGTAGCAGCCCCTCAAAGGCCCCCAAACACTGTGGGAAGGGGGTGAAAAGACTGTCAGAGCCAGGGAAGGAATACCGTGAAATGCTGAGTTCTGGACACGTGTAGCTGTTGTACTCAAGAAAGCGCCGTAGCTACTCAGTTTGTGGGGGGCAACCCATAAACTTGGCAGCAGCCTGAGATGTTCAGGAATTCCATGGGGGCCCTTTGGCCAACAGCTCAATTAGCCCCGCAACTCGCTCCTGGCCCTGGAGGTTTCACTTGGTGTCAAAAGATGTCCAGCTGGAGCATTTTCTTCCCCTGTTATGTGGTGACTTCATTTATAGTTTTTTTTTTTTTTTCAGAAAACTTGTGCATGTTTTGATTATAATTACAGTTGCCAATTTTGTGTTCTTATGGATTCTAGGTATTTGTGTGTGTGTGTATGTTTCTTGTGTAACTTCTTCAATTTTTTTTTTTTTTTTTTTGGTTGGTTGGTTGGTTGGATGGCTGGTTGGTTGGTTTTGGTTTTGGTTTGTTTGCTTTCTACAGAGAAAAAGGAAGAAAGGATGTGGAGTTGGGTGGATAGGAAAGTGGAAAGGATCTGGGAGGACTTGGGGAAGAAAAAAACATAATCAGAATATATTGCATAATTTTTTAAATTAAAACAAAAAAAGAAAAATCAAACATAAAGAGGAGGGAGGAAAAAAATGACATAAAAATAGAAGTGGGTCAGCATGACTGAGATGGGGTAAATAGGACCGTAATATGCTGTATTCACATACGAAATCGTCAAAAAAGGGAAAAAATAAAAAGAGTTCTAGTTCAATATCGTTTCTTATTAACTGGTCAGAACAAACTTAATATTCAACAATACAAGATGAAATGATCACCTTTCCATTAAAAATGTGAAATTTTCAAACATATTTATAAATGTTATTATAAATAATTTACATATAAAAGAAAGCCCCCCACCAAAATTAACCAGACCCAAAGTGCATACATCTTAAAGAGTGTCTGTATGGTTGGAATGGCCATTTGAATTGAAGCTGTGCGGCTTCACACTGAATGTTACCCTTTCTCCCTCACGGGTGGAATCTAGGAGATAAGGCATGTACATGTGTCAACAAATGCACGCGTGCTTACAGCGTAACACTCAAAAAAGAGAACAAGAGAGCCGAAACATCAGATGAGAAAGGACTGAGTGCAGGTGATGGACACAGCTAGGAAAGAGCGTGCAGAGCTAATTGCTTTTCTAGTTCTCATTCTGTCGTGTCCTTGTTTTGTAGTGATGAGTAAGTGCTTACAAGTAAATGTGATATTGAAAAGCACAAAATTTAACAGATACAACAATACAGAAAAGCATTTATGATAAATAGTGATGTGATGGTAGGTTAATATTCACTCATATTTAATTAGAATTATTACAGATTTATACACATCCCATGCTCAAATATGATGTGTGATTTACATAATGGTGAGACTAAAGCATGTTCTCCTCCAGAACATATCTAAACTGCAAAGTGTCACCTGGTTTGGAGCAGTCAAGATGCTCAAAAGGAAATCTTTCATTAGGTCCATCAGTGTTTTCAAGCAGGCCATGTTCAGTTTAGCAGCTTCCCCCAGGACCAACAAAGCCAGCGCTGAATCCAACCTGGATTGTGAACAAGTGATGAAGACCTTAATGCAAAATGAAGTTAATCACTTTTATTGAAAAAAAAAAAAAAAAGCATTGAAACCAAAGGAAATTAATGTCTGGATTGTCAGATATATTTATTTTCAATGTTGGGTGATTCTGACTGGCATGAATTATAATAAAAGTCTACAGAAAGGGATGATATTTTGAAAGTTGTGTGAATTTAAGATACTGGACTGACAGGGTTGGAGCAAGAAGCACTATAAAACTCCCCCATCTCTTCATGTTCCTGCAGGACACATCAGCCTAAGGCTGGGCTTCCCAGAGGACCCTCAAGTCATTCCAGGAGGTTCTGAGTCCATTTCCCCGCAATGACTCAATGGGGTCAATGTAAAGAATGTATCCTCTTCAAACTTACAGAACAAATGACAAACTCTCTTGGTAAATATTCCCAAACCTCAGTATTATTTTATCTTTTGAAAAGTGAAATATCTCAAAATAAAATGTGTATTTCACAAAAATGAATAAGATAAAAGGCTGGGTTTTTTTTTAATGATATATCAGTGGGAATTTAAACTGAAAGTTGTTAGCCATTAACATTTGCACATAATGAGGTTTTCAAGAACCTATGCATGTTTTTGTGCCATTGTTTTCAGTTCACCCAGCTGAAATATACACAGGCGCAAAGAGAATGAAGAGACAGCAAATGTAAAATTGCCTGCACTTGGGGCTGTCTGTTGCTTGGCTTTGGGTACTTAATAAATTTAACATCCAGTGAATTGAGCCAGGTTAAAGAAAACAACTACACATACTTCCCTTTCATTCAGAATCTAGAACCCCTCCCCCCCACCCCCCTAAAAAAAGACAAGAAGGTAGAAAGGCATAGACTGGGTCTTCTATGGGTGCCTGCAGGAGGCAGGGCAAAAGGATCGAGAGAAAGCAATGGGATGGCAGATACGAGCAAAGCGCGTTCTGGGCTTATAGGAAAGGTTTACAGTGAGCCCATATTTCCTACAGTGAATAAGTGCTAATAAAATGGGTGATGAAAAGTACAAAAAGGAATGCCTTCTGTGAGACAAAGACAATTCGAAACACGCTAATAGGGTTTTACAGATCTCAAGGGGCTTTCACTCATCTTATCTTACATGATTTCAATTTGACAGCTTTGGACTCATCTTTAGACTTTTTAAACACATTTCTTTTTAGCATGACGGACTGTGCACACACGCATGCCTGGGAAACAAGCATGTGTTCTCTCAGTGGCCACCTAACTGTAGCTAGCGTCTCCTCTGGCATATCCTATTGTTTTGCAGTTCATCCTTCTCTAAGTCATTTCTTAAGTGCTTCAACACTAAACCTTACTGTGCCAACTGCTGCCTGCTTCAAAGAGCCCGAATTTCACTCAAGACCGCAAAATGCTTGGCACAGATTTTCCCCTCAACGTGGAATGTCGTGTGTCTTGGATGGAATATATAAGTAGATTTGTCAAAAATGACAAAGCTATATAAAAAATGTAACTGAGATTATATCTAAGTAGATACTATATCTAAGTTATAGCTCAGTACATTTGACTTAAAATTAACTCCTTATGGCCTTGGAGATTGAAAACACTGTGTGACATTGGCTTGGTCAATGAGATAGAAATGAAATCACATCACAAACTGTGGTGGCACACATGTGTAATTCCACTTGATAAGCCGAAGCAGAAGGAGAATAAGGTCAGAGTTAGTCCCACCCACATCATGAGATTGTTTCAAGACAACACACAAAAGGAGACAAACAAAGAAAGATTTCTAAGCAATCTATAATTTTTCCTGTTAATAAAAAACTAGTATATTTAGAAGAAAAAAAAAAAAGAACATTCATCCTCTTCCTCCTGGTGGGAAAACAGAAGAATACCAGAATCTGAACTTCCACACTGTAGAAGCAGCGGTGAAAGTCACATGATTGGGGTGGCAGAACAGGAGTCAGGAGGACCTTGGCATCTATACCACAATGCTTTGCTTGTCCCGTGCAGTCACTAAAGCCCTATCTGATCAGGGAGTGTAGCTGGATTTCTCTAACAGACAAGACCAAATCCCAACCCACACTCAGGACATAGCATCATAGCATGTATGAACATGGACTCCCAAGTCAGAAATATTGCATAAAACTTTAGCTCTGCTACTAAGTACATGCTGCTGACAAATGACGCAGCCCCTCACAGTCATTTTCCCCCAACTCCGTCTTCAGTTACTTATCTGTATAAATACATAACAAATTCTGATAGTCAGCTGGGCACGGTGGCCCAGAGGCAGAGGCAGGTGGATTCTGTAAGTTTGAGGTCAGCCTGGTCTAAAAAGGGAGTCCAGGACACAGAGAAACCTTGTCTTTAAAAAATCAGTAATAATAATAATAATAATAATAATAATAATAATAATAATAATAATAAATGATCTCATAACTTGGATTAAAGCATTGAACTGAATTGAATTACCATTTCTCCAGTGTTTAAGAGTTAGGTTCTCTGTCAAGCCTCAGAGTGACTGAAAGAAGTCCTGTGACATCCCAAGATGAGTGTCCACCCTCAGACTCACCACGCATGCTTCATCGGTAGGCCAAGAGCCACAGAAGACAGAGTTCGGGAGCTTCCCGCCCCACCTGCCCCTGAAGACAGCATGCCTCCTTAGGCTTTCTTTCTTCTGCTCTCTTTCATGTCTGGAAAGCTGTATCTAAAGCAGGGCACGTTCACTGAACTATGAACTGAACACCATCTCAGCACCAGCCACTTCCGGCAGAAAAATGCTGCCTCACGGAAGCGCACGACCTTCAATCAATGCTGTTGACCGAAATACCTTCTACAGGCAAAACTACTTCTGCCAAAAATGGAATAGATGCGCCGATACATGGGAGCTGAAATTTGTTACAAGTCGAAACTGAAAATTGATGCTCACAGAGAGAAGAGCTTGAGTTGGAATGGGCTGAACCTGCCACTACCTTCTTCTTGAGCTCATTAAAAATGCAGAAAAAGTTCAGTTATCAGCAAGCTGATTTAACAAAGCCTTGAAACAGATAAAACGTACAGTATAGGTATGCGTTTTCCTTAAACGTGTAAACAAAGAGGCTGATCCAATTCCTCACACCCACACACATCTGAAAGGAAGTGACACCATCATTATCTAGACCCCTGGGTTCTCTTTGCTTCTCTGAACTGCATTCTCAGCGGCAGGCTGCTCTTCTGCAGAAATGAAATGCAAATGTCTGCAGTTGGTAACGTTCATAGAGGTGGTTCCAACTCTGCCATAAATAGTCCAGAAAACACTGACTATATCGAAATCTACGCAACCTTGAAATCTGGTAACAAAAAAGGTGGCTTCCACAGCACCGTACAGGGGCAGCACGGGCCATAACATGGGTAGACCTCCATTAAAAAAAAAAAAAAAAAAAAAACACTAAGGAACACCCACCAAGAACCACAGCAGCCTGTGTCCCAAAGAGAACTCAAAGAAAAAAGGTGCAGGAAAAAGTAACCACATTCATCATCAGTTTCTCCTGTAATCCACAGAATCGAGGGGGGGGGGAGGAAGAGATAACCCTTTACCTTAGGACACTAGATTTTAAAATGTGTGTGTGTGTGTGTGTGTGTGTGTGTGTGTGTTCAGAATCTTAATTCTGTGCTTCACTTCACCTATATCTCTTCATATTTCCTCAGAGTTAGCAATTTTCAAATGACAAAAAGTCCTCAGAAGTATGGAGAGATGAAGTAAGGAGAAGTGATTCTATGGAATGCAGGAGTAGCCTTTCCCCTTAGATGCAAACTACAGAAGTGAGGACGTGTGGGCGTCCTTGATGACTCCAGTGGCAGGCTCACAGTCTTGAGCTTCTGAAAAGCAGTGCGCCAAAACACGACCTCTGTGGACACGAACAGCTTACCTTCATCCCATTCCACAGGTATCTCAGGGGAAAACTGAACAAGCAGGCTCCCTCGGGACCAGTGGAAAAATATACTACACAAGGACTAAAAATAGGTATCTCTCTGGTTACTCAGAGAAGACCATGACTCCTAAAAATATTTCTTACAGGGGCCCAAGGATGTGGCTCAGGGGTAAGGCATTGGCCACAAAAGTGTGAGGACCTGAGTTCTAATCCCCCAAATCCATGTAGAGCTGGGTGTGACATGGAACACAATTGGAATCCCAGGACTACCCTATAAATTGTCAACAAACTGACAGGATGGGAGGCAGAGCCAGGATTCCCCAGAAGTTTGTATCATTATGCGTAAATTTATTGCTAATTCATTAAGCAGAAAGTAGCAACTTTGAAATAATTAGCTTAATGCCATAAAGAAACACAGGAGTATGTTAACAGGCCAAGTGGATCAGGGTTACTATAAATCTATTAGTCTATCTTCACTCTACGCCAATCAACAATGGGTACACTGTGCTTACCGCTGCTTTGACCCTTCTGGACACACAGTTAAAATAATTTTTTCCCTGCATTGCTTGACTCTTTTATATTTGAAAGAGATGGCTATGTGAAAATTCTTGTCTTGGTCCTGTGTGCTGAGAGGGTTCTTCTGCTGGACCACAGGGCCCTGTCATTCCTGTGGCTGCAGGGAAGCCACTGGGGGACCTAAGGCCCTGTCAGGGCACGGCACCACAGATTCCTACACTCGCTGGTCATCTCTCTGGACACTTTCGGCTGTCTGTATGGCTAATGGCAGTGAATCCAGCCAACAGGAGCTTTCCTTTCTGCTCTTATGGGCATTCCAGCATCACGGTAAGTTGTGCAACGCTGACGGAAGCCGCAGCCCCTGTGTCGTGGAAGGCCGTTCCTTAGTCAATACTGTCAGGCTGAAGAGGGGTGCAGTCACATTTGTGCTGTAATCCTAGCAGCGTGGTTGCATGTGACACGCTATTGATGGAAAAATTTACGTTCGAGATGCCAGTTAGGAAATGACAGCTAGGACTGCACAGCAAGGCTGTGAGGGTGGGAATAGAGAGCAAGGGAGCAAGTGGGAGCTGAAACAGGTGTCTTTGCAGCCCATTCAGACACTAGCTTAGGAAAGGGAGGTAGGGTAGAAATAGAGGCAGGTAGATTTCTATGAGTTCAAGGACAGCTTGATCTACATAGTGAACTCAAACCTAGCCAAGGCTGTATAGTGACACTTTATCTCAAAAAGAATAAGAAGAGAAGAGGAAGAAGAAGGAAGGAAGGAAGGAAAGAAAGAAAGAAAGAAAGAAAGAAAGAAAGAAAGAAAGAAAGAGAGGGAAGAAGGAAGGAAAAGGAAGGGAGGAAAGGAAAGGGGAGAGGAGAGGAGGGAAGAAAAGGGGGGAAGAGGAGCAGAGGAGGGGAGGGAGAGGACAGGGGAGGGGAAGGAAGGGGAGGAGAGAGGGGAGTAGAGATGACAGGAGAGGAGAGAAGAGGAGAGTAACATGGAAAGGTTTGGAGGAAGGAAAAGGAAGGGAGAAATGATGGGGACAAAAGATGATTCTTTTGTCTCTAAACAGTCAACAAACTGGTTCATCCATATTAAGTGATTCATTTAAAATGGGACAGGCAGTGAGAGATCCGAAGTCTCCTGACTTGAGGTTGAACTTTTTTTTTCACTGAATGATGATGTGCTGATGCATAAATTCTGTATTTCCCGTGAGCGGACTAACTGCTTACAAACAGGGAAAAGGATCTATAGGTCTATGAGGAATAGTATACGAACCAAGAAGAATCAACAAGGTAAAAGCTGAGAACTCACACACAGCCTCCTCAACTCATGAAGAATTAAAAAAGCCAGACCTTGTCTGTTGTTTAAACACTTCAAATGAGACTTCACAAACACTGAAGTTGCCAGGGCTGAGGATACAGGCAGACAAAGATGGCAGTGACCTAGCCAGAACGTCCCCCAAAGCCCAATTCTTTCTTCACCTTGAGGCAAACTCAAACACTCTAAAATCTGCCATGTTGCAACAGTTTTACCTCATCTAGCTTTTTTTGAATACATACATGGGGCACATTAAACTGGCTATTTTGCTTTGAGAAATGGGACTTTGTGTGATGGTGTGCTGCTGAGATGTCATGCAACATTTCTCGGCCATCTTCGTTAGCCAACAATTCAATTAGAAATATGTTTGTTTGTTTGTTTGTTTGTTTGTTTGTTTGTTTGATGTTAGAGTTGAAATCCCTTGGAGTTGGCTTGAGCTACCTCTCCAGAGAAAAGGGGGCACTTTGTGAAAGTCCAAACCACAGGGTAGAGCCCTGAGATAAAATAGCATGTGAAGTATAGCCATATTAAGGAGAGGCCTTGTTCCCCAGAAGCTGCCTGTCTCCAGCTCTGGGTAGACAAAGGCCATTCTGTGGCAGCCCAGGTTGGGGGAGGGGGTGGGGAGAGTCCTGGATTCTCCATTCATCTAAGTATCCACTGTGTTTTATACTGTGTTGGTTTTAGGACACCCTTTCCTCTGGGGACATCACGGCCCCAGCAAGGCTACTCTAATTCTATGATAGTGTGTGAGTGTGTGTGTGTGTGTGTGTGTGTGTGTGTGTGTGTGTGTGTGTCCTCTCATGGATCCCAGCCCTGTCCACTTTCAGACTTAAAAACCCCTGGCTGCCACTCTCAACAAAGGACAGGTCAACAAAACAGAAATTAAACAAAGAAACAATGTCTCTAACAGAGGTCATAATTCAGATGGACCTAACAGACATTTACAAAACTTTACACCCAAACACAAAAGAATTTACCTTCTTCTCAGCACCTCATGGAACCTTCTCCAAAATAGACCATATAGTTGGTCACAAAGCAAGCCTCAACAGATACAAGAAGACTGAAATAATCCCTTGTATCTTGTCTGATCACCATGGAATAAAGCTGGACCACAACAACAACAGAAATACCAAAAAGCCTACACATACATGGAAACTGAACAACTTGTTACTAAATGACACCTGGGTCAGGGAAGAAATAAAAAAAGAAATTAAAGTCTTCCTAGAACTCAATGAAAATGAAGACACAACATACCCTAACTTGTGGGACACAATGAAAGCAGTGCTAAGAGGAAAGTTCATAGCACTAAGTGCCTTCAAGAAGAAATTCAAGACAGCTCATTCAAGCAACTTAATGGCTCACTTAAAAACCCTAGAAAAAGAAGAAGCAGACACACCAAAAAGAGTAGACGGCTGGAAATAACCAAACTCAGGGCTGAAATCAATCAATTAGAAACAAATAAAACAATTCAAATAATCAATGAAACCAAGAGCTGGTTCTTTGAGAAAATCAACAAGATCGACAAACCCTTAGCCAAGCTACCTAAAAGGCAGAAAGACACCACCCAAATCAACAAAATCAGAAATGAAAAGGGAACATAACTACAGACACTGAGGAAATCCAAACAATCATCAGGACTTACTTCAAAAGTCTATATGCCACAAAATTTGAAAATCTGAATGAAATGGACAATTTTCTTGATCGATTTCACTTACCAAAGTTGAATCAGGAACAGGTAAATCAATTAAATAGTCCTATATCCCCCAAAGAAATAGAAGTCGTAATCAAAAGTCTCCCATCCAAAAAAAGCCCAGGACCAGATGGCTTCAGCGCAGAATTCTACCAGACCTTCAAAGAAGAGCTAACTCCAATTCTCTTCAAACTATTCCACAAAATAGAAACAGAAGGAACATTACCAAACTCATTCTATGAAGCCACAATCACCTTGGTACCTAAACCTCACAAAGACTCAACAAAGAAAGAGAATTTCAGGCCAATCTCCCTTATGAACATTGATGCAAAAATACTTAGCAAAATACTTGCAAACCGAATCCAAAAACACATCAAAGATATTATCCACTATGACCAAGTAGGCTTCATCCCAGGTATGCAGGGGTGGTTCAATATACGGAAATCCATCAATGTGATCCACCATATTAACAAACTGAAAGAAAAAAAAACCACATGATAATCTCCCTAGATGCTGAAAAAGCATTTGACAAAATCCAACATCCATTCATGTTTAAAGTACTGGAGAGATCAGGGATACAAGGCATATATAAAAATAGTAAATACACTAAACATAGTAAAGGTGACTTACAGCAAGCCTATAGCCAACATCAAACTGAACGGAGAGAAACTTAAAGCAATCCCACTGAAATCAGGGACAAGACAAGGCTGCCCACTCTCTCTATATCTCTTCAACATAGTGCTGGAAGTCCTTGCTAGAGCAATAAGACAGTTGAAGGAAATCAAGGGGATATAGATTAAAAAGGAAGAAGTCAAATTATCACTATTTGCAGATGATATGATAGTATATATGAGTGACCCCAAAAACTCTACCAGGGAACTCCTACAGCTGATAAACACCTTCAGCAAAGTGGCCGGATACAAAATTAACTCAAAAAAATCAGTAGCCCTCCTGTATACAAAAGACAAAAGGGCTGAGAAAGAAATTAGAGAAACAACACCATTCACAATAGCCACAAATGACATAAAGTACCTTGCTGTAACCCTAACCAAGCAAGTCAAAGACTTGTATGAAAAAAATTTCAAGTCTCTGAAGAAAGAATTAGAAGAAGATATCAGAAGATGGAAAGATGCTCATGGCTTGATAGAATTAACATAGTAAAAATGGCCATCTTACCAAAAGCAATCTACAGATTCAATGCAATTCCCATCAAATTGCCAACACAATTCTTTACAGACATGGAAAGAAAAATTCTCAACTTCATATGGAATAACAAGAAACCCAGAATTGCTAAAACAATCCTCTACAATAAAAGATCTTCTGGAGGTATCTCCATCCCTGATCTCAAGCTGTACTATAGAGCAACAGTTATAAAAACTGCATGGTACTGGCCTAGAAACAGAATGATGGATCAATGGAACCAAACAGAGGACCCAGAAATAAACCCACACACTTACGGACACCTGATTTTTGACAAAGATGCCAAAACCATACAATGAAAAAAAGATAGCATCTTCAACAAATGGTGCTGGTCCAACTGGGTGTCTACATGTAGAAAAATGAAAATAGATCCATACTTATCACCCTGCACAAAACTGAAGTCCAAGTGGATCAAAGACCTCAACATAAAACCAGACACATTAAATCGGCTAGAAAAAAAAAAAGTGGGGAATACCCTAGAACTCATTGGTACAGGAGAAAACTTCCTGAACAGAACATCAACAGCACAGGCTCTAAGAGCAACAATCAATAAATGGGACCTCATGAAACTGAAAAGCTTCTGTAAAGCAAAGGACACCGGCATCAAAACAAAGTGACTGCCTACAGATTGGAAAAGAATCTTCACCAACCCTTTATCTGACAGAGGACTCATATCCAGTATATATAAAGAACTAAAGAGGCTGAAAAGCAGCAAACCAAGTAATCCACTTAAAAAATGGGGAACAGAGCTAAAGAGAGAATTCTCTGTAGAAGAATATCGAATGGCAGAGAAGCACTTAAAGAAATGCTCAACCTCATTAGCCATTAGGGAGATGCAAATCAAAACAACCCTGAGATTTCACCTTACACCCGTCAGAATGGCCAAGATGAAAAACTCAAGTGACAACACATGCTGTGGAGGCTGTGGAGAAAGGGGAACCCTTCTCCACTGCTGGTGGGAATGTAAACTTGTACAACCACTCTGGAAATCAATCTGGCGCTTTCTCAGACAACTAGGAATAGCGCTTCCTCAAGATCCAGCCATACCACTCCTAGGCATATACCCAAAAGAGGCGCAAGTACACAAAAAGGACATTTGCTCAACCATGTTTGTAGCAGCTTTATTTGTAATAGCCAGAAGCTGGAAAGAGCCCAGATGCCCCTCAACTGAAGAATGGATGCAGAAACTGTGGTACATCTATACAATGGAGTATTACTCAGCAATGAAAAATAAGGAAATCATGAAATTTGCAGGTAAATGGTGGGACCTGGAAAGGATCATCCTGAGTGAGCTGTCCCAGAAGCAAAACGACACACACAGTATATACTTACTCATATAAACATACAACATAGGATAAACCCACTAAAATCTGTACATCTAAACAAACTAAGCAGAAGAGAGGAGCCTAACTAAAATGCTCAATCCCCATCCTGAAAGGCAAAGAGGATGGACATCAGAAAAAAGAAGAAAACAGGAAACAACCTAGGAACATGCTACAGAGGGCCTCTGAAAGCCAGAAAAAGAAAACAGGAAACAACCTAGGAACCTGCCACAGAGGGCCCCTGAAAGCCTCTGCCCTGCAGACTATCAAAGCAGATGCTGAGCCTGATGGCCAACTGTCAGGCAGAGTGAATGGAATCTTACGTAAGAAGTGGGAAATAGCAAGAGCTGGAGAGGACAGGAACTCCACAAGGAGAGCAACAGAACAAGAAAATTTGAACATAGGGAACTTCCCAGAGACTTATACTCCAACCAAGGACTATTCGTGGAGATAACCTAGAACCCCTGCACAGATGTAGCCCATGGCTACAGTGTCCAAGTGGGTTACATAGTAATGGGAAGAGGGACTGCCTCTGACATAATCTGATTGGCCTGCTCTTTGATCACCTCCCCCTGAGTGGGGAGCAGCCTTACCAGGCCACAGAAGATGACAATGCAGCCACTCCTGATGTGATCTGATAGACTAAGATCAGAAGGAAGGAGAGGAGGACCTCCCCTATCAGTGGACTTGGGGAGGGGCATGCATGAAGAAGGGGGAGGGAGGGTGGGATCAGGAGGGGAGGAGGGAGGGGCTTATGGGGGAATACAAAATGAATAAAGTGTAATTAATAAAAGTTAAATAAAAAATTTAAAACAAAAACCCTGGCTGTTTTGTTTCCTTTTGTATTATAGTCTAAAAATAGAGTTATAAGAAGTCACACAGGGAGATGTATGGGTCAGCTCTAGACCAACCAATCAGAATGCGCAAATGGGAACTACCTATTTGAATGCACAGATTTGGCCGACACGAATGAAACATCATTGGATATCTAGTTCAAGTTGTCTTTCACTGCATTAAATATCTCCACGTCATTCATCATTGCGCTGTCTCTGATACACACAGGGACTGACATTTCTTGGGTTATTCCTCTTAACTGGTGCCATATTTTGGGGGCCGGAAGAGCGGTGTCTTTCCTCAAGCATCACAATCAAGGAAATCCTGACAGAACCCACTCCTCACCAGCCCTTTCAGTGTGTCTACTTATTCTAAATATATGGTTTACTTCCCCAGTTTTCACATGACCGTCAGTGACGCCACAGAGCACACCGAGAGCATGATGGGCAAGGTTCCCTGGAACCCAGAGAGGCATTTCTGGTGCAGTTCCAGCCAATGGATCAGGGCTGTGTCTTATCTGGAGTAACGGCCTCATGCCATCTGTACACACTGTTACGTAAGTCCTCCAACACCGAAATAAGAACAGTTATTTTTACATTTAATGTGATGCTCTCCTGAACAGATTTAATGCAAGCTTGAAATTTTAATCAGCCTCTTTGTGGGTTTTTGGATAGGTGTGGCCCCCATAGGGAATGACACTATTAGGAGGTGCGGTCTTGCTGGCGCAGGAGGAATTGTGTCACTGTGGGGCCGAGCTCTGAGGTCTCAGAAGCTCAAGCCAGTCTCTTCCTGCTGCCTGCCCGCCCTGCAGAACTCTCAGGCCTCTCCGGCACCATGTCTGCCTACAGACTACCATGTTTCCCACGATGATGAGAATGACTACGCCTCTGAACTGTGTGCCAGCCCCGATTAACTGCTTCCCTTTGTGAGAACTGCCATGGTCATGGTGTGTCTTCAGAGCAATAGGACACTGACTGAGACACTCTTAGAGATAACCTTATATTTAGTGTGTGTGTGTGTGTGTGTGTGTGTGTGTGTGTGTGTGCGCGCTGCACGCATGTATACAGGAACATGCCAAGGCACATGTATGTAGATGAGAGGGCAGTTTTCAGGAGTTGATTCTCGCCTTCCACCGTACACTTTCCAGGGACTGAACTCAGGCTTAGTGGCAAGTCAGGAGATGACTCAATGGCCACAATCTGTCTCTGAACATCCATGGTGTTTTGTTGACCAGAATCAGGTTTTTATTCCTCTAAAGAAGGATTCTTTTCTTAAAATGAAAAAGTAAACACAAGAAACAGCATCAAATGAATGTAGCACTATTCTGACAATTATTTTCTCTTATTATTCGCAGTCACTATTGACCGCTTGATCGGTTTACGCCTCTACTCTTCAACACTCTGTGCTACTTGTCCCGCCCTCCTTCATGATTCTCACATCCTCCCAGAGTAAAAGAAGTAAAGATTCAGAAGACCCAGACAGCTACCAGGTGACAGTGCAGTGATGGTCCAGGAAACACCCTCCACTGGGACACTTAAAACCTTGCTCCAGTCTCTGGCAAGCATACTAAAATGGCTCCAGCTTAATGTCAAAGAAAAACAACCATTTGTATTGTCTCACCCCAAGTCTATTAAGTAGTAATCTAAAAAAGCTGGATTTTTAAAGGCCCGTTGACAACCTTAAACATAAATGTCTGCAAATTAATTAAATATGTGGTGATAAAATAACATTTAAAAAATGGTTAAGCTGTTAATGTAAGGCAGAGTCAGGAGGAATAACCATGAGTTTAAGACCAGCCTGGACCACACAAATCAGTTCGCATCTGAACAGAACTACCTGTCAAGGACAGATGGAAGGAGAGAGAGAGAAGGAGGGAGAGAAAGACAGAAGGGGAGAGAGGAAGAGAGAGAACTCGGGTGTGAAGAAAAATGTGCATCTGATGAATTAATAGCTAAAATAAATAAGCATCTCAAATAATTAAAGATCAAACAGACAAATAACCCAGTTTAAAAGTCATAGGCCCTGACTCGGCAGTTCTTAAAGGACGCCACACAGACAGCTCACAGACGTGTGAATAAGGCCCTCTCTCACTAATAACCAAAGTAATGAAGACCACAGCCACGGTGAACTCTCACCCGCCACCTGTTTCTGTGAGTATGAAGTGCCACCTCATGCCGGTTACCATGGGTGTGACCTGCCTGCCACCTCACAGCTGTTGCCGTTGGTATGAACTCTCACCTCACGCCTGTTACTGTGCGTACGTGCAATCGGATGGAAGGGAATTGCAAGCAATGTTAGCAAGTAGAGCCAAAATGGGAAAGAGTAGGAAAACACCTCAAGAAATTCTAAATAGGATACCCTCTTTCCCCACAACCTCCCTTCTCACTAAGCATCCAAAGGAACTGAAAGCAGAATGCTGAAGAGATGCCAGCTTTCCTCTCAGCAGCAACATACAAATTCACCCTCAACATTGAAAGATGAACGGGTCTTATGTACACATGGAATATTATGCAACCTTTATTTCATGGGAAAAAGTCTTGCCTTCAGTGACAACATGAGTGAACTTGGAGAATACCAAGCTGAGTAAATAGGACTAGAACAGAAAAGTAAAGGTTGCGTAGTCTCACGTGATATCCAAACCCCTAGAGGTCTAGCGAGAAGTTATTCTGAGGCCTGGAAGGAGGACAGTTGGTGGACAGAAGGAGGAGATGCTCAGCAGTGGGTAGAGTTCTAGTGAGCCGCGTATTGCCTACTCGAACTTCTAACAATCAGTTTTAACATTCTCACCAAGAGCAAACAAGTATAAGAGGTGATAAGTATGTCCATTAGCTTGAGTTTATTCATTCCACAGAGCACACACACACACACTAAACATCACACTCAACCACAAAGACAGATCATTATTACTGATCAATCTATGAAAACTAAGGTCTTCCTTCTGCTGCACCCAGACTGCTTTTGTAGGACATCTATGCCCCTTCTTAAATTGACGCATGGACTAGAAGAAGCTGACCCTTTACTGAGATTGAATTTTCCTGTATACTCTCTGAAGAAAACACAAACATATGATCAGCACCTTCCTTTCAAATGCGTAATAGACAGTCTTGTTGCTGGCATCTAACAACACGAGAAGAAATGTTTTAAACACAGGAATGAATTTCTGATCAGTAACACATTCCCTTTAATAGAGACAAGCTACCACCCAGAGAATGCAGCAAACAAGACAGCAGAGCTTTCAACAGTTCACTGATAACACTGGCCATGAAATATGCACAGCACTTCTGCCGTTGGAGCTGAGGCTATAAAGGGCATTCTTTGCCAACTGAGCCGTGATTAACATTTCAGCGCAAAGGTCTCCCAGAGTCACTCTGGATTTATAGAATTGCCCTTACCAGCATTTTGTCTGAAGCTGTGTTTTGTGGAAGAGGAGATGTTCCAGCACTTTATTGAGCTGAGAAGGACTGTTCTGAAGGCAGGACCAGGCAGCCACAGAGTGCCACAGCAGGTGGTTGACCTCATAGCCCGGCTCATTCAGCTCCAAGTGCTTCTGAAATTACAAGATGGAGGTAGAGCTGCCAAACAGTTCTTTGACTTGCACAGACTTGAAAATACACTTTAAATACACAGATCAAAATGAGAATTTGTTTATGGTTCATGTTTTACTAAGGAGAAGCATTTCTAAGTATTTTTATATTGGGTATGTATAGTTATCTAAGCCTAATATTTACACAAAATTTTTACACAAATCCCTGTGTTCGATGAACAAGTCTATTATACGACAAAAATGCCAGCTCCTGTGATTTTGGATGCATCATCCTCAGACTCTGTGTGTCTCAACACCTGATCAAGAGGCAACAGGAAGAGCTTAAGCAAAGTTGGAGGAACAAACTGGGCTCTGAAATGTAAATTCCTCTGCATTAACAAGCAAAGACATGTCTTACAGGGCATGGCCAATGCTGTTAAGCAATTATTTTTAAAAGGCTACAAATTTAGATAGTTAAGAGGTTTTATCCTTTGTTTTCTCTAAGTGTTCCTGACAGCTTCATTAAATAATTGGTCTGCTGCAGAGAGCGGCATTTCATAACATAGCACTCTCATCTTCCACCCTCAACCCCGACCCCAAAGGTACACAGCCCACACCCCTCCCCCGACTGAAAGTACACACCCTGTTCTGCGTACTTGGATCACTGGCAGTTCATATTCCATACTATTAATAAATACTTTAAGTCTAAATGGCCTCTTTGGCCTCAATTATTATAGAAAATATCACAACTAAAATCTAAAGATAGTTTTCATGTTGTGTCCTCTACAAAAGCTGGAGGTTTATACACAATTTCAAATAAAAACCTCTCAAGTTTCTAGTAAGCTGTTTAGTTATATTCTTTGGGTGTTTGTTGGTTCTTTTCATGTCTGGGATCGTTACAAGCTGGAGAAAACACCCGAGTCAGGGTCTACACGAGCTTCCTGGCCCTGGGAGTGGCATTTCAGAAAAGGGACCACAAACGAAGCCATGTCTGGGTGTTTACAATGTCCCCCAGGGAAGCCGTCTTCTGAGATAGCGCGAGGCACTGGGCCGAGACGCGCCCACTTTGGTAAATGCACACATAACTCGATTTTCTGCCTCGTGGTGGAGCCCATTCAAAACGTAAAAGCCGTAGAAATGAAATTGTCTCAATAGCGCTCTGTGTCTCTCCCTGCGTGTCTGATGGCCTTCAGACGATCATAAACAGGGAGATAGGTCTGTCTTAAATTTCTGAGATGGCCTGACAAATTAAGGTAAAACAACACTTTTCTAGATACCATATGGCTGCAGAGACTATTAAGTGAGGGGAATAAATACATGTGCTGGAAGATGAAATGAAAACATTAGTGGGTAGGTTGTGTGACCAAAACCCACGATCCAAGGACCTAGTACAGAGAGGCTGAAACCGGAGGATGGCAAACTTGAAGCTACCTTTGGGAAATTTTAGGGAGATACTGGCTCAAAATGACAAAGCATTAAAACAGTGAGGATTATGAACAAGATCTGTGCTTTACTTCAATTTTACCTTCGGCTGTTAGCAGCTGATATGACATCACTTAGTGCAGAATTTGTCTGCTAATAGAGGCAAACTGATCTGCTGGACACAAGCATAACCCACATGCCTCAGGTATTACTCCAAGACGACGATTTTTTTGTAAAAGCCATTTAATAATATTTATTCTTTAGACAGACAGAAACGAAGCCACCGTATCACCCACAAAATACCCAGGTGTAGAATCAGCCCTACTTTTAAATAGGGAAATCTCAAGGGAACTCCTGCTTCCTGGGGTTCCCCTTGATCTCCCCAGGTCCAAACACTGTAAAAAAAAAAAAAAAAATGACCTGAGCAGTCTCCTGCTGAAACACTGCACAGCTCCTCCTAGCAGCTCAGCCCCCCTCTCCTCCTCTCTCCCTCCACCAAGGAACAAACCCCATTGTCTCTGCGCCTCCTCTTGCTTGACCTTTGGCTTGATGGCCTTGGCATTCTCAAAAGGAAAAAATTAATGTAATCATGGTAATCACATGGCTCAACCCTGTTGTCACGGGCCAAGAGAGAGCAGCCCTGACAGTTACCATGTGCTGCGGACCAGTCCCCTGTCTTTACTCTGAGTCATCTAATGTGGTTGGGAGATGAACGCTGCCCGCCCCAGCCCCTGTCAGCAAGAGCTCGGAGGTGAGTATATTCCCTGTGTGTCTTTTCCCCCTGAAAGGGGAGCAGCCTTACCAGGCCACAGAGGAGGACACTGCAGCCATTCCTGATGAGACCTGTTAGACTAGGATCAGAAGGAAGGAGAGGAAGACCTCCCCTATCAGTGGACTTGGGGAGGGGCATGTGTGGAGAAGGGGGAGGGAAAGTAGGATTAGGAGGGGAGGAAAGAGGGAGCCATGGGGGGGGATACAAAGTGAATAAAGTGTAATTAATTAAAATTAAAATACAAAATGGAAAGAAGGAAAAAAGAGCACGGAGGTGACTCCACAGCATCGCAGCACTCTGGCAGAACAGTTGTGCACGTGTTCAGTCTAATAAAAATCACGGCATGATCTACTTGTTGTCTATAATTCCTTACTATTTCACTCTGTAAACTGTCGAGCTGTGGTGCCTTTGAAAGAGAAAAGGGCTGGGGCCGGGAGGCTGTTCAGCCAGGCAGGCAGCTGTTCCATAGGACTAAGAACCGGAGTTTGGACCCTCAACACTGACAAGGAAACTAGGCATAATGGCGCCTGTCGGGGTCCACAGTGCTGGGCTAGACAGAGGCAAGACCAAGATACCAGGTATATCCACCCACAGGTAGACACACACTTCCATATGCATGTATGCAAACATACAAAAAGGGGGGGTTGAGAGTGACTTTTACTGGATGATCATTTGATAAGCATGGAGCACAGAATTAATTCCGTGACTTGAGAGAATACTTTGTCTATTTTTCTGCCTGCCTGCCACCGTTCCTCTTTTTTTCTTCTTTTTTTTTTCTACTCCTTTTTCTTTCACTACTTCCTCTGATTCCTCCAGCTCGCTCCCTGGCTGCCCAGCCTTGGACTGGCATCCGCAGCTTCCTGTGACTGCTGTCAGAAGCCCTCCTACCAAAGCGCTGCTGGTTTGCCGGGAATTCAGATAACTGCCTCACCTTGGCCTTCATGGGAATATGAGTGCATTTCCGCTGAGTGACTCCTCAGGCTCTTTTACAACAGAGATGGGCTTGGAGGTGTGGGTCTGTTGTGACTGCTCAGATGTAATGTTCTGAGAGCTCCATCCTGTTTTCAGAGACTTAAGGAATTAGGGACATGGCCATGAAAAAAAAAAAAAAACAAAACAAAACAAAAAAAACTCAACATAAATGTGTTAGTCAAACAGCAACATGAATGACTGGATAATGCTCCTAATTTCAAAGGGCAGTTGTCTCCTCGCAGTTCTGTTCTTAGCCTCCGTTAGGAACTGACAGACATATGCTCACAGGACAACAGTGTCTCCGATTTTGATCGTGTCTCTCTGCTTCTTGAGTATGTGGAATGTGAGAAGATAGACTGCTAATCACGTCAGAATATAAAATTAGTGTATCTGCTACTTTTCAGGAAACTATTTGTACTTCAGCTAATACTATTTAATAAAGGGTCTACTCCACTTGAGCTGAGTTTAAAGTATTCTCCAAAGGACTATGTTGTTATTATGATGTGACAACTGTGCTTAGAAAACTCAGCTCTGCTGCTGAGCAAAGGACGGAGTGGGAAATTCAATCCTGCAATTGGGCTCTGCAATCGCAAAGCTACTGGAAGGGTACCACTTGTCAAAGTCGGTGGGAACGATGGCTCTGGATCACTTAAAAGAACATTAAAAGAAGAAACTGCGGCCAGTGTCAAGGAAAGGAAGTTTCCTGCTTTTAGGTAAAACCAAAAATCTTCATTGTGTGCCTTATTCCAGGTAAATTCTACAGGGTTTTTAAAGCAATTCTAGCATTGGTTGTACAAGAAATTCAGCAACTGCTCTTACTTCATTTCTACAAGCGTTAAACATAAGGTATTTTACAATGGCCGACATCGGCTGTGGGTGAACTTTTCAGTATAATCAGAGGATAAGGGATGATGGATAGATCAGTAAATCCTGGAATACACTGTAGCATCCATAAGGGCAGGAGGAAAAATGGCCTCTACAGCAGCTTTTACATTCTATTATCTCTTCTTTTCCCACTCTCATTCCCCACAGTAAGAAATGAAATGGGTATTGAATGGGCAGATGCTCAACTGAACTGGAGAGGCTGGCTCAGAAAAGCCACACTGGAGAGATTGGGTAGAATCTAGGGAACTTCAGGGCTTGCAATCACGCCATAAATCAGTGCTGATTAGACGAGGGTGATTTAGGAGCAATGTGGCTCCTCTATCCTTTATAGTCTTTATATTATGAAGTAATTGGAGAAGAAAAAGAAAGGCAATAAACCTGACAGCCCCAAATGTGTTATAGTCCCCTCAGAGAACCACACGAATGGAGCTGAAATAGAATTTAGGTCCTTTGTTCTACAAAGTGGAAAATGCTCAGTGAGTGAGCGTGTCGCTCAGGGCAGACGGCAGACGTGTTCATTCCAGGAGTGGTTGGCTTTGCCCCTGACTCAGTGACTCTCCAAAGACCTGTTCATTCCAGGAGCTGTAGCTTTGCCCCTGACTCAGTGACTGTGCATGTCAGTCTCCGCAGACCTGTTCATTCCAGGAGCGGCCGGCTTTGCCCCTTCCAGCAGCAAGCAGGCTTCCGCTGCTTCCAAAGGTGGAAACAGATTCGTTCTTCCAGAGCACAAGCCTGGAAGCTAACAGTAGCCTCCCCTGAGCCAGGGCATGGTGTGGCCAAGACTGTACAGCATTGTCTTTAGGGATACAACGCTCAGCTCACTGTCCTCCAGTGTAGCCATATTCCCCTCTGAAAGTCATTGGGAGCTGTCTAGGTTAAGGTGAATACGTAAATACAGTTTCAGTTACTAACGCCTATGTTTTTATAGCATTTCATCTACAAACTACAGTTTAATTTCTTCTGTTATGGCAGCTGCAGTCGTGATGGTGGTGGTGGTGACCATGATCGTGAAAATGAGCAAAGTAGGTTTTTTTACAGATGAGCAAATGGAGGCATAAGCAAGTTAAACAGGCCTCCCTAGAGTACACAGGCGCTGTCAAGCAGCTCAGTACTCTGCAGGATCAAAGTGCTTTCTGCAGCTCAGTATCTTATCTGAAGTATGTTTGTCCTCAGAACACATTTCAAACTTTGGAACAATTGCTGCTTTTCACACGGCACAATTTGCATTCGTTACTAATTATAACCAAATGGTTCAGATCATCTAGCAAACACCACTCGTTATATCGATGGTTTATCACTAATGAGCCAAGAGACAGATACTTAAGCGTAAAAGTTATAAACCCGCACGATAAGATGTATTTTCTCACCTGTTAAAACTTACGGTTTTAAGGACACTAACGGGAACACGGGGAGTCCATGAGCGCCACACATAAATGAGGCGATTTGGGGAAGGGATTTTCACACGTGTCCTTACGTTATGTTAAAGGTATTGTTCAGGCCGGGGAGAAGGCTCAGTGGGTGAAACGCTCCCACAGAAGCATGGCAACTGCTGTGTCCGCCCATAGCACACACATAGCTGGGCCGCTTGGGCAACACGCCTGTAACCCTAGCTCTCTGGAGGCGGAAGTGGGGGCAAGCTGGCTAGCGAGGCCAGCCAGGGGGAATGGAGCATCTCCGGGTTCAAGGAAAGACTTTGCCTCGGTACAGAGGCAACAGAGAAATCAAAGAAGGTTCTAGCATCTACCTTTGGCCTCACATGCATACAGACACACATGCATGCACATTACACGTATGTAAGCCCACACACACGAAAACAAGGATAATAATATGTGCACGCATACCATACACACAAGCAAAAAAACATGGGTTTTTTTCGAAAAAAATTAAAAAGAACAAATTTTCTGTTTATAAATTATAACAATTAAAATAATGAAAAAAAATCCCTGTTTCTTAGTATTCACATTATTTTTCAGAAAATATTTGAGTAAAGGAAATAGATTATTACCAAAGAGACTGAAGTTTGTCCTTGGGAAAACATCTGTGTTATGCACAATTACATGGCTCATTGGACTTGTGTTTGCATAATCATTGCTTATTGAATAAGTTTATTATTAATATAAGCAAGAAAAATTTAACTTCATGTACTAGAATTATTTCAGTCTCTCAATTTGAATTTTTGGGGAGGGGAGCCTCACTTGTCGCCCTGACTGGCTTTAAACTCCGTAGGCAAAGCTGGCCTTGAACTCCCAGATACCTGCCTGCTTCTGTTTCCTTGGTGCTGAGATTAAAGCCATGCACCACCATGCCTGGCCAGTTGAGCACTGGGAAGTTTTTGGTTGGCTTCAATAGCATAGTAAACATTATTTCACACAAAACATGGAGAACATGGCATATTACATTTGTCTGAATGACCAGTCTATACAACCTTCCCCTTAATGAGAGAAAATATGCTAAAAGGTTAACTTATGAACCTAAGTTACACCATTATTTGTTCCTAAGTGGGTGGGGGAACCTTTGTGGCAGAGATATCATGCCATTGGGCCTCTCAAAGAAGTAACAGATCATATCGATGACCCATTCCTCATGTAGCAATCTATGATCCAAGAGTTGTTCCAGAGCAAGACTATAGGCTAGTCAGCCCTCCCACCCCACCTCCCCAGCTAAGCTCAGCTTCCGCAGGGCATGCTGGGTGGATGAGGAGTACATAATCATAGCAATCTTGTCTCACAGATCCGTGACAAGGCATGCCCACCTGTTTACCTACCAAATCGGAGTACGCGTCCTCCCCTCCATTTTCACTTCCCACATCTTTTTCAGAATGGAGTTCTCTTTTACACATAATCTCCGACGTTTTCAGGATGAACTGCACATCTGAGAAGATGTTTGGATACTTGCTGTAGGACGCATCCGAGAAATAAAGCGCTGTCGGGAGAAAACCCGTTGGCGAGGAGTGTTTCGTTACTGTCTCGCACTGTGCCCCATTTGTCTCTTAGTTACTAAAGTATAATTAAATGCAAAACTTCCTCCCGTTGTGCATTGCTCCATCCAGTTAAAAATCTGCCATGGTATGTGTGTCCTCTGGTGGTAAGGAAGAAAACTGCATCTCAGGCAAATGGCGGCGTTGGAGTTTTTGTAATCCAGAAGAGCTTTGTGTGAGAGTTGGAGGTGCACCCGCCCCACGGCTGCTCTCCCGCTCTCAGCGGCCACTCATTAAGGCATCCCTTCATCTAGGGGCAGGGCTCTGTGAGTGGTGGTCAGCCCTAAACGCACACACACGCGAGCACTAAATGGACTCAGCGTGCTCTGCTCACAGGTACACAGGCACATGGATATAATTAAAGAGGAGGGCGTGAGGTTGAAAAGAGGTCGGGAGACCTGGCCGGGGAGAACACAAGGGAAATGAGGTAAGGGCAGTACTCACTATGAAATCCTCAAAAATGTTAAATTGAACCATAAGTATGGTTCAACGTGCTATGTATGTTAGGTAATATTAATTGCTCATTGTCTGTGGTATATATACATATACGGCTACTCTTCAGTTTTCTCCAGGCCTGGGCTCTCTGGTAGGTTAACCTGTCTCAAGTGATCAGGCACATTTACATATGAGCAACGCTAATGGACTCAGTGGGTTTCACGCTGTGAGACACCCCACCACACCCTCAGGTATTTTTAGCTATATTAACCGCCTATATCCTACACTTCGCTTTTTCCACAACTTTCAAATTCACTGTTCCGTTTTTCCAAATCTTGACCACATGGGTCAGTATCTAAAACGTCAGCCCCCTCCTGATCCCTCACTTGTACACTCGAAGCCTAGAGCCAGTTAACTAACAGTGGCTTTTTTCCTTCTAAATGTTTTAAAACTATGTGGTCCTGGTATTCCCCAATATGATCATTAATGTTCTCAAGATCCTCCACAATTCCTTCTTCCCAGTGTCGAAGTGAATGCATATTACAGCATGTTGGGTTGCAGTGCCAATGACATTTCTTCTCTGGGTACCAATCAGAACAGTTTAAAGGACACTGCTGGATGTAGAGCTGAAACATTCTGCTATACATCCACACTGAGATGGCCTCCAGACTCATCTTCTCCTTATCCCAGCCCAGCACCGACACTGCCAATACATCTACTTTAAAATAGCAACTTCGTCGCTTTATAATTTGGTTTGGTGACTATTATTACAGATGAGTAAACTGAGCCTCAGTAACACTCATTCACTTTGTTAGAAAATAAATAGCTGTTCACACAAGGCTGAAGGGGGATGCGAAGGTGCAGGGAGGGAGAGGGAGGGGAGGAGAAGGCATGGAGAGAGGGATGGGAAGGAGGATGGGACAGAGGGAAGAGAGAGCAAGGGGGAGAGGGATGGGGAGGAGAGGGGGAGAGGTACCTCTGGGGGAGAGACATAGGGAAAGGAAGGAGGACTGAGAAGGGAAAGGGGAGAGGGAAGAGAGGGGAAGAGGAGAGGGGAAGGAAAAGAGAGGCAGAGGGGGCTGAGACAGGGGAGGGGGGTGATAGTTCCAGTCAATGTTATATCCTGTCATCTATGGCACAGGTGATAACTGCAGTTCATAAGAATGTAGGTTTCCTTCAGATTGTAAAGAGACTAAATTTTTAAATGTTCTCACCACAAGAGACTCTAAGTTTCTGAAGGAAAACAAGTACTGAAGAAACACTGCCTGGCCCAGGAGCCATCGTTGGTGGTATTGCTTTTCGTGAAACATAAAACAACTTACGTTCTTTATAGCGACAGTCTGAGAATCTTAAAATGTAGCATAAAACATTTATAAGCATAAAAATAAAAAAATATTTTACCGTATAAATATGGTTGCAGCCTAATTAACTGTTGTCTAAAACTTTCTAAGTGACCATGCAGGAAAAATACAAAAAGTCGTAAGAAGATCAAATAGCCAATCTGTCAAGAGAGAAAAGAGAAAAGCATTTTTGTATGGCACCAATAACTGCTTAAAAACCATAGAGAAGATAAACCATTTTATTATCACATTTACTTTTTGATAAAACAATTTCAAACTTGGTTGGTATTATGTGGTTCTGAAATAACTAAAAGCGTTTTTGTCAAGACTGAAACGCTAGTTCAACCGGGAGAAAAACTTGAATAAATCATCTCTACCCTTTTCCAAACGGGCCGTTCTGCATCCTTCAAGGCAACAATTGTTTTTCCAAATTGTAGATCATAGCCCTTACAAGTAACTCATGAAATGAACTGATGGGAAGTTATATAAAAATAAGATACACGAAAAGAGAAAAACATCATGATACATTTCACAATTCCCTTTATTTCAGAGTGTGACAGGCTGTATATGATGTATGTGTAGATAACAGTACGCTATATATTTTTCTTCCTATGGCTTTTAACAAGAACAGTTTGAAGCACAGACTTGGGGAGTGCTGGAAAATATTCTGCTTCTTACAGCATGCTACACCGAGCACCCATCCCTCGTTAAGAAAAGCTCCATCGTGTCATCACAGTAAACACTGCAAACTCTTACTTCTGTGACCAAAAAAAAAAAAAATACATCTTTAGCTTAAAATGGGCAGTTTTGCATAAGCTATGGAAAATGGAATATCTGCAGAAACATCAGATTTTTTTCTAATGCGAAAAAAGTAAATTTAAAAAACAAATAGACTGCACTCTGTGTAAGTTATTAAATCAAGGAGCCACACAAAATGACAGGAATAATTGAGATTAAGTTTTCACGTAAGGAAAATCAAATACTTTGTCAGTGCTGCAAAATATTAACTGGGATATATGTGAAAATACAGCAAAATAGTTGAAATGCAAATGCAGATTCAGGTAAGTCCCAAATGCTTCACCCAGCTATGCTTAAGGAAGAAGAAATGCTGTTACAGGAACTTGAAGCTTTGATGGTCTTTTTCCAGATCCACCCCCTTTCAAGTTAACCCTGATTTTCCACTAGCTCTCTTGTCTTTACCAGAAACCTTTGTTATTGAAGTTGATTTAATGAAGAGCAACAGGTATTTAGAAATATTTCTAAAACTTAGGAACACCAGCCCTTTAGACCTACGCATAAAAATAGAGTGTCCGTGGCAGCGTATGTGAGTGTGATGGTCTCGTCACACAGCTGACTCTCAAAGAAAGGGATGACTTTCCAAGAAAGGGACAAGGAAGTAGAAATCTACATGCTTGTAGCACACGACAATGTCTGATGAAGTGCCAACAGGTACCAGCACCCGTGATTAAAGATGAAGGCTAAAAACAACCTAGTGTAGGGGGGTAGGTAAGATTTTCTAAAAGGTTGGTGATTTTCGTTGAAAGGAATCAATCATATTCATGCCTTATTCATCGTCAGCGTCACCTGACCCACAGGCTGCCCTTAGTCACCACCAAAAGGCAAAACAAAAAAGCAAAACCAAGCTTAAGTTTTGCTCGTGATATTCTAAAGGCCACTTGTCCACTTGTCGGTATTGGAAACTGTCCCTCTCCCTATCTCTCAGGCTTCCGTGGCATCTCTGCAGTGTCGACATTTTCTCTCTGTAGCCTGACAACTCAGGCTTTGCTCACACATGCGTCTCTGCTTCCAAAATGTCCTTTTCTCTCCTGCCCCCCTCCTCAACCTTTGCTTCTTCCTCGCTTTAATTCCCACCTGTTCTCTCATTTCCCTGATGCCTCTGTGAGATTAATGCTACACAGGGACTGTCTTGTTTTGTATTTTCATATTTATGTAGAAGCTCTTTACAGTTTTGTACCCCACACACTCCCCAAACTGGTGGGTTTTTTGGTTTTTGTTTTTATTCATTTATATCCTAATCATAGCACCCTCCCTCCTCTTACCCTGGTCCCATCCTCCCTCCTTCCTCCCCCCCATCCTCCCCCCCCACACCCTCAGAAAAGGGGAACCCACACACCCCCAACACCTACCCATCCCAGCACATCAAGTCGTATTTTGTTCTCTATACTCTCAGAAGAATGCTTCAATAATTAAGATTCTACATGTAGAAAACAAATCAAAACTGCGCACAAAATCTGGAATTGGGACAATGCTCAGGAATCATACATTATTTAATCAGGCCTTAATTGTTTCATTAAATGATGAACCTAATGGTGAAGACTGAGGTGGGGAATCCTGCTGCCCTAGCATTACAGGCCAACTTAGGGAAAGCTGCTCCTTTCTAACCAAAAGATGCTCGCCATTTCTGCGTGGTAACATGCCTCTCCCTTTAAGACTTCAATGCACTTAGAATGGCCAGACAGCCCCTCCGGAAGACTAGTTCACCTCAAGCCCTGCTGAGGAAATCGGAGGAATGATTATCCTCCAGTGGGATACTGTGTTTTCCTTCCCAGAACCCCATCCCTCCAGAACAGTTGCTACAATGTGAAGTCGTGTTGGAGCTGTCTCTTTCCTTCTGGTGCAGTCCACAGGTAAGGTACCCTTTTTCTAGGACTCAGGCTTCCTTTCTCTCTACAGCTCCTCTCCTCGTCTGGTGGCTGCTTGGCCACCAATTGGCTGTCCTCATGCCAACTTAACTCAAACACCATGGCTTTTTCTTTCTCTTCGCTATGTCCCCACGTACAGGAAGCTGCTGAGGCTGGCAGCTGGCCTGGCCTGCGGCTTTTCTTTTAACGTCCAATAAAGTTGCCCTTGAGCTTCTGTTTGAGCCCACTCTTAAACTCTTTCATTAATGAGACTAGGAATTCCAAGGGGGGAGCCCAAGTTCCCTGTGAACACGCAGATTTTTCCAGCTCTGTCTCAGGAAGTGCTATGTCCAGAAATGACGGTCAGTGCTTGGGTTTGAACCCGGGACCTCCGGACATAAAGTCTGATGCTTTACTAACTGGGTCACCCACTGGACTGTAAAAGGACTTCCGGGGCTTAGATGAAAGCCAGCATCTTTTCAGGAACTGCTGAAATGGGCTCTCTTCCACAAAAAGGAGTCATCTCCTTGGGTCTGGCAGGAAGGGGGGCCTCGGACCTCAGGCCCAGTGTCTGCCTAGGCTGTCGGAAGCTTTGGCGTTGAAATGGCCAGTTATTTAAACTCTCCGCGACACAGCCTCTCCGCCTGGGTTCCAAACGGAGGCGGCCACGGCCCATGCGGCCTGAGACAGACAGTCAGAGCGGCCCAGGCTGACACTTCCGTCACTGCGCAGCGCACACAGGCGCGCGAGGAGCGCTCACAGCGGCTGCAGGAACCTGTGCGTAAACGCTGCGGAGGGATGGCGCCGAGTTCCAGCATCCAGCATCGCTGTCGCGGAAACTCGGGTAGCAGCAGGGAGCGAGGTCGCTAGCAGGGAGCGAGGCCGCTGGGGCAGCCCGGAGAGGGGGCCTGCTCCGCGCTGCCCACTTCCATCGCATCCCACCTCCTTCCTGGGCACGTGTGCAAGGGTTGCCTGCTTGAGCTCTGGTCTGATTTCACATTTTCTGTTGTAAATACAAGTATGTATTGGGAATATGTGTTGCAGTTTGGGAAACACAAAAGGGATTTTTTTTTTTAATCCCACCATACCTAGACAAGTTTTAACGTGTTAACCCTTTCCTTCTCTTCAGAATCCCAGGCCTTTGCTTGGGCAGTTTCTTTCCCGTTTTCTAACATTCTGCCTTATATTCCTAAAATTATCAGAAAGCTCCGAGGGTAGGGCCATGGGAGAAGATATAATTATCTCCCCAAAACCTCCTAGCAGTGGGTAGATTCAGGAATATTCTTTCATAACCAAAGCTGTAAAATACGTATTTCGCTCAGTCGGTTTCACTTGTTTTAAGACGTGCTGCAATCTTGAGGAAGTCTTTCTAAACTTGCTTTCCTTTTTGTAATACTAAAACCATTGTGTGAGCTTAATTTCTTCGCAGTAAATCGACACATTATTCTTAAAAGTGACTTTTGTGCTAATTTTCCCATCAGCTGTTGCTGTTGCAAACACTGGAAGCAAAGCGGCTGGCAGCTCCCCGCTACATGGCTCTGGAACGACAGGCGGCCACAGGGCCACTCGCCTCAGGCTGGCACGAAGGTTGCTCCTCAGAAGTTGTAACTAAAGGACACAGCATTTAAAGGTCCCTAAAAGAGTGGGCTGGAGAGAGAGGTCGGCGGTTAAGGGCCTGTGCTGCTCCTACAGAGGACAAGGGTTCAGCTCCCGGCGCCCACGCGGAGGGTCACAGATACACACTGTAACTACACTTCCAGGCAGTCTGTTCTCTGAGGGCACTACACACACACAGAGCCACAGACACACACATCACATCACACAGAGACACAGACACACACACTTACACATACAGTCACAGACACACACACATACACACACATACAGTCATAGACACACACTCATATACACACAGATACACACACACACACAGAGTCATATACACACACTCACATACACTCATACACACACGCTCACACAATCATACTCACACACACAGACACACTCACTCTCATACACGTACATTCACATACACACATGCAGAGTACATAGACACATGAGAGCAAAAGACCCCTACGTAGAAAATTTGATAAATCCTTTCTTTTTAATCCTTAAAGCTACGCATGCTTAGCAGGACAGTACGAGGACCTTTAAATGATGATATCCTTACACAGTTTCTGAAATCCTATTTCCTCCAACTACTGCAGCTTGGCTATCAAGCGGCAATCTGCTGGTCACACTCAAAGATTACCCAATGACCCTTGCTAGGTGCCAGCGTCTTGTCTGATCCCAGAGCAGGCAGTTTCCTCTCCCGTGCCCGTAGCAATTGAGATACTTCTTAAAACTTAAAACATACCTTTACCAGCCTTATCTCAACTGAATATAAAAAATTCTTCATGAACGCGTCACAGCACAGTCGATATAAAACTGACTCGGCAAGAAAAAACAGGGCAGGAAGCTGATCGAAGTCAAAGGGAGCGTGGTCCAGGGAAGCTTGGAGCATATTTAAAGCCTCTGAAAAGTCAACAAAGTGAAATTCCATCACCGGGAAATTAGCCTTGACTTTCTGCATATCACAATTCCATCTTGCCCTTCAGAACTTGTCCATCTTGGTACTCATAAACGCTTTCCGCTCTGCCTCGAACAGTGAGGCAGTGAGAAGCGCCTCGAACCTCAGCAGGCTCCCATCCACAGAACACAGGAAAATGACAGTGGGCGGTGTCCAAGGCCAAACCCCAATGGAAACTCAGCCTCTACCTAAGCCTCCGCCCGCACGCCTCCCCTGCCTCCCTCTCCCCATCTTCCTCTCCCCTTCTCCCAGACAGCAATGCATGCCGTTGGTTGGTGGTAAACCTCAAGCCCTCGCACCACAGACTCCATCAAACATAGGACAGAGGTGGAAAGCGCTGAAATGCGGGGCCGTAAAAACAAGTTAAGTACAGAACATTTCCCCTTCTCCTAGTACTTGAGCTCTCAGACCGCCTTACAATTCCCAATTTACATGGGAAACATCCTCTGACCTTTGCAGTTAACGTCCCCAAACCCGTATCATAAGGCACACACATAACACTTAGTTTAACGAGAGAAGGAATTTTATCCCCTTAAAAGTAATGTGATTTAATTTCCCTTTTAGATTGGTTAGAAGTTGCTCGAAAGAAGCCGTGTAAGTGAGAAGCAATAAGTGAAAAGGTAAACGTTTTAGAACAGGAAGGAAGACAGCCTGGCCAGCGGTCCTCTGCCTCATGTTTTCTAAGTGAGAATATCAAGTGCAAACACACTTTTATGCAATTGCCTACTGCAGATGGACTCACTCAAAGACTCTGCGTGACTCGCAAGTCAGTGGCCAGGTCATAAAGGCAATAAAGGCCAGACTGAGAAAAGGCGTTCAAAAAGCCATCATGTAATTAAGAAGTTCAACAGTCACCGTCATACGTCGAGAGTTACAGAGGCGCTATGATAACGGAGCACCGTGACAGAGTCTGACGGAGACTTTCCAAGGCCTGCTTTGAACGAACTAAGAATCTGCTTTAACTTCTCAGACCACCTCTCCCGGAGCCGCAGGCGCTGCGTCTGCGGCTGGGCCTGCCCACGTACCATCTTGGATCTCCCCTTTGCACTGCGCCAGGTAGATGACCTCGGTCCAGGCCGTCGGCAGGTGCACGTGCTTCCCCAAGCCCAGCGCCTTCAGCCCCAGCCTCCTCTGCGACGGGAAACAGGAAATCAGCAAACGGAAGCTTATTTGTTTGCATTGCTGTTTCTTATTGATAGTCTGAAAGCCATTCTTCCATCACAATCGCTTTGCAATCAAAGTCGGAGGAAACTTCATAGTTTTCTCCTAAGGGGAATCTTCTCCCCAAATTATTTGACATTAAATTGTTTAGTTATAAACTTTAATTTAATTAACATTAAAGTAGCTGTCTATACTCACATCTTTCTTTCTTTCTTTCTTTCTTTCTTTCTTTCTTTCTTTCTGTATTATACAACAGGTAAGCATTGCCAACTAAATGCTTAGAAAATGAACTTACTCACCAGGTAAACCGGAGGCCAAGCCTTACCTTACAAATGAGAAGGAGTCTCCTAGCCTGTTCCAACAACACTTCCTTCTCTGCTGGATTCTTCGGGTTGTTGAATTTCAGTATGAACTCTTTGGTGATTGAAAACAATGGCCTGAGCAGAAAAACAGTAATGACAGCTATCATCTTCAGGTTTTAATTAATCGTCTTCTAGCGGGAGGATGTAACAGCGCTCCGGGAAAAGCACTTTACTTTCCTAATTACAGTGTTTCGCATACAAACAAGATTAGGAGCATCAAATATTCCTGAGTATATCACCTAGACACATTCTCTTGGTTTGAGAAACAAATTCTCATTCCCAGAGGTGTCTGTCTTGTGAAAAACATGCCGGAGATGGTTGCCAGCAGGCTTTTGGATGCTTTCTTCACAGGCAAAATCGGGCAGGGCTTCAGCTTTGCTGAAGGCTGATTTGTCTATCTCCTCACGTACATCAGTGCTGGCCCCGTTAGGGGGAATCCACACTCCCTCCGTGTGGATTCAGCGCGGCTGTGACTACAGAGGAGTGTCGAGGGGGGAGAGACGCATGGAGGAAAGTCAGCTGGGGTGCACGTAGCCATGGCGACGCTGCAGGAGGGGCTGCTATTGCAGGGCTTCTGCAAGGAGACAGGCAGGCTTTGGGGGGCCTCCCCAGCGCTGGTCGAGGGATGTGCTGAGAGCTGGAGCGCAGCAAGCGGAGCTCAGCCACAGGGAGAGCCGCACGTGTGCTCAACCAGAGCCGGGGACGGCTCAGGGCCGAAGAGCAGCCACAGTAGAGCGAGGGTGATCTGGATAATGCACACGACTTCCCCGGCACTGGCCGAAGAGTTATCCGTGGCTTGAAGGAGGGAGTCGGGGCCTAGCTGACCCGCTGAGAGGACAGGACTGCTACTTACTGAAGCAGGTCTCAGGACCTGCTTGAGGTGCGGAGTTGATGCGAGGGTAGAGAGTTAGTTCGGTCCTGGCCGTGCTTCGAGATGGCAACGGTCAGACAAACGGAGACGTAAGCACAGAGACCGCAACCTCAGGAGGTAGACTGGGTTAGACACGCCTGCTTCTGCACGTCAGGGCTTAGCCGCGCACAGAGCAGCCTTGTGCAGAAAGATGGGAAGCGAAGCGTTTGAGAGAGGAGTGGGAGGAGCGAGCTGAGGCCTCCTAAAGACGATGCGCACAGCATCAATGAACTGAGGGTGGCCGCCGGCTCGCCGCTGCTATCAGAACAACAGCGAAGTTTTGGAGGCTGAGGTGGGTGACTGAGTTAGAGGCCAGTCAGCATACTGAGATTTCCTGCCATCAACCTCAAAAAAAAAAAAAAAAAAAAAAATCAGGAAAATATTATGAAGCTGGTAAGCTCATGGAATTATACTTTTTGCAGTCAAATGCCTGTTAGAATTGTGTTACTAGGAAAGATTTGGGGAAATAGAAACACGTTTATTTATGGTTCGCTGTATTCAGAAGTTACTAAATTAATTGTTCTTTGGGGTGTAGGAAAATGAATAAACATCTGATTTTGGCACAGAATGAATTATAACCCTTCCAACAGAAAGATATGCCAAAAAAATAATGGCCATGCCACACAATCTCAGAATGACAAGACACTCTGAAAACTGTACAGAGAGCTTGGAGAATACTTACTGAACTAACCAATTCGTTCCCGCCATCCTGAGCATCCCCTGTATCAGGCACTGAAGGGCGCGCTCGGGACAGACGTGCACCCTTTCCCACGTGGGAGCATTCAGAACAATATGGGAAGAACTGGGGTGCTTGGACTTGAGGGGTCCCCAGAGCTGTGGTTGTTCAATGAGCAATTCCACATTTGACATTCTCCTCCCCATTCTACTTTGCGTTTATGAGAGACCTATTGGTTAGACATGGTGAAGACAGGCTAACAATTCTCTCCTTGCTGCTACTGGGGATGACAAAGGGGTTTTGTCCATTTTGCGCTTTAGTTTTCCTCAGGTTTTGTTTTGTTCTGTTATTTTAAATGTACTTGGAGAATCTACATGAAGAACCCAAAATTGGTTGTAACTTTCCATTGAGCGGCATTGGAGGTCAAGGTCATCCCTTTGTGACTTTTATGCTCTCGTTAGAAGTTAGTAGTTAACGTAGAAACATAAGCGTGTTGATGGCAAACCAAACCTCTACTGCTCCACCAACACTCCACACGGCTGCCTCACACCGCACCCATCAGGAGCAAGATTGATGGTTGATGCATACCTTCACATTCCTTTCCTAATGCCGACAGCATAAACCCACAACCTCCAGAATTCTTCACGGGTAACGAAAAGGAAAGTCTACAGCTGTAAATGCCTCCATTAAAAAAAAAAATTCAGCCAAGGATGATGATGCGTGGTCTTAATCCCAGCACTTGGGAGGCAAAGGTAGGTCATAGCAGGTTCCAGTCCAGCCAAAAAGAAGGAGGAGGAGCCCAAATTAATTATTTAATTGATTAGTTGATTGATTGATTTTTATATCTAAAGGTATAGAAGTAGAATGACCCATAACCTAACAGAAAAAGAAAATAGTAAAGACAGGAATGGCAATAAGTCAAATAGAGAAATAAACATAACTCAGAAATTTTGAGTGATTTTATAAAAATGAACACAACTAACAAACTCTTAGACTAGCCAGGAAAAAAAAGAGAACTCAAATAAATAGACTAGAATATAAAGAAGAGATTATTATGATAATTAAATATCAATAAGTTAACTACCAAAAAATGTGTAAATTCCTTAGAAACATACACACTACCAAAACTTAAGAAACAGAATCAAGAAGTAGAAAGACTGAACAGACCAATGACAAATAATGAGAAAAAATTCTTGATTAAAATGTTCCCAAGGAAAAAATGAGGCTCAGATGTCCTTATGAACAAAACAAACATTCCGAGACCGACAGAACTCTCTTTAACCCTTTAAAAATATAACAAAATGAACACTTTCTAACTCTTGCTATCCAAGCCACACAAATACTAAAAAAATAAAAATAAAAAATAAAACTGCAGGGCATTTTCCCTGGTATGCATAAATTTAATCAACTACTAGCAAACTTCATACCCAGACTCTCACATCCTCATTCTCCATTCTGCACTTCCACCTCAGCAAGCACCTCAGCAGGTCTTGGCTCTTTTCCAAGCGGAGTGACCCACACCTCTATTCCTGAAAGGTCTGTGTCCTCTGCCACCCTGCCTGGATGCATTTGTTGTAGTTTCGCTGACTGTAATCACAGGACATGGCAGCACTGAGAGGCATCCTAACGGAACTCCTGCTCTCTGCTCACAACCTTTCTTCACTCCACCACAGAGAAGTAATACAATGTCTCCTTGGCAATCTGGGTCAGTCACCCCTCCTAACACTGTTACTCCACTCTTGGCCTGTTGGTTTAAAGGCATCAGAAGCCCAAAGTGGCCAGGGGGGAGTCTGCCCTCCCAATTCAATACAGTGTTTCTTGTGGCCCCTGGCAGGACCCCTCTGCACTCTGCAACTAAAACTTCTATGAGAGCAGAACTTAAAGTCACAGAAAAGTAAGCAAAATTTTTCTGAGTGGGCTACTAGGGGTGATAGTTCCACTATCCCCTTTTCTACCATGAACCTAGCAAAGAGATACTTATGTGTCCATATTTATGGTGGCACAATTCTCATAGCTAAGATATGTAACCAGCCTAGTGCCCATAAATAATGATGATATGATACATACACACACACACACACAAAAAAAAAAAAAAAAAAACAACTGAAGAACATCATGTTAAGTGAAAAAAGCCAGTCATGAAAGTACAAGTAGTGTATATTGTCTCTCACATGTGGACCCTGAAAAGTTAAACTGAGTTCAGAATTCTGATTCGTGGAAGTTGACAATAAAGGAAAGGAAGGGTGGCTATGTGGATATGGGAAGGTTGGATTTAATCGGTACATTTGGTAGGAGTCTACCGGAACATCACAGTGGTTACTCTCTCCACTTAAAGCCCTCTCTTACCTCCCTCCTATCCCTACCACTCCCCACATGTCCTCTGCCAGGGTTTATAATTTTTACTTTTGTTGTGTGACCCATTTGATTTAATTGGGGCCATTTCTGTGACTATTGGACTGGAACTCTCTGCTGGAGCTTGATAGAGTCAGCAATCAATACACAACCGAAAGCAATGACTCTTTCTTGCCCTGAATCTATCTATCAACAGCCAGATGAGGATGGAGGAAGGACAGATTCAGGGCAAGGAAGAGTCGTTACTTTAGGGGGAGAGAGTAAGAGGAATGCATTATATACATGTATGAAACTGTCAAAAAAAACCTAATTTAATAATAGAAGGAAAGAAGGAAGAAAAAAGGAAGAAAGAAAGAGAAAGGAAAAAAGGAAGAAGAGGAAGAAAGGAAGAAAGAAAGAAAGAAAGAAAGAAAGAAAGAAAGAAAGAAAAGGGAGGGAGGGAGGGAGGGAGGGAGGGAGGGAGGAAGGAAGGAAGGAAGGAAGGAAGGAAGGAAGGGAGGAAGGAAGACGTCTGTCAAGCACTGTTACTGAAAACAACACATACTTGAGTCATAGAACATGGAGAAATCAAGCCGGTACTCCCTGAGAGCTCGATCCCTACTGGCCAGCTTTCACAGTGCTGGAAGCGCACTGCAGGCTGCCAAAGAGAAGAGGTAATTACCAGTCTCAGCCAGCTGTGACCCTATCGAGCTACAGCAATGACAGGCTTGGCAAGACGTGCTCACTGGTGCCATGGCAGCATGGACATCAAGGAAGTAGCCAACCATTCCCTGGTTGGATTTAATTGCTAATCCACATGATGAAAACCAGATTTTACACTATTATTGGGCCAAGGCCCTGAGCCTAGACAGGTCACAGGACCTGGGGATGATGCTACTATTCTTATTCTTATTCTCCTAAATGCTCATAGTATTAAGGCAAGTCCTAATGACTTATTGTTCTATCCATAAGATAATGCACTTCTCAACGCTCATCAGAAAAGCTTCTTTTAGCAATATATGGTGATGACACAGAAGACCACAACCCACCCAAGTGCAGAGCGCTCAGCCCTAAGCGGGGCATCTTTATCAGGCCCCCAACAAAGGCTCAGTGATCACTGTAAGATGAGGTAACAAGATTGTGTCAGGAGATGGACGCAGCAAGACAGCTAAGCAGAGGAGCTCACAATGGCAGTGACGACACATAGAATACTGTGCAGGCTCACACTGGCAGGAGGATGTGAGCAGCATAAATTTGAGAGAGAGAGAGAGAGAGAGAGAGAGAGAGAACACAAAGTTGGCTGTAGAGAAAAGGAATGGTCCTGGGGGAGTTCGGAGAGGGGTGTATATGATCGACACACATTGCACGAAATTCTCAAAGAAATAATACAAATAAGAAAAAATAAAATACAGGTGCTCAAATGCATAAATCCTTCTCCTTTAAAAAAGGAAGGGGTGATTTATACAAACTGAACAGCACATTGATAATTAGCTTAATTAGCTTTAACCGCTTGCTCACTGCTTGCAGATAGCTTGCCTTACTTTAACATTTCTCATTGCTACGCAAAGTGTGGGCACACACCGAATTTCCCTATGTAGAGATTATTACGTTCTTCATTTATAATTCAGGGGTTTCCTCTTAAGTGCAAGGTAGCCAGGGACCAGATCCTGGAAGGTATTTAGATTGGGAGGTAGAGTTAGAATCTCACTTGTGATGTGACTGGAAGGCAGTAAGAATTTAAATTAGAGCATGGGAAGATGAGATTTACATGCCTGTGGAGAAGTCCGAGAGCAGGTGGGCGAGTGAGTGCAGACACAGGGACCAGAGGGAGGCTGGGCCCATGGGGTAGGGGCGAGTGGTGATGTCAGCAGAGAGGAAAAGTCTGTGCTCAGGAATATGTGTCTACAAAGGACCAAGAACTCACCTGAGCTCTAGCTATCAGCCCACGGAAATATGCTCTGTAATTTAATATTGATGCAGCTATCTAATATTCATAGTTGCAGCTTGAGTTTAAGTTTCTCTATACTGTTTGGTATATGTATTTATATGCATACATAAAATATACATGTATGTGTGTATATACACATGTGTATAGATATATATAAATTTGCTTAATGTTTACTTTATATATGATGATTGAAACGTACAGAATGTACGTTGTTTTATGAAAAGGAAAAAAGGCCTAAGTATCACACTGAAGGGTATATATTTAAAAGTAAATAAAAACGATATTTAAAGGAGGCTGCAACTTGAAATCTTTGAGTTCATTTTATAACATGACTCAGAATTATCTGTAGGAGCTTGCAATGTGTGTGCCTTCGTAGTAAACAGTATTAATGAACTTTAAACATTAAACACAAGCATCCCCAAATATACCTATACACATACTATCCAGGGTTTTGAATATAAGTTTAAATTTTATTTTATAAAATTAAAATATTTTACCTCAACTTTCTCATAAACTCAGAGATCATTTCTAAAGAAAAAAAAAGGCCTTGGAATGAAAATAATATCTAATTCAATTCACATGCTTAGAATATCTTACAAGTAATCATATTTTTTGTCAGTTATTTTTCAATATATGTTGTGGTCTGTAATGCTCCATTGGGAATATGCAAAGTAAATAATTTCTTACTTTTAATACAGATTCTGAATGCCTTAATTGGTCTCCCACAGCTCATGTTAATAAATATTTAACAGGAAATAATATAGTTATTTTTTAACAGTTTCTTACCTATTGAAGATAGAACAAATTAACCCTTCTGTTGGTGACATATAATGTATTCACATAATAAATGATAAGCCATGAGAAGAATGGTAAAAAAAATGAATACAGGCATTTAAAAATGAAATATAATTTAGCTTCCCACCTCCCAGTTTCTTCAAAACACCGAAGGATTTCATGAAGATAAGCCCGATCTATTGCAGGAGTAAGAGTACAGTCCTGTTTAGCTGGCAGCCTACAGACTATCATTATAACTTTACATAGAAAGGAAATATTCTAAAGTCTCCTGGTTGTGTGGTTACCTAATCCAAACTGACTGCTTATGTCAGCTGCAATTCAGTTTATTCAAAAATACTTAATGAAGACATTTTGCTAGCTCTAAGGAAAGCTGGGTGAGGAAGGCCAGTTGGCCTCAGGAGGCTCACAGTCTGAGAAAGGAACGTGGTCCTAGTCGCTGTTCTATCGCTGTGAAAGAGCCACGCTGACCAGGGCAACTCTAATTAAAGGAAGCATTTGATCTGAGTCTTGCTGACAGTTTCAGAGGACAAGTCCATGACGTCCAGGCAGGGACTGTGGCAGCAGAGGGGCAGGCATGTACTGATGCAGTTGCCAGCCACGAGCTCACATCCTGATCCACAAGCACAGGTCAGAAAGACCTAAGGGAGAATCGGGCTTTAGAAATCTAAACCCCGCCCCCAGGGACACGCCTCCTCCTACAAGGCTGCATCTCATCCTTCCCAAAAGAGTTCTACCCACTAGGGACCACGCGGTCAAATACAGGAGCCAATGCGGGCCGTTCTCATCCAAACCACCTGACAAAACATTTCCCACAATGTTTTGGAGACATATTAGGGGGACACGGTGAAATACCATGAGAATTTAGTGCTCTCTGGTGACTCTAGGTGAGCTATAATGTCCCTTCTAGACAGCATCAGAGCAGTATCCCAAAGCTGTTTGCGGGCGCCCTTGGTGCTGGACGACAGTTGTAAACACGACTGTTCTCCTTCCGAGAGTCAGGAAAAACCTTTCTTGTGGACTGGTGCTTGAGCTGAACACCCGCAGTATGACAGGACCTGGGGGACAGCGGAACAGTGACTGTCCATGCACACAGCCCCTTCTCTGCTTCTTTTAGGGCGCGGAAGCACACAGGGCAGAGGAGTTGGGCGGCAGCCAACCAATGAAACCATGCTAAACCAAGCTAAACATCTAGAAGACTAAGCCAAAAAGGCTTTCTGGATAATGGGGAAACGAGCTTGAAGGGACAGACATGCCGATGAGCTCAAGGTTTTTAACCCGCATGGAAGGGAACGTAAGAACCAGACAGGAAGAATTTAGACAGATCATTTATACTGCTCGGGGTGTACTTTTTCCTTTTTTTCTTTTTCAATGAGACAGCCGTACACCCTATTCACGAGACAGGCATTAAAAAGTAGGTAAACATCTGTAAGTAAAAACCTAATTTCTCCTGTGTGTCAGTGATAGTTAAAGCCGAGACTTCAAGCAGCAAATTCCTAAGGGAGAAAAAAAGCCATGAGAAGATGTGTGGATGAATCCAGGAAAATAAATAAACAACGTGAAAATAACAGAAAGATCTCTAGGAGACTGACCAGTGGAATTCAAAGTATGCATGAATTTACACAGAAAATTATTCATTACCCAAAATGCTCGCTGAACTGGTATACCAATGTCTTATGTTTGTTCCAATTTATAGCCTCTGGCCACTGTTAATTAGATCTGACTCAAGCTGACTCAGCCCAAGTCTATGAATAGAATCCTATGTTCTAATGTGGATGCACGTTCAAGAAAGTCATTGACCAAGACAAACTTAAAATACATCAGTGGTACAGGGGTGCATTGACAGGCACGGGGTGATGAACGGAGCCTTCCTATAGGCCCAAGATACTCTCTGAGGTTGGCGGTTGCTGGAAGCTGCTGGTCTGCTAATTTAATAGATTCTAGAAGGTTTTTATCCATCAGTTATAAGGCATTTGTTCTGACAGAGAGGTGGGCAAAAGCAATGGCTGTTCTGAGGCTAGGACAAGCCCAAATTAAAGTAATTAGCCTTTGGGCCTGCACCATTCCACCCTCTCTGCAGAACTGGAATTCTAATCAGACCATCAGTCCGAAAAAACACGGCTTCCTTTCAGGAGTTTTGTTCATGACTGTTCAGGAAAGGTTAGGAGGTGTGACTTTTTTGGAAAAGGTGTGTCATGGGTAGGGAGACTGAGGTTTCAAAATTCTGTGCCAAGCCTTCCCTCCCCTCCCCTGCCTCTCTCCGCCTTTTGTCTGTGGATGGATGTAAGCCCTCAGCTACGGCTCCAGCACCCTGCCTGCTTGCCTGCCACCATTCTCCCTTACCACGATGGCCATGGACACACCCACTGAAACTGTAGGCACGCCCCCAATGAAACGCTCTCTTTTATAAGTTTCCTTGGTCATGGTTGTCTCTTCACAGCAACAGAAAAGTAATTCGGACAGTAATATTCAGATTGTAGCTGTCAACGCAATCATGATACCTTCAGTATGTGCTGAGAATACACAGTACTCAGTGAAGAAGACAGGCCTGGCTAGTCCTTTGGTATGAAGTTCCACAAGGTAGCCCTATAATATCGTCATCATCATCATCAATTATCAGAGTTTGAAAATGTCTCTAGTTCATGAAAAAAATCCATAGTCCCAGGTAACAAAAAAATTAAGAAAAAAAAAACAATCCCAAAACTGTACATATGTGCAGAAATATCAAGACTGATGACCAAAAGACATTAAAATTCATATAAAAGAGTAATTTCATTATAGAAATTTTTAAAAATATTTTTCAGGGTGTTAATCAATACATGAAAAACAAAAAACAAAAATCTTTAAATACTTATCAATCTTTTACATATAAATTTGACATGGCGGGTAAAAAATTGAATTGAAACAGCAATTTCAAATTATAATTAATATCACCTCTCTTAAAAATCACAGAGGGAAAGAACTCTGCCCTTTGATGTGGTTGCGACCTATGTAAATATAGCAGGAACTCTGGGGCAGACTCACTAGTCTGAAGAGGGTACAGAAGGGGCCGGGTTGATGAAGTGGGAGCACACGCGTTTACAGGGATTGCATCACTGCCCTGAATTGATCACGCTTGACTCACTGATCTTAGGCCTGGACAACGGAAATATCCTGTCATCCTTGACTTGCCTGAGTATCTGATGGGCATTAAAGGAACCACAGACTCTTCTCTAAAATCATCTGCAACTTGACATAGTCTCTAATTCTGTTTTGATATTCTTTAGATTGTAAACTCATGGCGCAGCCTTAATAAACCAAATAGTCCATTAAGCTTTGAAAATGAAGATCCTCCAACTTAATAGTTACGACTAAATGGAATTCTGAGTGGATGTGGGAAGAAAAAGTTGTTTACATCCTGAATTTTGAACAAAAGTCATTTAGAAGAAAATTTAAAATACTTCCCTTTCTAAATCTTTGCCCATGAATGTATAAACCTTCTCATCTGAGTTTGGTGACATTACAAGGGCTCTCAAGGTTTTCCCTATAATGTCCACTTTAAAAGAACCAAACTTCTGAGATTTAATGTCATCTGTCCTCAAATGTAATTATTAATCTCAAAGAGATTTATTTTCATGAGTAGCAATATTTGAATTCATGTATTTAAACAACAAAGACAAACTTTACTTGAAATGTTCACTTGAAAGAACATGGCGTCTTTGTAGCTATTTTACAGTTAGTTCTATTCTAGTGCAATAGAATAGTAAGGTGGGTGTAGCTTTAAAAAATTATTATGTATCTCAAAAATATCTCCAACAGTTCAAGGGTTCCCTGCACAAAGAAATGCTGAAAGATTTTGAGCAGATGCCATTTTATTGAAAGAAGGACAGATTCTTCCATAAATGGTACTGGGAAAACTGGAAACCCATATGCCAAAGATAAAAGTAGATACATCCCCAAACATAAACCTAAAATCAAAATAGATCAAGAGCTAAATGCAATACTTTAAACTATGAAATACTAGGAGAAAATATGGAGGGAGCACTGGCATGAACAAAAACTTTTTGGTTAACATCCCTAACACATGAACAGCGAAAGCAAGAGACAAGAATAACAACTCGTCAAGACAAAGAAAAGAAATAAAAGCTGAAAGGGGAGCCAGAAGAAAGGGAGGAGACATTCACCAAGATCCATTTGGCCAGGACTGATACGTACAATGTTTGGGGACACAGTCAACAACCGTACAACCAGGTAACAACAATAAAACAGAGAGGTGATCTGGGTAAATATTTGTGTTTCTTTTTTAAGAAATAAAGAAACATAAATAGCCAACAAATTTAAAAAAAAAAAAAAAAAAAGAGCTCTCAGCATCACTAATAATCCAGGAGGTAGAAATCCCAACCATAATATTCCACTTTACTCTGGCAAAATGGCTATATTTGGGTGGCAAAATTCAGTGAAATGTGAAAAAAAAAAAAAAAAAACGTATACTCTTTTTCACTGTGGGTGAGAGTAGAAACTAGAGTGGCCATTATTGAAAATGGTGTCACTATTCCTAAAGGCAAATGACCAAAAAAAGAGAACTAAATTAAAAATGAAACTATCAGACGACCTGTCAATTCTAGCAGCCAAGGAAGACCCAATGTAGAATAAATGGATAAAGAAAATGTGACACTTAAAAAGAAAAAAGAAGGAAAGAAATGTGGTATAAGCACACAGTGGAGTGTTATTCCGCCATAAAAAGAAGGAAATCCTGCCACTTAGTAACATGATGGAGCTAGGGGCATTACGCTAATTGGAGTAATCCAGATACAGTGACATACTCTAACACATCCTCAGTTACATGTAGAAGCTAACAGAGTTTGTCTTCTCGCACTTGAACGTAGGAATAATAATAAACCCTAGCGTTCTATAGAACAGTGAGTAGGGCTTTAAAAATCATTATGTGCCTCAAAAATATCATGATGAGTTCGAGAATTCCCTGCCAAAAGAAATGCTGAGCATTCAGATTGGAACACTGCACTCTCTTCACACGAAAAAAAAAAAAAAATACCGCAACATGTAACATGTGTATCAGTGTAGGCACAATTTAAGTACTAAATGCACGTGTCTCTTTGCACTGACACGTGATGACCTTCTAATGTCACAAGGAACTGTCCGATCAAGTACATTCCCTTCCTGGAGTACGACCACAACGTGTGTAATGACAATGACATGCAAGGAGAAAATGCGGTCAAACGAGATTGTTTGTTTTCTCTCCATCAGGAGTTGTGCCCGGGAATGCTAAAATTCAGTCAGTTCAAGTAGAAAGTTCAGCCCCACTCAAGGGTGTGTTAGGAAGAGGGGTAAACCAGAGTGTGCCGTTTGTCGGTAATGTGTATGAACATCTCTTTCCTGTATTTGAATGTGTAAGAATCCAGGTAAATCTTCTCTGCTAACCCAGCTGGTTCAAAGCCCAAAGGTGAATGTTTTATTCAGCTGAATCATCTGGAAAGAGGATAGAAACGAAGTGGCAACCAAGACTGCAGACATTGCCTATAGCTTTGTTACAGAGAAAGTAATGTCACGAACTACCATAGAAACACATTTCAAAGGCAAGAAAATGAGTTGATCTGCTATAAAATAGCAAAATTATTGTAATCAAGACAGACATTTCTTTTCCAAGTAGAAGACCCAAGATATGCAATCTAGGATGGTGCATCTGCATAGGAGGTCCACACTGTTTTCTCGCTACTTTGTAGTCTTCAACATAGACCTTCCATTTCATGGCCCCATGTGTCTGCTCTAGCTGCTGCAATCACATCCCAGTTCCCACTAAAAGGAAGCAACTAAGAACAAGATTGCTTCTCCTTGTAAATGAGCCAAAATTAAACTATAACAAAATTTCTGCTAACATGAAACTTAATGGGATCATACCCACGGTCATATTAACAGCAAGAGGATCTGGAAAATGCATGCTTTAATGTTTCACTATGTACCCTACTAAAATTCTATTCATGTCATCAAATGAGAAATTAGATCTCAGCAAGGAACAATCAGCAGTCTTTGCCACAGTGACCACCGATGACCACAAGCTCAATAGGAGGAGACCATAACAATTATCGCCAACTAGAGTGATCAATTCTGAGTTTATCATTTGTGTTATATAAGGCTAATTTGCAATTGTATCCTGTAGTGAGAATTTTTGGTTTCTTTAAAAACACAGAAATGTTATGGGAATATGTTTTTGTTTTAATCCCAGGTGTGGGCTATGGGGCTGCTTCAGACTGTTCACTGTGGCTGATTGTGAATTGCCTTGTGCTCTCACAGGGGCATGATTTTGCAAGCTACAGATACTTTCTGCAAGTGTATGACATTTGGAATTCTGGGGCCTCTTGAGAGGCAATATAAATGCTCAAGCCCAGAAATAAGCTACAGCAGCTGCTCCTGCTGTGCTGTGCTGTGCTGTGCTGTGCTGTGCTGTGCTGTACTGCTATTGCTGCTGCTGCTGCTGCTATTGCTGCTGCTGCTGCTGCTGCTGCTGCTGCTGCGGTGGTGGTGGTTGCTGTTGTTGAGGTTTGTCAAGTGGTCATGTACAAAGAGACATGTGCAAAGGAGAAATTGAATATCCTGACTAAGATCAAACTTGTCCCAAGGAACTTGATGCCCCTAATCAGCAGGAAGCATAATAATAACAACACCCCCTTTCTCCTCTATCCTTCTTTCTCTCCTTCCTAGGGTTGGAAGGGTGGAGAGGAGTGGAAGAGTAAGGAATCCACAAAGTAGATAACGTCAGCTACAGTATCCCTTTTAAATGCTAGACCATGGAAGAAAGGCTCCATTTCCCTATTATGTGATTCTGTGATCTCAGCAATGTCATTTTGATGAGAGTACAAGGGAATAACGGGACACAACATGCTTGCTTCTACAACTGAGAAGTTAAATGATTTCCTAGTGTTGGAGACAGAGTCAGCTAAGCCATGGATTTGTGATCAGATCTAACTACAGAGAGGATCTCTAAAAGAATTACCTAGCCAACATTACCCAAGCCTGTTGTTCTCATATCTAATGTCTTTGACTGCTCAGATACACCAATCATTTTTACTTGTTTATGTGACATATTGATACAATATTTAATATATTACAGGCATTTTCAGAACTTGCAGTAAAACTCCATTTTTAGATGCTATATTATGAATTGCATCTTTATCACTATGGGTGATAAAAGTTGATACCTTTTCCCAACTGCCCTCATTTTATACAGAATAGTATGATGTTAGAACAAAGCTATAACCACAACTAAGAAAAAAAAAAAGAAAACATGGAAAAAATATAATTCTTCTGACTGCAAAGCTTTTTCAACAGCTCTCTTAAACTGCACTTGCACTCATTTTAGAAACTTTATCCCAATAATCTTAAAATGGGAAAGTATTCAATTATGTCTAAATTTAAAATCAAGACTAAAAATACCACTTAATAATAAAATAATAAGCTTTTTATAAAGTTTCTGCTCATGCATACCATGAATCCAGTAGCAGTTTAAGTTATACAAAAACATACAAAATGTTTATTTTAAATAATATGTATAATTCACAGTTTTTTGCAACATATGATAATACAATGCATGAAACTAATTAAAACTATTAAACTTGTACATTTTTATCTCCAGATACAAAGCTGACGTTTTTTATAATTTCATGATTTTTTTAAACTTTCAAAATTATCTACGATGAATCAGAATGCTCACATAAGAGGCATAAAATCTGAAACTTACTGCGGTTTGTGACTCTCCTTTCTATTCGCATTTTCAAAATTAAATTTCAAGAGTTGTTCTTGATAAGAGGAAGATATTACTCCAAACTTATTGATCACGGGTGTTTTCTTATCCGGCATAGTTACGGATTAGAAACCTAAAGAAAAATTGTAAATTCTTGTCAGAATACAATACAAAATAACAAATCATGTGCAGAACTTATAAAAATCAGGCTTACTAAGGAATTATTTAAACTGACTCATGAGGATCAAACTAACATTAGAGCCCAAGCCCATGCATTTTTTTATTATGTCACCGGATAAGTTTATCCATTCCTATGATTTGTAGTCTTTTTATAATCTGCTTTATTTGCAAAACCACTGTGTGGTGGTTTAAATACAAATGGCCCCCACAGGTTGATAAGGAGTGGCATTCTTAGGTGTGTATCAGACTGGCTCTGTTGGAGGAAGTGTGTCACTAGGGGGCGGGCTTGGAGGTCTCAGAAGCTCGTGCCTGGCCAGTGTGCCACTTCCTTTCTGCTGTCTAAGCATGCAGACCTCCAAGCTACCTCTCCAGCACCATGTCTGCCTGCACGCTGCCACAACTGATAACGGACTGAACCTCTGAACTGTAAGCCAGCCCCAATCAAATGTTTCCCCTTAAGTGTTGCCTTAGTCAGGGTGTCTCCTCACAGGAATAAAACCCTAACTTAGGCACAGGGCAAGGAGAAGAGAGCAGCTGGCTAGGACCAGGAGCTGCACAACAAGGTCTCGGTCACTGCTCTGTGCCTGGTTCTTCACTCTGTACGGGGAGCAGCTCCACCCTGAGTGCGTGAGCAGCAGCATGGAATGTGTCAGTTGTTCAGAACAAACACTGGCATAGGGCAGTCTGTCCACTAAATGCTGACGACTGCCAACACTCATTATCTTAGTGGAGGTTTGCTTTGCTTTTTTAGGTAATTTGTTAATATCCTTTTGCATTTCTTTTCTTTTGACTGTTTGGGTTATGCTTGCTCATCTCTCTCTATGAGCCATCTTTCTGAAAAATATCTGAGTGTATTTTTCATGAGTATATAAACCAAAAAAGCAGGGCATGCTATGCATATCTAGTGGAATATTTAATGCAAAAATTAAAGTGAGCAAATAGGTTGGTCGTGTTTATACTGAATTTTTTTTATTTTTAGATAGATAAATTCAAAAGCTAAACCTGTGTATCATTTAATAGTTTGATTTAAAAAAAAAAAAGTATACTCAAGTGGAATACAGAGGAATCATTCCTGAAACCATGGACAGTTACTGAACAAGAGGGTGTTCTCAGGGCCTAATCAGAAGAGAGTGGACAGACTGCCTCTCTCAGGACCGGAAGAGAGCCACAGAGCGAGGGTACTGGAGGAAGACGGTGTTTAGTGAGAGATGTGTCCTCTGGCGGAGGAATGCAGCCAGCTTGAGGCTTCCCTGAAAGATGCTTGGAGGATAGACCTCACTTCTTTGCATATTTGTGTCAAAGAAAGATAAAGCATTTATGACCATGGCAGTAGTCATCAATCAAATAACATCAACATGTTTTCAAAGATATGAAACCAAAGGAATTTTTTCCATTTTCTTTCTTTTTTGTTTTTTTGTTTTTGTTTTGTTTTGTTTTGTTTTTCCGTTTTCAAGACAAGATTTCTCTGTGTAGCCTTGGTTGTCCTGGACTCACTTTGTAGACCAGGCTGGCCTTGAACTCAACAGTGATCCTCCTGCCTCTGCCTCCGAGTGTGGGATTACAGGTGTGCGCCACGGCACCTGGCAAATGTTTTCTCCTTTTCAAACATTATTTTTCATAGGGTAGGGTCTTCTGTATCCCAGGCTGGACCTCAATTTATTATGTAGTTGAGGATAACCTTGAACTTCTGCTCCTACGTTCTCTACCTCCCAGATGCTGGGATTACAGCCGTGTGTCACCAGCCTGGCTCCTGTGGCAGGAGGGAAACAGTGCTCTGTGCACACTAGGCAACATTTTACCACCTTTATCGTACAGGCGTATCAATCAAGTTTGATATTTTCAAACTATTGAAACAAAAGTATGTTCTTTCTGAATGCGTGCTGTGTAAGGAAGAAATAAATGTTACTCCTTCTATGTCACCTCAATATTTTTTTAAAAGTTCAAAACTAAAAGAATTTTGAAAGAAAGCACTAAGTTAAAAAGCCAGCAGAAAGAACCTTCACCTTTGTAGTGTCTCTTAATGAGGCACTCTATTACTAAGACTAGCAGACTGAAATGTGTTCAGTTTTGAAAGCAATAGCTAAGGACTACATCAAAGCTGTTTTCTTATAAATGGTTGATTCTGCAAAACAAACATTAGCTCTCAAAACCCTTTTCAGGAATGCCATATTTCACTCTGTTTAGCTTTTGTTTACAAGACAGGAGCACAGTCACAGACAAACTAGGTTACAAATCTAGTAACCTTTTTCATTGTGACTTTTTAAATAACACATATCTCGAACCCTGGCAATTGCTACACTGCTGTGTAATTTTAACATAATGTATAGCTTAAGGTAGAATTATTGGGGCCCGTGAGATGGCCCTAGGGTCAGAGGCACTTGCTGACAAGCCTGAAGACCTGAGTGGGATCCTCAGATCCTACATGTAGAAAGAGAAAATCAAAACTTCTTGGAAGTTTTCCTCTGACCTCCATATGCATACAATAGTGTGTGCATGAACGCACGCACACACACACACACACACACACACACACACACACACACGTGTGTCAGCACTCAAGGCGGTGAAACCTGGAAGAAGGTAGCTGATAAATGAGGCAGACTAAAGTCTCATGCAATAGCTAACTATATTTGGAGCATCAGGCTATTTATACGCTGAGGGTTGAGAGAAGTCACGTGAGTAACTCATCCAACCTCAGGGACAACCCGCATGTGGGAAAAACATGTTTTTACATGGAGGTACGCAAACAAATAACAGCCAGCTGTTGTGAATAATCTGAAGTGAACTCACGCCTATCTGCTGCACCTGGGAGGGGCACAAAAGCACACCCCAAGAACAATTCCTTGGTTTGGAAGAAACGGTGGTCACCAGAGACTCTTGTTTTCTTGGAGTTTTCTCACAAGCACGCTTTCTCTCCTTGCCCAGCTTTCATCTTAGACCATGTTCCAACAATACACAAATAAATCTGATTTTTAAAGACCCCAGAATAACAAGAATCATTGTATACAAGTAAAAGTAGCGGTGAACAATTTAAAACTGAGAGAGGCTGCATTTCTTTTTAGAGAAGTTGCTAAAAATTAAGCCTGTATGAGACACCAGCAGTGACGAGCATTGTCTTGGAATGAGAGTCTGTCAAAGACGAGGAATAATTCAGACAAGCAAAGAACTGAACAAACTTTTTTAATATTTATTTTGTGTACATTGGTGCTTGACTGTATGTGTGTCTGTGTGAGGGGGTCAGATCCCCTGGAACAGGAGTTACAGACAGTTGTGAGCTGCCGCGTGGGTGCTGGGAATTGAACCCAGGTCCTCTGGAAGAGCAGCCAGTGCTCTTAACGGCTAAGCCACCTCCAGCCCCTGAACAAACTTTTTTTTAAAAACAAAAGCCAGGGACCTTAGTCCTACCGTGTTATTGATCTGACCTTAGCCAGCCAATGGACTTCAAAGCACATTTCTTACCAAACATGCCATCCAGGTGAGGCCATGGCTGGTCTGCCATTTTCACCTCCCGGCTTTATTGAGGTGTAGCGTACTTAGGGAATAGACTGCAAAGCTTTGAATATGTAGATGTGAAAAGACGACCGTAGCTAACAAAACTGTGTATCCCCTCACATGAAGACTATTTATCTGTGTGGCGAGGATATTTAAGACTCTTCTCAGAAATATTCATTATACTTTGTTCAACTGTGGTCTCTGGGTTGTACGGTATCTGCAGATCTCACCCTTCCTGTCTAACTGAGCTGTGTGCCTTTGGCTAAGAGTTCCATGTCTACCTCAGGGAAACGCCTTTCTACTCTCTGCCTTTTGAACTTGACATTCTGGGTCAAACACAAGTGAGATCATGCAGTTTTGTTTTGTTTTGTTTTAAATCTGGCTCATTTTGCTCAGCAAAACGTCTTCCATCCATTTTTGTCACAAATTAGTCTTTTTCTTCCTTCGGGCCTATCTATTATTCACATATGCATAGTATATTTTTCCCCCACTGATTTACTAACAGACAGCTGTGTTGATTCCCCCGTCTCAGCTCTTCTGCTACAGTACACACACCCCTTTGGGACAGTTTTCATTTCCTTTGACGACGTATCCAGCAATGGGGCCTGAGTTAGTCTTTATTCCTTCCATATCAACTCTCACTTCTGTGTTTGCCATCTAGAGTTCTAACTTTGGAGACACTCGGCAAAGAACATAACCAGGAGCACCTACACGTATTACACAGAATTATGAGACACTGAATGAGTGCTGTCTTGTGCCTCTAATTTGTGGGAATTTATTTTTGTGGTGACAGAAACACTAAAACAAAAATATATTATCTATCAAAGTAATATTCAAGCATAATGGGTTTGTCAGTACAGAATCAACTTCCATACAAAATCATTAATTTTAGTTTCACAGAATTTAATAGGAAAACATAGGAACTACTATTTTAAAACTGAAAACAATATTCATGTTAGATAAAAGTTGAAATTAACATCTTAAATTGATTTTAAAATTTTAAATATCTGTCATACCTGTCATGATTCCTATGAGATTTCTTTTTTACAATGATTGTTATTAAAATAAAATGTATAAATAGCAATATACTCATTAGTCTGTGCAAACAATATTAAGAAATTAAGTATATAAAGAAATCGAATAAAATGTAAGAACATCGTGTTCTTTACTTAATTTTTTTCTCTATTACCTTCTCACTACTGTGACAAAAACAAAGTTACGTAAGGAACAAACGAGTTCTTTTGGCTCACAGTTTGAGCTGGCACGGTGGCAGGAGAATGAGGCAGCTGGTTAGATCCACATTCAGGAAACAAGAGAGGATGTCTTGGTCAGGGTTTCTATTGCTGTAACAAAACACCATGACCAGAAAAGGGTTTATTTGGCTTACACTTCCAGATCACAATCCATCATTAGCGGAAGTCAGGACAGGAACTCAAGCAGGGCGGGAACCTGGAGGCAGGAGCTGATGCAGAGGCCATGGATGGTGCTGCTGACTGGCTTGCTTCCCATGCCTTGCTCAGCCTGCTTTCTTACAGAACCCAGGACCACAGCCCAGGGATGGCCCCACCCACTCTGAGCTGGGCCCTCTCCCATTGATCACTAATTGAGAAAATGCCTTACAGCTGGATCTCAGGGAGATAGTTTCTCAAATGAAGCTCCTTCCTCTCTGATGGCTCTAGCTTGTGTTGAGTTGACACACAAAACCAACCAGTACAACTGACCCCTGCCAACTTGACACACAAACACATCGCTATTAAGCCACAACCCTTCCTTTCCTGTTCATCCCCAAGATCTCACAGGAAAAACATAAATAGCCCACAGTCTTTACAAAGTCAAACATCAAAATTTCAATCTCGTTAAAACATCCAGTCTCTCTATAAAATCCAAAATCTCCTTCATAAGTTCAAAGTAAGCTGTGGGCATCTGTAAAAGTCAAATTTAAATTAAATAGCTTCTTCAAGAGGGAAGAACCAGGGCACAGTCACAATCTGAACTGAGCAAAACTAAATTCCAACCGTATAAATGACTCAAATCGACAATGCCGGGGATTTGCCCTCATCTTGTGGGGTCACTTCTCCGGCTCTGCCCTCTGTGGCACACAGCCTGTCTTCTCTGCTCCGGCTGGCTCCACTCCGTGGCTGCTGCTGTTCTTGGTGGTCACCCCATGGCTCTGGCATCTCCAAAACGATGGGATCTTCTGTGCAGCCGGGCTGCACATTCACCAGTAGCCTCTCATAGGCTCTCTTCATGGTGCCAAGCCTCAACTTCTCCGCATGACCCCTTCAGTCCTGGGCCTTCATCTGCCACTGAAGCTGCACCTTCAGCAATGGCCTCTCCTGGCCTCTCATGGTGCCAAGCCTCAGCCGCTCTCCATGACCCCTTCATGATTTCAAAACCAGGACCGCCTGGGTGAGTCTTACACATTACCAACCCCAGCTGCCAGCACGAGGTACGGCCATGGCCTCCTGTGGAGCACAGTTTCTATGTGCTCTCAGAAAACTTCACCACTGATGTCTTAGCTCCGGCTCACCACCATCAACTGTCCCAGGAATAAAAGTTTCACCTCAGTAGTTCTGGTATCTTGTTAATCAAAACTGATTGTCCAGCCTCCACTAACCAGAACCACAGCCTCTTAAACCAAAATAGCAACAGCCCTGATAGAGTCTTTAATCCTCCCTCTGAAATTTCACAAGCCAGGCCTCCGTCTCCGCACTGCTCTCAACATTCTCGTATTCCAAGCTCCTACAGAACATCTACCGAGCTCTCAACACGCAATGGATTTTCTAACCCAAAGTTCCAAAGCCTTTCCACAATCTTCCCCAAACATGGTCAGGTCACAGCAAAACCCCACTATGCTGGTACCAACTTGTCTTAGGGTTTCTGCTACTGCTGCGAAACACCATGTCCAAAAAGCAAGTTGGGGAGGAAAGGGTTTTATTTGGCTTACATTTCCACAGGGCTGTTTATCACCAAAGGAAGTCAGGACAGGAATTCAAGCAGGGCAGGAACCTGGAGGCAGGAGCTGATGCAGAAGCCATGGATGGTGCTGCTGACTGGCTTGCTTCCGATGCCTTGCTCAGCCTGCTTTCTTACAGAACCCAGGACCACAGCCGAGGGATGGCCCCACCCACCATGATCACTAATTGAGAAAATGCTCTACAGCTGGATCTCATGGAGGCGTTTCGTTTCCTCAACCGGAGCTCCTGCCTCTCTGATGACTCCAGCTTGTGTCAAGCTGACACATGAAGCCAGCCAGCATGGAAGGACACTGCTGCCCAGCTCCCCTTTCACTGCTGTCTCGGACTCCAGCCCAGGAAACAGTGCTGCCTACAATTTGGATAGACCTACCCCCTTCAGTTAACCTCACTAGAAAATCCACATAGACATGGCCAGGGCCTAGTTACCACCGTGCCTCTAAGACCCGTTAGGTTAACAACCGTGATTAAGCCGTGAAGGTCATCTGTCCCATTAAGAAGATGGATATTTAAAATCATGATGTTTGTTCTGTGTGCACATATGAGGTTCTCGTTTCATAATGACTTTATAGTTTTGAGAGCAGTTTGAGACGACATAGAATCTGATACAGATCCTTCCCCCGAACCCGTATGGCCTCCTCCATTATCCACATCCCCTGTGGGAGAAGTGTGTTGGGTGCACCGGGAAGCTACGGTGATGGAATATTATCATTCAGTGCACCGGTCATGCTGAGCCCGTTCATCCATCCTTCTCTCTCACCCCTGCACCTAAGACGGTGGCTCTCTCTCCCTGAAGCTCCACCTTGTCTGTGTGGAATCACACAGCCTTGGGTCTCTTCAGATCTGTCCTTTCAGGTCTGAGTGTTCACTCACGGAGCTTCTCAGCTGTTCACGGCATGTGCTGGCACCTCTCCAGTGGGAGATAACCTCCTAGTGCATGGATGTACAAGCTGCCTTCTCTGTCTACTGAAGGGCATCTTTGTGGCTTCCGATACTTGGCAGTTATAAATAAGGCTGTGACGGCACAGGTGTGCAGGGTTTTCCACAGACGTGTGTTTGGACTCATCTAGGTAAGTACCCAGTGTGTGACCGCTGGGTTGCAAGTGTTCAATATGCTTTGTTTTATAAGAAACTTCTGTCGTCTTCCAGGGTGGCTGTGCCATTTTTATTTCCTAACCAGCTGACGGAGAGTCCTTATCGTCCATAGTCTCATCAGCTTTTACATTGTCAGTGTCTGAGATTTGGCCACTCTGATAAATGTGTAGTATATTCATTGTTTGGGTTTTTTTTTTTTTTTCAATACTCAAAGCTTTTTTTTTTTTAATAACTGTAGGATCCAGGGTTAGTTTTTGTAACCATGCCTCACCCTTAGGCCTCTGGCATGCTCGAACTTCAGACCTTGGAGCAGACATAAGGGTTTGGTGTAGCTGTGTGGGGTTCCTGGGACCCTTCAAGGACCAGACAGGAGCATGGTGCTACAGCCCTTGGGAGGCTCCAGGGCCAGCTGGCTGAAGGTGAGGATCTTACTCCCAGCCTTGAAGATGCCACCCATGGCACGCCTGCTCACCTGCGGTGCACACACCTTCAGCCTGGACATTTCCAGAATCCGTACGCCATCTGTGACCATCCCCGAAACCACAGCTGTTTCGTTCTCCCAGCCAGGAAGCTTGTCTTTTGGACCATCAGGGCAGGGACAGAGGAGGCTGGTTATTGCAACTCATGAATAACCTTTTCAGCACAACCTGACTGAAGGCGGAGTTGGTTCACCTGACCAGCCCCTGCGGGTAGATGTCCTAGCCCCAGGGCTCTTTGCGCCAAACCTTTCAGTCCTTGTTGGGGCGAATGTCGACACCCATAATGGCACCTCCTCCTTGGCCAGATCCAGAAAGCTATAGTAACTGTTTGAGTTTGCATTTCCATGATTACACGTCACTGGGGTGGCTTTATGCTTTATCTGTCCTGTGCACATCCTCTTTGGTGAGGCGTCTGTGAAGGGTTTTGTAACCAGCTGTGCATTTTCATCCTATTTAGTCATAAACAGTGATGTGTATGTCTCTGTATGTGTCTCATAGCGTTCTTTAGTGGATGTAACTTCTATTCCATGAATGTCTCCTCACTCAGAGCGCTATCTGAAAGTCATTGGCACACTCAGGGTCCTATACGTTTTCTTCTGCATATAAACCAGGTGATGACACTTACGTCACTAATCACTTTTTTAAAGTACATTATTTAGACAATAATCTACTCCAACACGTGTAGGCTAAAATGGACACACTGACATTATCATAGTTTCCAGACGCAGAGCAGGGGCCTCCAGGGATGCCAGACTTCAGGGAAAGATGAAAGAGAGAAAACATATGCACCTGGGGAGTTTTCAATATTGACTCCACTGATGTGCTTTTCCCAGAAGGTTGGAGAGAAAGGGACCCCCTACAAAGAGGGAGTGGGGAGGAAAGAGGCAAGGAGAGCAGGAAGAGGGGGGGATGGCAGAGAGCAAGGGGTAATCTGGAGACGTGAGAGGAGTGTAAAGACACAGTCCTCAGTAAGAGGGTTAGGAGAGCAGTCAGGACCCAAGGAGCCTGTGGGCCTGCTTTCTGGGTCCCTTTGTCCAACGACCACTCAAGTTTCAGTTTGCTTGCAAAGTGGATGATAATAGCTAGTGAGAGCTGTGTGTAGATTCCCAGGTGAAACACTTGAAATGTATGTAAGTATGTAGTATCCTATCATGGGAGCCAGGAGATAAATGAAGTATGATTGATAGACACTAAGCACGTATGTATACAGAGTATGTGTTTTTCTCCAGAAGTTTACTCTGTGTCTTCGAGCCCAAATTCCCTGATATTTAGAAGTAAAATAAATGTTTAGAAAACACCTGCTAGACAAGATTAGTAAACATAGGTTTCCAGTTGTAAGTTCGGGAGATACAGGACAGTGGACTAATCAACGAGGACGTGAATCTCTCAACCTCCGCCTTAGTCACTGCTCTATTACCATGAAGAGACACCGTGACCAAGGCAACCCAAAGCAGACAGTGTTTCATTAGAAGCTTCCGGTTTCAGAGGGTGGGTCCATGACCATCAAGGCAGGGAGCGGGACAGCAGACAGGCAGGCTTGGGGCTGGAGCAGTGGCTGAGGGCTTACACCCAATCAGCAAGCAGTGGGCGGCTTTTGGAACTTCAAAGCCTATCAAGGCCATGCCTCCTAAGCCTTCCTCAAAAACCATCCACCAACTGGGAATCAGATACTCAGATAAATGAACCTGTGGGGACCAATTCATTCAAACCACAGCTTCTAATACGCTATTCGGTTACAAACAGAACCTAGAACCTTGCAATAAGGTTTCCTGCAATATACATTTGTACCGTTTTTCTCCCATCTAAGGATACTAACAGGCAGGCTGAGTGTTGACTTGTGAAAATGGGAGGCAGAGATTGATGTCTATGAACGCCCAGACAATTTCAAATGCACCTAGAAAATAAAAATGAACCAACATCTTGGGGGAGTTGTCAAATATATGAAAAGTGTGTGTGTGTGTGTGTGTGTGTGTGTATGAAATCTGTGGAAATCACAACACAAAATGTGAAAGGCTAAACTGGACTTCATAAGCTGAATTATTTCCCTTTTAATTTACCGCCAAGCTATAGCCTTTACGCTATTTTCTGAATGGGAAGATGCTGTAAAACTGATATGTTTATGTTAATAGGGCGTTTACATTTTAAATTTCCTTTGATTCCCTAGAAATAAAACTTTAAGTGAATGCAGTTGGTCTAAGACAGGACTGATCTCTTTTTTAAGTAAATAAAACATCCCTTCAAATGGTGAGATGGAATGGAAAACCACGGTTACTGCTGTGTCAACTGTCCCGGGACCCAGCCTTCCTCCTGATGCCCCTGTGGAGGAAGGTCTCAGGTCGCGCCGACATCTTCTCTATGTCTCGCAAGGCGGCTGCAACAGCCGCAGTACATCCCTGAGCTTTGTCTCGAGTATTTTATACCAAGTGGACAAAAGAAAAGCCTGATTTTAGATTTGCTACTTAGAAAGACGTGATTTTCATATTAAATGATATTTACTTTTAAATACGTTCAAATCCAAAAAGGAAATCGAGAAAAGTCAGAGAAAAGGAGCGGCAAGCAGTGATCTGCTGGCCTGAGAAACCAGCAGACCTTTTGCTCTGCTCTTCCCTGCTCCTTCCTCACTAGCGCCCGCCCCTGCCACGCCCTGGGAGTCAGGTCTCTCTTGCCCAGCGTCATCTTTCCGCTTCTCTCCCTGTGCCTGCAGGCTCCCACTCAGGCTCCCACTCAGGCTCCCGTGTGGGGTGCTGTGTGCCTGTGCGTTGTGCAAACCAGCGCCTTAACTTTAATCCTGGCTTCACCCCAGGCTATCAACTCCAGGTTTATCCGTTTCCTCACATACCAGAGAGAATTACAGTGCTAGCTCTAGATTCTGGGCCCTAAGTTTCCAAACGGAAAGACGGTTCATTGCTGGGAGAACTTGGAAAGGGTCCGGGAGGGGTATGAGCTTCATCAAGACACATGGTACACTAACTAGTATGAGATTCAAAAAGAGGGAGCACACTATGTTTTCAAATTTAAAGAAGGAATTGGTGATCCTTCAGGGCTGGTGAAGGCAGAAAGTTCGCAGAAGCTTCTGGGCCCTTTGTCTAAAAGCAACTTTATGAAACTAAACTAAATAAATAAACGTGATCAACACCCTCCCCACGAGGAAACACACACATGCAGCTGCTTTGCACTTTTTAGAATGTAGTCAAAAAAAAGGAGGCTGAGTCTCTCTGTGACTCCAAAAAGGTAAACAAATTGTGGCCGGAGCTCACGTCTCCATGGCCACTGGGAGGTACACAGCTACAAGAAAAGGCGAGAGAAAACCCCCGCAGAAAGTACAGACAGCACTCTGAACGACGTGGCACATTGAAATGGGACTATAGAGGACACACTGAAGCATGAGAGGGTGTATGTTCTCTCCAAGGACACTTTTTAAATCTTAAGCACATTTTGTCCCCACAGTGAAGGCTTTTAACACCTGCAGGGGATCTGTAGAGTCCATTGGGCTCCTTGACAGCAAAATATAACTAAATTAGAAATGTCCCAAAAATTAAATTAACCCTTCATAGATAGGAAAATAAAAATTGCCGGCAGCAGTGGTGCACACCTGTAATCCCAGCACCTGGGGAGGCACAGGCAGGCAGAGCTCTGTGAGTTCGAGGCCAGCCTGGTCTACAAAGCGAGATAAGGCTACATAGAGAAATCCTGTCTCAAAAAACAAACAAACAAAAAACCCAAAAACCAAAAGAAGAAAAAGAAAATCAGTTTTCTCCCTCTTATATATAAGTTGCATTTTCCTGATTCCTTCTGCATTTTACAAACTTTTTTTTTTTTTTTTTAAACTGACCATTTGAGGCAATACATTACAGTAGCAGTTACGGGCATGGATTCTCTCTCCACATCTAGAGGTTGTTTTTCTCCTTTGCCTGGGCTTGGGCACATGTGCTTTGGCGAGGCCGTTTTAGTAAACTCTATTCCGTTTCCATGTGAGGCCTTCGGCACCCCTCAGAAAGCACAGCTGTGGGCATGCGCACAGCATCCCAAGGGTAACAGCAGGTTTGGCAAGCCCTCTGTCTTTCCTTTCTCTTTCTATTAAACCGTGAGCCTCACTCTGTGTTAGAGTCAACCATTAGTCTCCAGGAACTATCAGACGATCATTTCATTACTTTAAAAATGTTCTGCAGAACGAATTGCTCAGCAAAATGACTGGTCTAGCTCGGTTTCCTGTTGCCATGATAAAAATACTAACAGCTGCTTAGGAGAAGAAAGGGTTTATTTCCACGTACAGGACACAGTCCCATCATTGAGGGCAATCAAGGGGGAATTTCCATCAGGGCTTGCAGAGAAAACACAAAGGAACATGAGTGCTCTGCTGTCTTACCGGCTCGTGCTTAGCAAGCTTTCTAATGCAACCCAAGACTACGTGCCCTAGGGATGGTGCCGCCCACCGTGGGCTGGTTCCTCCTACGTCAACTGATAACCAAAGCAATCCTCAACAACAATCTGACCCGGACAGTCTGTCAATGGAGACTCCCTTCTCACACAATTTCAGGCTGTGCCGGGTTGGTGGTTGAAGATAACTAAAACACTGACCCAATTAAATTTGGATATGGGTTGTTTTGAGGCCAGTTTTAAAAAAAAAAAAAAAAAAAAAAAAAAAAAAAACTGCCTTACATCCCAGATCTCGTGTAGGCATTTTCTCAGTTGAAGTTCTTTCCCATCAAATAAGCTGTTCGTGTGTCACGCTGACATGAGCCTAGCCAGCGCAGCACTATAGCCAGATCATGTGGCGGATCTACTTCTAGCTTTTTGAGGAACCTCCACACTGATCTCTGGGGTAGCTCTCCCAGTTTTCACCCCCAAGGTGTGATTAAACGTTCCTCTCTCCCTACATCCATGTCAGTATCTGTCATCATTTTTTTTTAATTTATTTCATTTTAACCCTTTTGACTGGGGTAAGAAAAGTTAGTTCTTTTAGTGAGAGTGCCCCATGTCCTCTCTCTCTCTTTCTGCTTTTCTCCTTGGGTAATGTCCCCCGAGGCATTACTGTAACAACTGAGGTGCAGAGTGGCCCTCTCTTGGGGTGGCTTTCATGGTGACCCTCTAAGATGAGCTGGAGTGAGGGGTGTGGGGTCACCAGTGTTCTTTACTGCATGAGTGCTGAGTCTCCTTTCTGTGGGGTGAACACGGGCCCCCAACCCCTCAGCCACAGCATCAGAAATGGCACATGGAACTCAGATTGGAGGGTTAGAAAGACGAGCAAACCGCCCGTGGTGGCCAGGCACACCCACTGTGATCGAGGAGGTGCTCCAGGGAGAGGGATTCCCACTGTCTTAGTCATGATTCCAAAGTGGCTCGTTGGAGGAGCAATGCTGGGGGTTAGTGGCAGGCCCCGTTCCTGAAGGGATCCCCCATGGCCCTTGGGTGCCTTCCTCTTACTGGGGGGCGCTGGCTGCCCACCCATGCGGAGAATCCACCAAGCCCAACGGAAGCTTTCAAACACAGCCTCATGGAGTCTGTGTCGTTAGTTCCTGGTCATTTCCTGGCGGCTACGATCCAATGTGAGCTGTGGCCACAGAACAGTGGGAACGCCAACAGGCTATGATGATTGGGACTTTTTACATTTCTTGCTTCGGGTTTTGGGTTGGGGGTTGGATTTTTTTGTTTTTGTTTGTGTTTATGTGGTTGTTGTTTGTTCATTTTGTGTATGTGTGTAAGCCAACAAAAGGAGAAGTATCAGACCCTAATTTAATTCCGCTTGTACACTGTTGAATTCATTTGGATACTATTTTGTTAAGGATTTTCAGACCTATGTTTAAAAGATTTTGGTCAATAGCTTTCTATTTCTTAGTCCCTATTTTAGCCACAAGTAAACTATCAGCTCTGCCTAGTTCTCTCCGGCACATATTTTGCCCCCTGCCGTGACAGGTGCCATGACCGTGCTCCGGGATCTCACTCTCCCTTTATTTACTGCAGCCCCCCTGTATACACGGAGGCAGTGCCCTTGGCTCGGTAATCTTGGCAAGACTTTTGATTCATTTTCTTCCGCAACTAGACGTTGTATCTAAACCTTTTTGTAAATCATTTCTTTTCCTTTTTGAGGCTATAATGTAATTATATTGCTTCCCTTCTCCTCTCCTCTCTCCAAATCCTCCCAACATTCTCCTCCTCACCCACTTTCAACTTCACAGCCTCCCTCTCCCTTTTTCATTAATTGTTATTATATTCATATATGTTTCTAAATCTAAATGGGAAACTTTGGGAAAGTCTGCCTTTCTGATAAATCCATGGAGACTTCTTTCCTTCTATTTCTTCTGCCTTCCTGCATGATAGAAGAGCGGCAGAGGAGTAACCTTGCTGTCTAGAAATGGCCAGGAAGATGAAAAGCACAAAGGAAAACGACCAACAGAAGCGCAGCGCCACAGGACACCGAGGCCACCGGGAAACTACAACAAAGCTCTCCAACACCTACAGTTATGTTGTTATAAAAAGGACAGATCCGTGTTTCAGTAACCTACTGGAGTTAAGTCAGGGGAGATGCATTTCATCAAACACAACCCTATGCTGCTTCTTATAATCCTGAAAAACAAATTCACTATTTCTTCAGGGAACCTTCTAGAATGAATGATCCTAACTCTGACATGGGACTTCACAGCTTAGGAAGTGCTTTCACATCAACCTTGTCGCCAGAGTACATCTTCCTCCACCACGTTATCTCTCTGGAGTTGACACAATCTAGCCTCATGCTGTCAGTGCAGGCCAATGATCCTCAGGCCTCCACCTCCAGCCTGACTTCTCCTGAGATCTAGATTTAGATCTAGATCTAGATCTTTTCAGACTGAGTTGGACACCCAGGTTGTAGACAAATACTTAGAAAGCCTTCCTGCTCTCAGACCCCCAAACACTGCTCTTAACCTGGGATTTCTGCTTGAAATTCACAAAGAAACTGAGTTATTCTCAAATCTCTGTTCCCTAAACTACAATCAGTCCTATACTCACACCTATTCTACACCAAAAAAAACCATCCATCACCACCTAATGGCTACCATTTGCATTTAGGGAGCTGCAATTAAAAACATCTCATTGGTCTTCTATAGACAGGCATTATAACAGGAAAATCAATGATAATTTTTAGTTATTCAGATAGTTATAGTGCCTCTGCAAGAGGCCAAATACCATGCTTTCACAAAACATCTGCCACGTCACAGCAGGAAACCAGTAGTCCTGAACAGGAAACACGAATGTAGCAACTGGCTTGTGTTACTGCTAAAATGCAATACAAAGTAGGAAGAATAAAAGAATTCATTAACCTGCTACAGTTGTTTTGATTTTTTTGGGGGGGGCGGGGGGGTTGTACTGAATCAACAAGAAACTTTTGAAGAAATGAACCCGGTTGTTGCAGAAGAAGGAGGGGAAAAAATTACACTGTAGTTGGTTTAACACAGTAATTCCTGAAAGTGTGGCGTGGAATATAACCTCTTACACTGAATTCAAAGCGCTGTGATTAAATAAGTCTAACCACCGGCCTAGACCGAACACTGGACTGAAAAGGTTTATGTAGATTATCAGTCTGTAAGATTTGGGGGTTTATTAATACGTGTGCCTGTGCTCTGAATCTCCTTGAATGACAGACAACGTGATGTGAAATTTAGAACACTACTTCCCGGAATCACATGAATGACACATTTTGGAAAATGTTCGGCAGTCATCGGCGAAATGAAACTCCAGCACTCACCTTGAAGCAAAAGAGTTATGTGGGAAGTCAAAACGCTCCTGACACGCTCGTTGCTCATGCTGAAGTAGCTCCAAGTAGAGAGAGAGAGTGGTTGCTTGGAAATCTGTCTCTGGCCTCCTTTTAAACGTTCAGTTGAAACAAGCTTTGGAATGTATAGTCGACTTAAACGGCAGCTTCTGAGAACTAGAGCAGATGAAAATTAGACCAAGCCCGCGGAAGTGTATCTTGCATCAGGGGATTGAAATTATACCCCTAGGGAGCAAAGGGTAATTTGACCGAAGACCACGAGATGACAGCGTCGGTCAGGACTTCGATGACAGACAGATTTCTACCACGCTCTTAGCTATTCCTGCAAACGCTCCCCGGTTGATAACCTTGACGTTATTTTCAAGGTTACTCCTGTTCCGTTTCGGTGTGGGTTTGCTTTAATTATTCCCTGCCCTTGACACGTGCTGATCTTCAGGTCAGACTTTCCTCTTTGGAAATCCAGAAGTGGATGTGTACAAAAGAAAGAAGGATGAGGAGGTGGCGAGGGGAGGGGGCAGGCGCAGGAGGGAGAAGCTGACAGGCTGCTGGGGCCCGCGAAGACTGAGCAGACAGGCAGCCCGGATGCCCTGGGACAACCACTAAAGCCCCCTCCACCGTCTACACCCTCCCCCTCACGCCGCCTCCACCCAACGACCTAGCAGGGCACAGGCCTCTTCCAATAACCAGGGCTTTGGGGTCCTGAGAGGTGAGGTATCTCTGGGAGTCTGGGTCACCAACGGGCGGGACAGTACTCTGAATCCCCAAGTGACCAGCTAGAGGAGCTACAACTGCTCACCCCTGCGCTCGGGTCTCCCGGAACCCGACTGGTTGCTAAGGACGCTGTGCAAGTAAGTCCTGGAGACCGTCGGTTGAACTTTCCCCGTCTCGTCCCGAGAAGGGCTTAGCCAGTCACAAGCTGTCGGTGAAATTCCACCCGCTCTTCCCCGCCCACTCCCACCCCACCCTCACCCCTCGCGCGCTCTGTTTCTAAACAATAAATGCGAACAAACAAAAAAAAAAATTTAAAAATGAAAACCCTCCTTCCTTGGCTTTTAGGCACACAGCTCTGACTCCGCGTGGCCACCGTGGGTGCTGTGTGTGGCCGGCCAGCAGCCGCCCGAGTGGCTGGGCAGCACCTAGTTTCCTGCCGCGTCCGCTGGCAATTCTCCCTGCAGAGAGCCGGGACTGGCCGCAGCAGTCGGTCACCAAAGCAGCCGGGGTGTCCTGACACACGCTGACCACAAGGGGGCGAGCTTGAACTCAACGGCTTAAAACCATCCCGCAGGGTTATGGGAGTCCTAGGCCCACAACTGTAAGGTTATCGGAGTCCTGGACCAACAACCGGAGGAGAGATTGTGTTTCTCCAAATGCCCACAACTGCAAGCGCTGAGGGAAGATATTTCTAGTTACCCGGAAAGCCAGCGTACATACATCTTCCGATGACACAAATTCCCTAAAAGTAACTGGACGCTTGAAGAAAGAGAACCACAATGGAAACTGTAAATACATCAACCTGAACTACAGTATCGAATAAGTCTTTCGTATTTTTTTCGGGTGAGGAGGAGGGAACTGTCATAGTTTTTTATTTGAAAAAAAAATTATACAATATATTATTCTGATCATATTTTCGCTCCCTAACTTCCTCCCAGACCGTCCCCCAACTCCCTACCGGCCTAACTGTATGTTCTTTTCTCTCTCTTTCTCTTTTAAACAAAAGAAGTAGACACACACAAACAAAACACCTACAAAAACTGAAGACAAAAAATAAACAAGCAAAAGACCATCAAACACAAAAATGCCCAAACGAAGCGGGATGAGAGGAACGGGCTGAAAAACGCTGCTAGGTTTGAGTTGGCCAACTGCTTTTGGGCCCGTGGTCTGCCCTGAAGTGCTGGTTTAAAATACACTGACAGGCTCCATCCGAGAAGGGGATTTCTCTTTGCCAGAGGGCAGAAACTGTAGACAGCTTCTTGGATAAGGACGGGAGCCTGTGCTCACTGCCGCCTCTCAGTGCAGGAGCCTCTGCTGGCTTAGACCTGCAGCCTGGCTGGAAACTGCTGCCTCCGGCCCTGTGTCTTCACAGGTGTTGCTGTGCCCGGAAGACAGTTTCCTTGGAGTTGTCTGTCACATCTGCCTCTTACAGCATTTCCACCTGTTCTTCTCCCTCTGAATGGTTCCTGAGCCTTGAGTTGAGGGGTTAAATTAAGACATGTCATTTAGGACTGAGTACTCCAAAGCCTCTCACTCCCTGCACACTGGCCAGGAGTGGAGTCTTGGCTCTCATCTCCTGCAAGAAGAACTGTCCCCCATGGTGGCTGAGCGAGGCACTTCTCTGCGGGTAGAGCAGATCAGCAATAGGAGTAATTTTGTTGCTATGCTCCTCTAGAAGAATAGCAGGGTTGGAGGACTAGGCTGGCCCCACCCCCCATGACCTACCTAGTCCCCACTTCCTAGCCACCTTAGCAGGATCAGGTAAGGATTCCGTCTCATGGAGTGGGCCTTAAATCCAATCAAAGGGTGCTTGACCACCTTCAGTTGTCTCATTGCTCTAGCTAAGGCTCCGGGTACTATATTGAGTAGGTATGGAGACAGTGGAAAACCTTGTCCGGTCCCTGATCTTAGAAGAAATCCTTCTGAGCTTCTCTCCATTTAGAATGATGTTGCCTGGGGGCTTGTTGTAAATTGCTTTTACTATAATGAGGCATGTCCCTTGCGTTTTTAGTCTAAGACTTTTTTTTTTTTTTTTTTTTTTTTCCCTGAGAAAGGATTTCTCTGAGTAGTTTTGGCTGTCCTGGACTCTGTTTGTAGAACAGGCTGGCCTCAAACTCACAGAGATCTACCTTCCTCTTCCTCCCCGAGTGCTGGGTTAAAGGTATTCACCAGCATCCCTGGCTTCTCCAAGACTTTTACCTTGAAGACAAGTTGGATTTTTGTCAAAGGCCTTTCTGCATCATATGGCTTTTATCTTTCAGTCTGTTTATATGATGGATTACTGTAGAATGATCCTTAATATTTAATACTTATTTATATTATTAGTAAAGCAGCGGCTACTCCCTAACCAGCTATCTACCCAAATAACCACACAGAGAGACTGGTATTTTTTTTTTTTAATTAGCCTTGAGCACAATGCTGAGCAATAATTACTCCATCCTAAACACCCCAGCTGGTATAGCTTCCTCCCCTTCCCACAGTATTCTTGCCTGTTACTATCCTAGGTCCGGTTCATTTCTCCTGATCTTCCCAGCCTCTACAACAGATTATTAGTTTATTGTTTTGATAAATGTTTTAATCCCTGTATCTCTGGGATGAAGCCTACTTGATCATGGTAGATAATCTTTTTTCTGTATTCTTTGATTCAATTTACAAGTATTTTACTGAGAATTTTTGCATCTTTGGTCATAAGGGATTGTAATGAAAGGTTGGTTCCATTAAAAACTCAGTTACGTTATGTAAATATGCTTTTGTTTTAATCTCAAGTGTGGGATTTTAGTTTGGGCTTTAGTGTGCCCACAGAGGATAACTGCCTCATGCGGAGCATGGTCTTGGTTAGCTGGTAACGGCCTGCCTCATGCAGCACAGAGAGGGGCATGGCCTAGGACTTGAGGGATATAAATAAGAGAATCCGGAAAGAGAGAAGGTCGCATATGGCACGTGGCAGTTTGGAGAGGTCAGAGATGGACAGCATGGCCATTTGGAGCAGCCAGATGAAGAAAGACTCTTGGCTGCATCGAAGATTGGTATAGCCCCTAACAACCCATCAGCCCTAAACAGCTGGGAGAAGTAAAGGGGTCTGCGGCCCCTCTCCCCACTAACCCTCTCTCTCTCTCCTACCTAGTGTTGGGGGATTGGAAGCAATGGCTTTAAGCAACCTCAAATAAAATAGAGTTTTAAAATGAATGCAACAGGAGCTATTGGTCAAATTTCTCTCTCTCTCTCTCTCATTGAGTCTTTGTGTGGTTTTAGTAACAGACCAATAGTGGCCTCATAAAAAGAATTAGGAAATATGCCTTCTGTTTCTATTTTGCAGAATAATTTGAGGAGTATTGGTGTCAATTCTTCTCTGAAGGTCTGGTAGAATTCTGCACTGAATCCATCTGGCTCTGGGCTTTCTTTGCTTAGGAGACATTCATTGCTGCTTCTATTTTACTGGTGATTATGGGTCTGTTTAAGCTGCTTATCTGACCTTGATTTAATTTTGGTAGGTCATATATATTAAGAAATTTTCCCTTTTTTTTTTTTTTTTGTTTTTGTTTTTTTGTTTTTTTGTTTTTTTCCAGTTTGGTTGAGTACAGATTTTTTAAATGTGTCCTTATTATTCTATTGATTTCATCAGTGTCTGTGATGTCCCCCTTTTCATCTCTAATTTTACTAATTTTCTCTCCATCTTTTAGTTAACTTAGCTAAGAGTTTGTCTTTCTTGTTTGTCAAAGAACCAACTCTTCATTTCATTGACTCTTCATTATTTTTTTTTGTTTGTATTTCATTCATTTTAGCCCTGAATTTGATTGTTTCCTGGTGTTTACTATTTGGGGGGATTATTTCTTCTCATTGGCAAATAGCTGTCAGGTGTGTCACTAAGTTGCTAATATGAGATCTCTCCAGGCTTTGAAGTAGGCACATAATGCTAGCCTCATAGAACTGCCTCCATTGTGTCCCATATGTTTGGGTATGTTGTGTTTTCATTTCCATTCAATTCTAAAAAAAAAAGATTTAATCTAGTTCTTAACTTCTGTCTTGATAGATTTTTTTCATTCGGTAGTGAGTTGCTCACTAGTGAGTATATAGACTGAAATCTATATATGTGAGTATACAGACTTTCTGCAGTTTCGGTGGTTAAATAGGATGCAGGGCATTATTTCAATTTTCTTATAACTATTGAGACTTTCTTCTTGTCCAATATATGGTCAATTTGCAGCAAGTTCCGTGACCTGCTGAGAAGAAAGTATATTCTTTTCTGTTTGAGTGAGATGTTGTGCAGCTGTCTGATAGGTTCATTTGATTTGTTATTTAACTTTAGAATTTCTCTGCTTAGAAAACAGAGAAATGGATGACCTGTCTATCCACAAGAATGGAGTGCTGGAGTAGCTCACTGCCACTGTGTGAGGGTCATTTTGATATTTTAGTGTTTCTTTTATGAACTTGGGCACCCTTGTGTTTGGGGCAAAATGTTTAGAATTGTGCGGGGTGGTGGTGGATCCTAGCACTCAGGAGGCAGAGGCAGGTGGATCTCTGAGTTCGAGGCCAGCCAGGTCTTAGTGTGAGTTCCAGGACAGCCAGTGCTACACAGAGAAACCCTGTCTCAAAAAAAAAAAGTGTAGAATCACAATATTCTCTGGTTAGATTTTTCCTTTTGTGGTTATGTAATGTCCTTCCCTGTGTGTTCTGATTTATTTTGAAACCTATTTTGTCAAATATTAAAATGGCTGCACCCACTTGCTTTTTGGGTCTATTTGCTTGAAATACATTTCCATCCTTTCACCCTGAGCTGATGTCCTTCCTCAATAGTGAAGCACAAAAATGGATCCTATTTTCTAATCAAATCCTGTTATTTTATCATTTTATTGGGGAATTGAGAACATTAAAATTGATATTTATCAATAAGCAGCATTTATTGATTCCTGTTGGTTTGTTTGTATGGTATATGGGCTTGTTGTTTTTAACAAAATCTCAGTCCATTTTCCCAATAAAGACTCCAAAGCCAGATTCTGGGTGAAAGCCTACTAGCTCAGAGAGGCAGAGAAAACACACAGCTGATCTTCTTCCTCAGCCAACATCCCCCCACAAAAAAAAAACACAAAAAAGAAGAAAAACATCCCTCAAGCTGAATGTCATTCCCTTCTACTTCCTGTGTGCCTATCCATCCTCCTGGTTTGTTTGTTGTTTTTTGTTTTACAAGACAAGCTTTCTCTGCATAGCCTCGGCTGTCCTGGAATTCACTCTGTAGACCAGGCTGCCTGCCTCAGCCTCCCGAGTGCTGGCACTACTCTGCCTTTTCTCTATGTTCACTTCCTGTCACCAGGTTGCTTGCTATGCCTCTTGACCTATGGTTGATTTTATTTAATCCTGTTCACCATCCTGTAGAAGCGTCTTGGATTTAATGGTGTGTGCTAGGACTGGGCCACACCACAACTGGAAACAGGTTGTCCAGTAAACAATACAATCTCTGGTTCACAGTATGATTATATATCCTGCAACATGAGCTTCCCCCTCTTTTGATTTGTGGGTCTGGGATTATTTATCCCATAGTTTTCTTGGGTGTAGTTAAACTCTTCAGACTCAATTTTTTCTTCTAGTGCCTTCTATAGCTAAATTTGTTGATGGAAATTGATTAGATTTGTCCTTATTGAGGAATGTTTTTATTTCTCCCTCCCTCAGTTTTGTGATAGTTTTGCTGGGTATCATCTTATCTGGCATCTGTAGTCCCTATTTTTTGTAGATTTATCTTTTCATAGTGGCCAGATTTCCTGTATGTTTTGTGCCTAGATATGTTTAGAGTTAACATTTTCTATCTCTGAGTATTCATTTCTTGTACCTTGTCTTCAAAACTTGAGATTCTTTCTCAGGTTTTTGTAATCTGTTTATGAGGCTTACCTCTGTGGTTTTGTTTGATATCCTAATGTTCTCATTTCCAGTTTTTTTTTTTCAGCTTGTGTTTTCTTCAGAGATTTTATTACTACTTTCATAACTTAAATTGTTTTTATTATTTTATTCAACTGTTTGTGTTTTCATGGTCTTCATTAAGCAATTTATTCATATCCTCTTAAAGGCTTAAATATTCATAGCTGCTGTTTTGAAGTCCTTGTCTTTTGGTTCAGGTATATTTCACTTGTCAAGGCCTGCTGCAGTAGGGCTGCTGAGCTCTGGTGGAGGCACAGCATCTTGGCTGATCATGTTTGTATCTTTGCACTGGGATGTAGGCATCTGGAGTTATGATGTTTCTCCAGATAGTTATTTGTTCTTTTTCTTGTTGGATCAGTGTTCCTTTCTTGGCTATTGTTGTCATCTTTGGGTCCTAGGCAAGTGTGGTGGCTGCGGGTCCTAGTTAAAGAGTGCTTCTGTGGGTCAGCAGGTGAGAGAAAGGTATGGAGATGGGTAAGAGGAAAGGTTGGGGGGGGGGGCTCCGGGGAGAGAGCTCAGAGGTAGTGGGGTTGGCCCCGAGAGGCAGAGTCCTCATGGAAGGAGGAGATATGGTGGGAAGGGCTCCTTCAAGCAGGCTGCTACAGGCCTGAGTAACTTACAGACAGTGTAATGAGGGACAGAAAAGTCAGTGAGAGTTGCTCCAGACAGGACCCTTGTCTCAAAGGGAGTGAAGAGTAGTCACAGGCTGACGGACTGACGTGCACATTCACACAAATGAGCACACACATATGTTCAATAACCATACTTAGGAGTGTATATTAATGAGGTTAGAGGAGCTAAAAGGGAAAATGTTTCCTCCTTGTCTTCCAAAGTCAAGCAGGCCCCAGGGAACTGGGGAGCATCCCTTAAAATGTTCAGAGCCTCAGGGTGGCAGGAGGCCTGATAGCTGGAAACATGCCCAGAGAGCACTCTCCCGGGTGGTCCCAGCCTGGCCAGACACCCAGGCACCTACCGCTCTCAGAAGGTCTCTGGAGTCCAGATTGGAGAGCACCACACCAAGAACGGAGAAGAACTAGCCTGGACGTTCTAACTCCATCATCCAGATGTCTTCTCCCAGGGCTGCGCCACCCTGGGCCTCAACGTCCTCAGGCCCACAGCAAGTGGCAGCCAAACTCTCGGAATGTGCGTGAGTGATCTCGGCTAAAAGAAGAGAAGCGGAACAAGAACAATGGAAATGGGGAGCAGCAAAACACATGTGGCGTGGAGGTGGAAGGGAGAGACTGAGAGCAGAAGGTAATGGAAGGAAGGATGGTAAGAACACTGGGGGAGGCCAGGATCAACCGAAAGGAAGCGGGCTTGAAAACACCGTAAGGGCCTGGAGACTCGGCTCCGCAGTTACAGTATTTCTCGCTCTTGCAGAAGACCCGGGTTCAGATCTGATTCCCTTACTCTGACCTCTGAGAGCATGTGGTGCACTCAGGCACACGCCTACACATAAATTAAACATTGTTTATTCTAAATTTTCAAAAAAAAAAATTATTTTTAGGCAGGACCTCATCGTGTAGCCCTGGCTGTCCTGAACTCACTATGTAGGTCACGCCGGCCTCAAATTTAGAGGTTCACCTGCCTCTGCCTCTAAATTCTGAGATTAAAGGCATTGCTACCATGCACAGAACCTGTTTTTGTTGTTGTTGTTGTTGTTGTTTATTTATACAGTATTCTGCATGCACGTATGCCAGCAGGCCAGGAGAGGGCACCAGATCTCATTATAGATGGTTGTGAGCCACCCCATGGTGGCTGGGAATTGAACTCAGGACCTTTGGAAGAACAGTCAGTGCTGTTAACCTCTGAGCCATCTCTCCAGCCCAGGGGGCCTATTTTATTTTTTAAAGAAAGAAAGTGACATAGGAAAACCCGTTGCTTTCCATACTAAAAGTTTTCAAACAAAAGAATGTTAGTGAAAAGTATCCTAAAAAAATAAATAAATAAAAAATAAAGAACAAACTACTTCGGGAATTAAAAAAACTATTTGTCGACATTCAGGTATGCGTATGTGTGTACAGACTAATTTCATGTGTGAATACACATGCATAGACACACTACACACACAGACGTATGTGTGGGTCTATGTAGTCGTCTGTGTGTTTCTTTATACTTTGCTATTTTCATCTCTCCATTTTTTGTTCGTTTTTAACTTCATTTCTGGAGCCTGGGAGAAAGCCTTGGTCATCACACACACCCTGTCTACCGCTGTTTCCACAGTATTACCACCCCTCGCCCATCCCTTCACGCTATGCCTTGATTCTGACCCCTTCTTTTTCTCTTTACAATTTTTTAATTCATCATAATTATTATTTTATGCGTATGTGCTGTTTTGCTTGCATGCCTGTCTGTGTACCACGTGTGTGCCAGGTGACCTTGGTGGTCAGAAGAGGGCATCAGATCCGGGGACTAGAGCTACAGATGGTTGCGAGCTGTGCGTACTGGGGATCAAATCCAGTCCTTTGGAAGAGCAGCCTGTGCTCTAACCGCTGAGCCACCTCTCCAGCCCTCTTCATCGATTTCCATTTTTCCATACCTCCCTGGTTTGGTTTGGTTTTGTTTTCCTAAAAAAAAAAAAAAGAAAGAAAGAAAGAAAGAAACTGATTTCATTATTCTAGCACGTTTAAATTTTACGTTGCCCATGAACACGGAGTGTATGTGAGAGGGAGCAAGAGACTGCAGGTGCGAGAGACTGAGGCGACTGGAGACTCCAGATCTGAATTTCCGGCTGTGTGAGCCACCTGACGTGGCGCTAGGAACTAAACCAGGGTTCTCTGCCAGCAATAGACACTCTTAACCTGTGGTCCATCTCTCTCACCGCACAAGCCTCCTGGTGGCTTTTGAGCAGGCTCCGTCTGCAGAGCCCTGGCTGCCGTAAGGCCTGCTTTCCCTAACAGGCTGGCCTCAAAGTCCCACAGATGCGCCTGCCTCTGCCTCCCGCGTGCTGGGGGTAAAGGCGTGTGTGCCACCCCGCTGGGCCTCCACCACCCCGCCGCCTCCGGCTCTGCTTTCTGAATGGTCCTACAGGACCGGGATTGGCGAAGCGCATCCTGGGGGATGCGCTGCGGAAGAGGGAGTTGAGTTTGCAGTCCGCTGCCTGACCTGGAGTCTGCGCGCTTCTAGGACCCTGTAGAGCTCAGGAACGAGAAGGACTTTGTTTCTGGCCAGAACGGGCCGTAAAACTCAACCAGCGCTGCCTTGCGAGGCCAGCGGAGGTCTCCCCAGGACTCACACACACCGCCCAGCCCTCGCCAGCCCTTCCGCCGCAGCCACGGACCCTGTCGCCTCGGAAGCCATCATCAGAGCGTGGGTCGGTGCACCCCGTCCTCTCCCGAGCACCGAAAGGCGGACGCCCCTTCCTGGACGCGTCTTCAGGTGTGTTGGCGTGCGCTCTGCGGCTCCAGAGCCGGCGGCACCGGGAGGCGGGACCGGCTCCCCCTCCTTCGTTTGTGTGCGTACCCAAGAGCGGTTCTGTGGGAGTGCGTGCGTGTGCGTGTGCGTGCCTGCGTGCCTGCGTGCCTGCGTGCGTGCGTGCGTGCGCGTATGCCGTGCCGGGTGATCTGCCAGCGCGCTCTTGTGCCCGGGCGCTGGGAGGCTGGGGTCCCGCTGTGCGCTCTTGCCAGCAGGATCCGGGTGCTGGGAGAAGACACAAGCAAGGCGAGGGTCCCGGGAGCTGACTCTCTGCGGCCCCGTGCCCCTCCCGGGTGTAGCACACGGGACGACTGTACTTCACACCGCTGGCTGTGGCTGTGTCTGTGGAGAAACGCGGTTTTGCCGCCTGCAGCTTGTCTTGTGGCTGGACGCCTCACTGACGTGACCCCTGTCAACCCTGAGTACAGACAACGTGTCTGATGTTCTGAGTGAAGTCGGTTACTGCGTGAGACCCTGGTCCTCCTCATTCGCTGGCTCCTTTCTCCCAGCTGCCGCCTCCTCTGGAGTGCTGCACCCCGCGAAGGCAGCGAGGCGCCGACGGAGCTGCCCCCCAGCCCGATGCCCACCTTTCTAAGGCTGGGTATTCAGGGTAAACCGTCTCCTGGCTGGCTCCACGCTCACACCGCTGTCGGGTTTGGTCTCCGCGATCGAAGCCCCCGAGACGTAAAGAAAGCAAGAGCTGACTTGGGCTCACACGTCCAGTCCGCTGGTGTGCGGGGCAGTGGGCTGGAGCAGAGAGCAGTTCATGCCCAGGCGGAGAGGATCCGAGAGGGAGACAGGAAATACCCACAGAGACGAGGCCTTCCCCCTCCCCGCCCAGCGGCCTGCCGCCCACCTCTGCGTTCCTTCTCCTCCAAACACGGTGAAATCCGTTTTAAACTATAGACCAAATTCCCACAGTCACAAAGTTCTTTTTTCTTTTTTTTTTTAATTATCCATACTTACAGGTTGGGTTGGAGGAACGTGCGAATATTATTAAACTGAAGAATCAGCAATTTGATATTACCTAACCTAAGATTTGTTGTGACCTCTGCCATACCGACCCTTTTTAAAAATTGGATTTTATAGTCTGCCACGCTCTGACAGGAAATGGCAGCCTACCCCAGGCTGGGATCTGGGGCTTTGGAGGCAAACGGCTGCTGTGTGCAAACGGCTCCTGGGACTGGTGCCTCCACCTACAAACGCTTATTTCAATTTTCTTTTATTAATTACGGCGCATGTGTATGTGAGTGTGTGTGAGTGTATGTATGTGAGTATGTGCATGTGTGTCTATGCATGTGTGTGTGCCTGTGTATATGTGCATGTATATCTATGCATGTGTGTATGTGCCTGTGTATGTGTGCATGTATGTCTATGCATGTGTGTATGT
>NW_026596100.1:417295-451315 GCF_907164565.1 Psammomys obesus | reverse complement strand
TGTGAGTATGAACATGTATGTCTATGTATGTGTGTGTGCCTGTGTATGTGTACGTGTGTACATATATGCCTGTGCTTTTGTGTACGTACATGTGGATGTGCATGTATGTATGTGTGTGCGCCACAGTTTTCAGGTCCTCACTCCCACCATGTCTCCCAGAGATTACACTCATGCCATCAGACTTGTGCACCAAGTTCTTTCACCCACGGAGCAATCTTGCTAGAGAGTGTGTGTGTGTGTGTGTGTGTGTGTGTGTGTGTGATTTTCACATACCTATGTACTTCATGTTGGGCACATTATCCTCGCCTTCACTATTGCCCTTTTCTCACCTCTCCAAGGAGTCCTCTTTATCCCTCTGGACACTTTTACTTCTTTTTGTCATGTCCTATGCATGCTTTTATATAGCTGTACAAAACCTAGGGACCACGTGTGAAGTAAAACATGTGATACTGGTGTCAGAGCGATGACTCGGCGGTGAAGGGCACTGGCTGCTCCTGTAGAGGACATGGATTCAATTCCCAGCACCCGCACGGTGGCTCCCAACTCCAGTTTCAAAGCATCCCACACCTCTTTTGGCCATAAATTTCCTTACTCTCTCATTTTTTCTAATAACTAAAAGGCTCCCTCTATTTTCCTTTTTAAAACGCTAGAAGCCAGGAACTAAGCTAAGCTTCCTTACTCTTTGACACGCCACAGGTTCTACTCTGTCACTGTTACTGTGAAGTAAATATCTCCATAGATTCCATTCTCTCGGGCGGCTCTATTCTGTGCAGTTTTGACAGGGGCACCCACAGCAATGCATATTCTTAATGCATCTCCCGGTTAGCCGCAGCCCCGGTTCTGATGCTTCGCTTTCCTTCAGAAGCAAACACCCACTCACACTGAGACGAAACCCAGGAGCATGGACGTCACAAGCTACAGTCCCTGAGTGTGGGGCGGTTCCTGGATGGTTCCACTTCTCCACCCATGCGTCCCTGGCCTTCAGTGTGGCTGTATGGGCTTTCCTATAAAGAAAGATTATTCTCCCACCTCTTCCATCGAAGCTGCCCATGGGGGCTCGCTTTACAAATAGCATGGCGTGGAGAAAGACACACATGGTATATGCTCACTCATATAGACCTACAAGATAGGATAAACCTACTGAAATCTGTACACCTAAAGAAGATAAACAAGAAAGAGGACCCAGGGTAAGATGATCAATCCCCACTCAGAAAGACAAATGGGATGGGCATTGGACGTAGGAGAAAACAAGTAACAGGACAGGAGCCTACCACAGAGGGCCTCTGAGAGACTCTACCTAGCAGTGTATCAAAGCAGATGCTGAGACTCATAACCAAACCTTGGGCAGAGTGCAGGGAACCATATGAAAGAAGGGAGAATTTGTATGACGTGGAGAGGATAGGAGCTCCACAAGGACCAAATATATCTGGGCACAGGGGTCTTTTCTGAGACTGATACTTCACCAAGGACCATGTATGGGTATAAACTAGAACCTCTGCTTGGATGTAGCCCATGGTAGCACAGTAACCAGTTGTTTTCTTCCCTAGTAAAGGGAACAGGGACTATTTCTGACAGGAACTCAATGGCAGGCTCTTTGACCTCCCCACCCCCCAAGGGAGGAGCAGTCCTGCTAGGCCACAGAGGAGGACTTTGCAGCCAGTCTTGAAGATACCTGACAAAACAGGGTCAGATGAAAGGAGAGGAGGTCCTCCCCAATCAGTGGACTTGGAAAGGGGCAGGGAGGAGATGAGGGAGGGAGGGTGGAATTGGGAGAGAATGAAGGAGTGGGATACAGCTGGGATATAGAGTTAATAAAATGTAACTAATAATAAAAAGAAAAAAAAATAGCATGGAGCAAAGAGCCAGTTTACCGCCAAGTCCAGAGCCAGCAACTCCTAAACATCCTGCTTCTTACACCACTGGACTGAGTGACCTCAGGGAAGTTACTTGATGGCACCTCCGTCTTTCCATCTGAAAAACAGGTAGCCACCGTGTAGCATTGTCGTGATGTTTAAGTGCTTAGAGCTGATGTTGGCAGGGAATAAATACTGAGTAGTTATTCAAAATATAAAAGGCAGGTCATGGTGTCTCTTCACAGCAACAGAACTTGACTAAGATGGTGCCCACGAAAGTCCTTAGTAAAGGAATCTGAAAGACAGAGAAGTTTACATGTTAAGTTCTCAACAGTGTTTACTGAAACGAGAGACTTAAATATGTAACGTATTAACATTTTGAATTTTTGAAATTTGAACTTTCAGCGGCTGAAGAACAAGGGCATGCCAGGAATGACTTCCTGCTGTGTGACAGACTTCCTGGGGAGATGCGACACACACACACACACACACACACACACACACACACGTCTGCTCACCCCAGAAAGGGATGAACCCTCTAGTGGTTTAACACGTTTCTCACTCCCACAAAGCCAGCTCTAGACAAGCCTCCGGTTTGATGTTCATCTTGAAATGGCACAAAGTTGGCTGTTTACATCTGGTGGCTCTTCCATGGCCACACAAAGCATCCTCGTGGCACAGAGGGAGAACATGGGAGGTTCTCACAGCTAGTCTCCCTCCCCATGGACCAAGGGCATCGACCCAGGCCCGTTAACAGTTCATACAGCTCCACCTCCAGAACCTGCAAGAGCTTAGCAATGACCAGCAGCTGGATGCCTGAGAGGGAAGAGAAAACAAATGCTGATGTCACTATCGACACTGAACTTGGCAGGACCTAGAATCACCACAGAAGGCAAAGGCCAGGGCATGCATGCCTATAAGGGATTACCTAAGGTTAACTAAGGTAAGAAGACCTGCCCTAACTGAGAGAGAACACACTCAGGGTCTTGGGCTGAAGGAAAAGAAATCTGGCTGAGCAGCAGCCATCATTGTGCCCATCCCTGACTGTGGATCTGTGGCCAGTGGCCTCAAGTTCCTGCCACCAGGACTTGCCCTCAGTGAGGGGCTGCACCCTGGAACTGTGGGCCAAACTAAACCCTCCCTTCCTTTAGTTGCTTTTGTCAATGGATTTTTACTGCATTTAGTGGCAAGAAATGTAACTAAGGCAGCTGGTGTTTTTGTTGCAGAAATTTCTAGGAAACTGAGTCACGGAGCCATTAGCCATTTCTCACTGGTAAGAGTAGGGAAGCGAGCCATCAAGAAGTACAGGTGCACCATGGGGGTGTCTGGGCGGTGCTCCCCCCCCTCCTCCATGCCTGTGCTCCTGAAGACACCCCGTCCAGTGGGGAGGGGTCAGCTCAGTCCAGCTCTCACCGTGGGGAATTCTTACCGTTTTAACTTGTGGCGGTCTGAGGAGTTTCCAGCGCGCTCTCTCCTCTTCCAGGTCAGGATCCGTTACGACCCTTCGAAAGGAACCTCCGACGCTGGCAGAGGACCTGGAGTCTAACTGCTTCTCTCCTGTCTCTGGTGACAAAAGTTAGACATGCACCAAAAAATAGTGCAGTCAGGAGAATCATAACCAAAGCCCCTGATTTGGGCAGCAGGGAGGTGAGCAGACAACATGGGGACACAGGCAGCCAGGGGCTCCTGGAGGTCCAGGTGTTATCCTGGTAAGATCCTCTGTTCTTGTCTGCGGCCTTGACTCGTTCTAACACCAATCTAGCATTTTCTCTACCATCCCTGAGTGGTTTTCATAGAAGCAGCATTCTTTCCCCCTGAAGACACACATGCCACCTTTTCCAGCTGAGATGAGGTCTGGCCCTCTACGATCTTGTAGGACCGTGGCTGCTGGAGGGGGTGGGTCTGTTTGGTTCTGCAGAGTGGCTAAACTCTGCTAGACTAGCCTGAGGTGCTCATCAGTTCGGTTGTGTGAGGGTCTGAGAATCACTGAAGGGACACCCCAGACTCAAGCAGCATGCAAAAGCAAGGAGCTTTTATTCTGCAGAAAATGTCCAGCATGCCGGGGCCCCCATTCCTTAGAATGGGACCCCTGAAGTGAGCAAGCAGGCTCAGTTTAAAGGCCAGTAGGGGATTTCCAGAAAGAGTGAGGTAGTCTTTCATTTGATTGGTTAGCAGTGACTCAGAGAGAAGGTGGATTTAGGATTGGCTAAACATTTAGGAACTTTCCAGAGTTGCTAAGGGCTTTTCCTCCAGTTTGCTGAATCATTATACTTAGCTCAAGCCCATGTGTTAAACTTTAAGGTGATTGGCTGCCTTCAAGCTGTGGTTTATCCAGAAACTGTTTTTCTGTGTTCTAAAAAACAGAAACTCAGGCCTAGTTAGGCAAAGTTGAAAATGAAGCCTGTAATGGAGTCAGATTAGCCAAACAAATTGGGGCCTTTGGGAGGGTTGGGGGGTTCTCTTGGAACTTTGGAGTTATTAGACCTCTCAGTTGGACAGCTGGCTATGTCGGACCTTGGAGCCTGGGCTCATTTGCCTCTGTGACAGTAGAGCCATTGAGGGCCATCTTCAATAACACTGAGAGTGAGATGGGAATTCTCTCTTCCCTGTGGTGAGGGCCCAAGTATTAGCCCACCTCTGGTACAGGGAGAATCCCGGTCTGGAGTCAGAAACACCCTCCTGCAAACCCCTGCTGGGAGACGGGCATATAGCCCACTGGCATAATCAAAGCATATGCCATTTGGGGCCCTGGTTCAAGTCACCAGCAGGGTGGAGCCTTCCCTGCCCCTGTACTTACTGTTTCCGCCAATACCTGGACAGGAGGAGCTGCAGGGCCTGAGGCATCAGGACTGTCCAGAGCTGCCCAGGACTGTCCAGGCTGCCCCAAGTTCTAGAGTCAGGCTAGCGATCCCAGCACGGGTATAAGTTACCCAGCAGCCACCAGACCAGCTCCGGATCCACCACAGACCATAAGGCATGGCTGGCGCCAGGGTCAAGCCTTTTCTCAGGACAGAGGAGAGGCCCGCGGGTGAAGCCAGCTGATCTTGCATGCAGGTGTAGATGCATTGGCGGGAACTGTAACCAGCTGAGGGACCATCAGTTTGTCAGATCCCCACTGGTGGTGATTCAGGCTTGCATCCCAAAGTTGCAGGACCTCCACTGTTGCAACTTTGTAATCTTTAGTCAGAAGAGTGTCTCTTGTTCCTCTGCCCCATTAGCCCCTGACACAGAGACTTTCTGTCTTTCGGTGGTTGCACCATCCCATGCCCTTGGCAAAGGAACGTCCACGCAGCCCCACCTTCAGAAAAAGGGCCAATATCCCCTCCACAGTCAAGTTCATTCCAGGGGACTCACCCTTACGCTATGCAGACCAATCTTCTCCAGTTGTTACAAATCTGCCGGGACAGGGCTCAGGGCTGCACAGTTTCTTTGTGATGCCTGGGAGGACGGAGAGCTTTGTCTGGTCCATGAACGATCTGAAGGAGAGAAGACAGGATCCCAAAAGGGGATAGTTAGTTTTATTGGGTGGCCTCCCATGGAGCAGTCCACAGCTCACAAAATCAGTGTTTCCTGGTGGCCTGGTGCCTCCAACCAAGGTTGGTGAGCTTCCCTGTGGGAAGGGTTACCATGGAGATGGCTGCTCCCGGGTCAAAGAGGAAGTCCATTGTGTGCCCCCTCTATTTAGACCACTGGCTCCTGGGACCAATTGTGACTGAGCCTGGTGACTCTCAGTCTGAACCTATCTCCCAAGTGGCAGCTTCAGCCCCGGTGGGAACTCGAGTTCCATTGCAGCTACTGCAGGGGGTCCTATGTTTTTGTTTGTTTGTTTGTTTGGTTTGGTTTTTTACGGTTCATCTCTTTAGACCCTGGTGCCATCTTCTGAGGGCCTTCATTCTTTCAGTGTCCTTTCCCTTGCATGTCAATCCTTGTCTAATGGCCTCGATTCTCCCTTCTTTTGGGTTTCTGGATGCCTGAATTTTTCCCAGCATGCAATTCGAGCACCATCACTTTTTTGCCCTTTTCTCTAAGTATTTGTCCTTTTCTTTCTTCGCAGCCTCTCCCAAGCTAGCAAGCCTTTGATGGCAATGTCTATGAGCTGATCAGTGTTCATCTCTGCCAACCCCTCTAACTTTTGGTGCTCCTGGCAAACATCCAGTACCAACTGTTGGACAGTGTCCAGGGCTTTCAGGCCTCTGGCTCTGAAGGAGTGTGGGTTGATTTATCCAATTTTGGCTAGGTTTGTGACTCCACAAGCTCCATTCTGAACTCCCTCAGGGATGGCTTACCTCATTCTGAGGACCCTTCGGCATGCCGGGATCCCATTTGGCAAGCTCATCAGAAAAAGCAGAATCGGCAAATGTGCCGGGATGCTTGAGCCATCAGCCAGGCACGCTGTGGTGGATGTCATCTGAGGTAAAAGGGGACAGTAAAGAGCTGCTGACAGTTGTCCGGAATAGGCTGTCGCCATGCAGAAGGCAAATGGGCACTGCTTGTGTTCCAAGCATGGCAGAGTGTGGTGCTACCAGTTCAGTAGATCAGCAGTGGCAAAGAGCTGATGAACATATTGAATCAGGCCTGAACTGAGTGTCCCCCTCCTCCTAGAGAGGGGCTGGCCCCAGAGTTTGACACAGTGGATACAAGGACACTGGACTGGGCACTGGCAGCCTCCCGGGAACCTGGATCTTTAGCGGCCTCCAGTGGGCGATCTCCCCCAGAGACCTGTGGGCAAAGGAGCTGGGGTTGGCGGCGACACGGGCAAGTTCTTGGGGGGTGGGGGACAAGGCAGGATTGAAGACAGACAACAGAGCTCAGGGTCTTTTCCGGGCTGGAGACTGAGAGATCAAGACTACAGTGGACTCAGAGAGGCGTGGGATCGGCGAAGCCAGTCGGAGGGCCCGACTGTGCCCAGGAATTGCTGTGAGGACACTGGACAGGGTGGCCTGGGGCTCCAACGCAGGTGTCCTGCACCCTGCAAATGGTGGCCAGGTCCAGGGTTCCTGCTGAAGGTCAGCCATGTCCAAGGAGGCCAGTAGACCTCACAGAAGTCCCACAATCTAGAAGGCTTCCTTCTCACACTGTAGTCTCCAGGGTCTGCCCTCTGTCTGATGCCCACCTGGCCTAACTCACTAGGCAAGCTGACACCCTCCGCCCACCCCATACCTGCTCCCGCACTCACCTGGCTTTTTTATCGGTATGGTTCAGACACTCAGAATCACAACTTTGGTCAAACTGACCAACTTTGGCTCTCGGGTAGCGTGGTGGGTAGATGTGCCAACTGTGTACAGGCAGCAAGAGCCTTTCCTACCAGCTAAGGACAAAAGCAATAGAACATGCCAGCCTGCCGAAGAGCCGTCAAAGCTAAATTGTGTTTCCAAACTCATCGGTAATGGGGTTAATCTCATTAGTTCTAAACAAAAAATATTCAAAGACAATTTATACAGCACATTTCATCAATAAAAATTGTAGGTATTTTCTTTCTTAAAGTGTTCATTAACTCTAAGCCCCCATCCAAGCCTTGTTCTTTCTTGGCCAGAGGTTCCACTTAGCAACTAGTGAACAGGACTGTATGTACAGGTTAACCTAGCATAGAGAATAAATGTAGATTCCGAACCTAACCATCTCAGTTAAACCAATTATTCCACATCCGGGAGAAGAACCAAGTGAAGATGAACACTTAATGCCTTGGGCAATTATAAACCATTATGAAAAATTAATGCTTATAACAAAGCGAATTTCCAAGCTGAAAGTCAGTAATTATATTAATGATATTCTATTGCATCTTTTCATCACAAGGGCTTACCCACATTTTCACTATAATTTGCCCAATTTTATGTTAGAAAAACAAACTTTATTTTGACCAGCTAATAAATTCCAAAGCAGGGTGAGGTGGGGTGGGCATTTTCTCTCCTTAGAATCAAGAGGAAAGTTTCTTCGGCCTGAATACAGTTTGAGTTGAAAAAAACACGTTTGATTACTTCTTCGATGCGGGTTATTTTTTAAAGAATTTGCACTTTAGCGTCATAACCCGTGGGGCACAGCTGCGAGAGGGAGTCACACAGCTGAAGCGGGTGCTGTGAATCTGCCGACCAGAAAGGGTTCCCGAACGCACATGGACAACCAAAAGCGAGCTGGTGAGGAGCCAGGCAGCGCCTACCCACACTGCACCGCCTTTGAACAAACAGCACGCTCGCTGGGCGCTGCGAACAGTCAGCACAGCCCGCGGTGCAGTGGACCCTGCTGTGTTACTGTCCACACGGCTGCCTGCGGCTCTGTGAACGTGACAGTTTAATCACAGGTAACTTTACCTTTCACTGCCCCCGCTCCTTGCTGTGTGTGTCGAGTTAGCATAGCTTTTGACTATTATGGTCGAACATTCGATTTTCAAAATTGCCGTTCGAGGGCTGGCAAGGTGACAGGTAAAGGCATTTGCCCTGAGACAGAACAACCTGAGTTCAGTCTCCTGAGCCCATGCAGTGAATGAAGAAAACATGCTTCCACATGGTCCCCACTCCACTCTCACTGTGGTGTTACATGCGTGAGCACACACCACACACACACAGACACACACACACACACACACACATAAATAAATAAATAAATAGATAAATAAATGTAAACTGAGTTGCCGTGTTGAGTTTCACATGCAAAGGTTGTCAAATGAATTTTAGCCTGTGACTAGGACAGAGTTTACAATTCGTAAGCATCGCTCTCCCATCTTACGCTACACGCTTATGCAAAGTGGCATCTCAAGGTGGGTTAGGAAGTCAAAACACCGATCAGTTCTGAGAAATGTGACAATGCCCTCCACCCCGCAGCAGCAAATAGCCTGCCAAGACTTGAGTATGTTGTAAAAACGAACAGGCACATTCTCCTCACTAAGGTGCAAATTTGCTTTCATCTGTAGTAAATGGTAAGATTATGCATGTCAAAGAATTGTTAACATAAGTTTCTTAAGACATTATCTAGAAATGTTTGCTAGCCTGGAGGTCTGTAAAGAATTCTCAGGGAAAAGGGGGTCACAGGTGGAAAAATGTTTAAGCAGCCCTGGAATCAACGGTTTGGCTTCCAGAAAAAGGACCAGATTGCCATCTAGTGGCAGGACCACGTTTTACAGTGACTGGTTGGGATGGTTTGACCTGAAGTTTAAGAACTGGAAACTGTGGTTTGGGTTCACACAGTTTAAGGTCAGGTCGGATGAGAAGAGCTGAGGGCAGGGCGTTGGTGTTACTTCTGAGCACCAATCCTTTAACGTCCTCACAGAAAGTTCCACACACCTGATTCTGACCTAAAATACAAAAAGGGAGCCATTGCATGGAGGCGCACAAGCTCCTGCGGATACTCTATATTTAGCAGTGCCAGTTACCTAAAATTAGCAAGACTGGGGCCGGACAACCAAATACAGTTACAATAAAACCCTCTACCAAAAGCGTCAGCCACATCCACGACAGGCTGAGCCTGCCACGCGGAAATTTCCAGAAACAAAGAACTTGTATTTTAAATGTCGGCTGTTGATTTTTTTAACCTTTATCCGAGCTTTTCTTCTCCCCTTAGCCAGCAATTACGCTTGACGACTGGCTGACCACACAGGCCCCGTTCACCATAGGCCGTCTGGAGGCGGGTAGTGGGGCGGGTGCTCCTATCCCGCCCCGTCAGAACACGGTCCGAGAGCAGAGCCGTGTGAGAAGAGTCCTGCGACTGTTCTTAACCCTCGGGTTACAAATTGTCTGGTGCTCTGGATAAACTGGCACGGACTTCAGTCTGCCTCGTTTATTGCTCCACTCTTCCAGGCTCCACCACCTCTCGAGCGGGGAGCACCACCACGAGCCATCCTCTGTCCAAAGCGTGTATCCGCGCTTGCTCCCCGCTGCTAGTCGCCAAGTAGCTGTTCCACTTTCAAATCTTATGAGCCGGTATCTCGGTGCCTACATTCACGTAGTCTTTCTTTTGCTTTCTAATGGCCCCAAAAGCAAATAGTTACGCTGGCAACGTAGATGTTCCTTTAAAGGCTATAAAGTAATTCCCCTTAAATGAATTACACATTTTTATTATAGTACATTGTTATAACTTCTGTTTTATTTTTAGTTATTCTTAGTCTCTTACTGGGCCCTACTTTACATTATCTTAGGAAAACACATTACATCTGACACTATCTAAGGTCTTCGGATGTGTGCTGCCAGAGAAGGGGAACAACAAATCTCACCTAGATTTAGAAAGTCTAAACCGAAGTCCCAAGCACAAACACTGCTAGATTCTACTAATTCCTGTGATCCTGAATAGGGAAAGTAGTGTGGCTCAGTTAGCAGTCATTTTATAAGGAAAATCGACTTAGCTCAACAGCCAGCAGTTTGTGGACAGAGAGAGCGGTAGCCAGAAGTGTAGCCAGTGGGCTGATGGAACCAGCAACTAGACATGAACGTCAGCAATGGCCCCTCCCGGGCCCAGGATGGTCATTGAGAGGGGAGAGCCCCTCTCAGGACCATTTTAAGTTATCAACAAGGGATTCTGATTTCTGAACTGCTAGCATTCACATCACGGCTGTGTGACTCTGAGCCCGCGGTGCAAACTGAAGCTGTGGGTGATGGAGTGGGGTCTTTGTGGCTACACACTCACAGCTCTGCGCTCACACCCGGCGGCTGGCGTGTTCAGAGCGGGGAACAGGCGTGTGCCACGCCCCCTGGCCCGGCAGAGCCGAGCTGTGTGTGCACTTCCTGTATCCCCAGCTGTGCCCCATCAAACCGCCAACACAGAGGGCATTTCTTGAGAAATGGACATATCCCAGGACGTGCCTGAAGAGAGCTGCTTTTCCCCACGCGGGACCCAAGGCCTACTTGCTCTCTATAGCTGAACTGAGGACAGGATCTTGATTCCCTCCCATTGCTCCTGCTTCTTAACAAGTCCCCATCGGGTCAGAAGGACTCTCCATGACTGTCACTGCCAAGTCCCTGAGTGGGAATCCCACTCCAAAACTAACATGTTCTTTTCCACGCAGGTGGCCCTGCTCTCTGCCTTCTGCTTCCTGTGGCCCTATCTCTCCTCCCCAAAGCCTAAGGCTTGCTCTATCAAGAGGGCCACTTTCTAGGCTGGCTAGTGGGCATAACTGCCTTTCCAGAAAGGCATAGACCTCTGGACCCAACAATAAGTTAGAGCCACAGTCAAGTGCCAGGTCCCCGGCATCTGTGCTCAGCTGGAATGCTCCCCCACCCACCCACCCACCCAAATGTCCCTTAGCTAAATTCAAAAAGAATGTATTCCCAGCCTCGATTTCCAGTTTGCCCCAGTGTACAGGCTCCCATGCTGGAAAGGGAAAAGGCTGTAAACAGCATCACTTGGCCCTTCAGTCAATTTAGACACTGTCAAGGTTAATCTAGGTTGTCAACTTGATTGGACTGAGTGCTTCTGTGAGGGCGTTTCCAGATAGAACTAACCAAAAGGTGGGGAGGATAAGGAGTGTGCTGCATCTTCCGGTGGCAGGCCAGATGCAAAAGCGTGAGAAGGAAAATCTTCCCTTTTGCCTGCCTGCCTCCAGTCCTTGCTGGTGAGCACATCTACCCTGTTGCTGCTGCTGCCATCCTCCACTGACATCCAAGCCCAGCTTCTTCAGCCTCCAACCAGGCTGAAGACATCCATCACCTATCAGGTTTTCTGCGTGGCCATTGCCGAGACTACGAAGGTCCTCATTGTGCAATCTAATCTAAATCAATATGCAAATGGGTGTTACATATTCATTCTGCTGCCTCTGCTCCGATAGAGCGCTCTACTCAGATGTGGACAGCAGATTGGGAGGATGGATGTTGTTTCAGCTTCAGCAAATGCTGTGTCAGCTATCGCTGGAAGCTGACGTTTTTACTATGTTTATACTAGGAAACAGCCCCATTCATGAGATGCAGTACTTCTCGATTTCAAGAAAATTAAAAAAAAAATGTAGGTATGTACGTACAGGTATAATCGCTCCTGTGCAAATGCATGCACTGTCAATATGCATGGATTCATACAAATATTTATGTTTAAGGAGAACAAATGGCAAAGCAATAAGGCAAAGTGTTAATCACTGAAAATACCTCAATGTTCAGTATATTTTTATACTATCCTGATTTTATTTTTATAATTTCAAATCCTGCTTCCAACTGAAAGTGAATGTTTAAATATAAATTAGATTGTTTATATGATCAAACATGGGGGGGTTCTCTTGTTGTTTTGCTCTTGAAACAGGGTCTCTCTATGTAGCTCTAGCTGGCCTGGAACTTGCTTTGTAGCCCAGGCTGGCCTTGAGCTCACAGAGATCCACCTGCCTCTGTCCTCTTGAGTGCTGGGATTAAAATGGCACACACCGTTACACCCAGAAAAGCATGTTGGTTTTTATGCTATTAATGGTCGTGCTAACAAAGAGCTGGAGAGCTGGCTCTGCACGTAAAAGCACTGGCTACTCTCACAGAGAATCTAAGTTCCATTCCCAGAACCCACATGGCAGTTCACAGACTAACTCCAGTTCCCAGGAATTGGATGTCCTCTGACTGACTCTTGTGCTCACACCACACACTAAATAAACAATATTTTAAAACACAGTTACACTGACATAATTCTGTGTATACAAACACACATGCATGCATGCACACAGAATGTCAGGAGAGCTGGCCCTGGTGGCAAAGGCACTGGTGAGCCGGCTCTGACGGCATGCAAGCAGGAGAGCCGACCTGACCCTGCTGCCCCTTGCTGGCTGTGGCACTGAGTGAACTAGCTTGCCGAAGAGCGGGCCCGTGGTGGTGCGGGTATGGCAAAGCTGGCGGGCTGACCAACTCAGCTACCACCCAGGCCCAGATCCAGGGCTTGGAGTTGGCCCACCCCAACCTCTACCTCATCTATGATCTGCTAGAGCATGTGAAGGGGCCGGTCCTGCAGATCCAAAGCTGCAGGACCTCCATGACACAGGGTAACAACAGGACATCCAAGGAGTCCCAGAGAATCCAGGATTGATAAGAGTAGCAGGAGCCAGAGCCCTTGGAGCGATGACTCATTGCAGCGAACATTTGCAAGTAAAGATGTGTAGACAAAAGGGTGTTCCGTGTGACACACTACAGCTTCCATCACGAGATGTTTATCTTTTATTATTATTATTTATTTTCATTTGGAGGGGAGGTCGCCAAGGCGGAGGACAGTTACAAAGAGATGGAGGGATGAGTGGGATTGAGGTGTATGATGTGAAATTCACCAAAAAATCAACTAAAAAGTTTAAAAAAAAAAAAAAGCAAAGCAACAATGAAACAGTAAAAATGTAAATTCAAAACTATGTTAAGGCTTTATAACACAAGATTAGCAGAAAAGTGTAAAAATAAGAAGTGTTGCCAGGCCCAGGGTGCACACCTGTAGCCCCAGCACTCAAAGAGGCAGAGGCAGCTGGATCCCTGTGAGTTCAAGGCCAGCCTGGTCTACAAAGTAAGTCTAGGTCAGCCAAGACTACACAGAGAAACCCTGTCTCGAAAAACAAAGAAAAACAACCAGAAGTGTTGGCCAGCAATATGACAGTGGGTAAAAGTGCTGGCCACACCAGCTCTAGAGTTCATGGTGGAACCGGGCCTAAACACGGTCCTCTGGCTCTACACGTGGGCCCTGGCACATGGCCAACCCACTCACATGCACACATATGCAGCACAACAGATTAAAATAAAAAGAATGTACTCTTCGAGGGATGCTTGAACCTTGGAATGGCTTCAGGAGCTGTTCGAGGACTAGCCAGGGTATGGGTGAAGCCTGGAAACCCAGGATGGTTATTCCTGCTACTTCTCTGCAGGTGCTCAGTTTCAGATGCCTTCGTTGGTGTTTTTGTTTTTTTTTTTAACCTAAACAACTGCACAGTTCTCCCTTCCCCCTTCATTTGTCACCTACCAACACTGACAGTAAGCAGCTCTATTTTACTCTGCCTTTTCTGGAAAGCTGAACCCAGGCCTCTTGAACGATGAGCTCATTACCACCACTAGGCACCCCAGCTCAGAGGAGTGCCCCTCTTTGCAGCTGGGGCAGAGAGAAATAAACTACCCCAAGTCAAAGCTTGTAAGATGAAAAAGCCAGAGCTGCAACCTATCCCATTCCAGCCTCAAGTCACAGCATGAGGCTTCCTTCCCAATATACTCACTCAGAGTTAGTATTTGAAGGTATATGCTAATTACCATTGGCATCATAATATTCACACTAACTGGGTGGCAAGCCAGCTATAAACCTGAAATTTCCATACCCCAAACTCTGAAACCATATTGTGACCACACTCTCACTTTCAGCCACTGGCACTGCTTATGTAATAAACTATAGGTAATTATCCCTTGGTCTGAGTGTTGATAGGACTAAAGGGCTCTAGCAGGCCCGAGCATGGCAAGCACGGCAGCAACAGGTTTTGCCTTTTACCGCCCCCCCCCCCTTTTTGCTAAAAACAGATTACATTCCTAAAGCTAGCCACCAAGGGCTATTCCTTTACTTGGCCACTTCCTCCTCCCTGAGGCTGACTCAAGATCCAGCTATCAAAGTCCCCTTGGACTCACCAAATTAAGCTGTCCAATCAAAGTCAAACAGCTCAACCCCTAACACCAGGTTTCCTTTTCCCGTTATAAACTGACATCTTACTACACCAAGTTTATCTCCTCTCTAAGGTAGTCCTTTGTCCTGCCAGGGCAAACACCCTCCTTGGTTCCTTTTCCCTTCTCCCCTGTCCTCTACCTCCTTTGTCTCTTCTTCCTGCCCTTTTCTCTCTGAGGCAAAGACACCTCCCTTGTGCTCAGAACTTGGTCTTGTGCCTTGTGCTGACGCCTGTCCTTTCACTAAGATTTTCAAAACTCAATCGTTTTTAATGCTGTATTTCTTAGTGAATGAGACCAAAGGAAACTCTCAACTCATTCTTATAGAATTCACCATGAAGCCAAGTCTTCTGTTCCACCACCCCCCGACCTCCCTTTTGTCAAAAATAGAAGGGTAGACCAAAATGGAACCAAGAATCTAGTCTACACAGCAAGCTTGTGCTTACACAGCTGCTCCAAGCTCCCGGCTGTTCAAAATGTGAAAGGCTCACCTGAAATACCGTGTAAGCACGACATCCAATGTCCCTAGAATACAGCCCTTCTTCAGCTCTCCCACTGACACTTGCTCTACGCCACCATGGGTTGTGCATCCCTGGCTCTGATGACTAGGTACAATTTTCTTTTCTCTTCCTGGCAGTAAGATCCCTGTCTCAGTCAGTGTTGCTAGTGGTGTGATGAAACAGCATGATCAAAATTAGGGAGGGGATGGTTTATCTAACCTATCCTAAATCACAGTCCACTGAGGGAAGCCAAGGCAGCAATTAAAACCAGGCAGGAACCTGGAGCAGGAGCTGATGCAGAGGCCATGGAGGGGTAGATTACTGGCCTGCTCAGCCTTTCTTATAAAATCCAGGACCACCAGGCCAAAGGTAACAGCACCCACCATGGGCTAGGACCTCCCACACCAATAACTAGTTAAGATGTCCTACAGGCTTACCCACAGCCCAGTCTCATAGAGGCATTTTCTTAATTGAGGTTCCCTCCTCTCCAATGACTGTCAGGTTGACATGACACTACCCAGCACAATCTCCCTACACAGACCTATTTCAATATGGAATGCTCTTACCATATCCCCAGACCCAACCTTACTGAGCATAGGGAGAAGTGGCCAGCGTTAATGCATGACTATCCAAACCAGACATCATGAATACAAATACCAGATGATACAAATGATATGTAACAGTATGAACTTATGAAGACTGTAAGCAAAATCATGCCTCAAACCTTGGCTCTTCTAAGAATTTCTGACTTATAGGTCATTTCAAAAGCAAAACCCAAGACAAAACATCACGCACACACACCACCATCTGTAGACAAACATAAACAGGCCCAATGTGGTCATGTAAAAAATTCATATCCCTGCCCAATCTGTAGGTTCAGTCTAGTACTTTCTCTGTTCTGGACTCTTCTAGATGCCCCAGCTGGTCTCTTCACAGCTACAATAAAAACTGTCTGCTTAGCCATGCCTGGAGCAGTCACGTCCTCAGTTTATAAAGACGTCTGTTAGCACTGCCCTGACCAGCCTTCCTAGAGATATTCAGGAAAGTGAAGCACTGAAATGTCCAAGGTGGTAGCAAACCTCTGTGCTGAAAGTGTGGGGAAAACTTACTCAGCAGACCTTACGGCACCATCAGGCCGTGATGGCACCGGCTGAATCCTCAGGCTACAGCGCGTGACAAGGCCTTTAGATACTGGGCTACTAGCTAGATACTCTAGCTCCAGCCTTGGCATCAAGGGGAGACATGTCAAGCATTTTAAGGGCAGTATTTGGGCTGAAAGTAAACTAAACAAATACTGAGTAAGGGACACTCTTAGGTGACAACTCAGACCATGCAGACTGCACTATGCTGTTAGTATTAACACATACAGTAGTGCATACAGTATGAACTAAAACCCGAAAATAATAAACTCAATCTCAGGATAACAGTCCCAAGGAAATGGCATGAGGCGTAAAGGCTTCAAGTATACTAGCCCCTAGAAGATCTAAAGCAAAGAGGGAAAATAAATGGTTAAAGGTGAGAAATTTTTCAGAAGAAAGTAAATTAAAACAAATAGGAAGGAAACAGAGCTCTGGGGCCATCAGTTCACATTCTTCCCCTACTAGTGGAATAGAAAATACACTCGGCAAACGTGTAAGTTCATCCTCTACTGCCATCTAGTGTGCTTTCAGGAATTAGAACAAAACACTGGATGGAAAGAATTATGTATTTAAATAAGTACTGACGTATCTGTTGGAGACATGAGCGCTACCTACTTCCACCCCCCTGTCCACTTTGAGATGCAAATTTTAAGTTTTGACAAATTACAACTCTCATGTTGAGAACCTTCGTGCATATTCATCAATTAGGGTTAAGTGTCTTACCAACAGTATACTTAACCTCCTGGAAATTTCCACCCCACCACCTTCTGTAAAAAGAACCATTTCATCCAACTCAAAATGTGAAGCATTAACGTTTGAATTAGTGGGGGAGGGCCTGCATGTCCCCAGGGGCAGGCCTTCCAAAGAGCTGGTTCCCCTGGAACTAAGCTCAGATTGTCAGGCTTGCAGTAGCAAGCATTTTACCTAGACAGCCATTTCACTAGGCCCCAAATCAAGATTTTTATTGAGGCATTTCCTCACTAGAAAATATAATTTGCTAAAACACCGTGACTTCCTAAAACATGTCTGAGCCCTCCCTCATTGATGACTTCCTAGAGACCCAAATGGAAAGGTTTTTTTGTTTTGTTTTGTTTTTCCTTCAGAGGGATGAGAATTCACTTATTAAACGGGCTCACTAAATTTTAAGAATAAAATTTAAACATAACCAATAGTTCATAAATTTTGCCTTATGACAATGTACCAAATAATTGGCAAAAGGGGGAGGGAGAACAGCAAAAACCCTTTGACTTCTAAGAGTTAATCTTTAACTTAGGGGTTTTTTAAAGAGTTGTTATGAATAGTGTTCTGCCTGCTATGTGCCTACATGCCAAAAGAGGGCACCAGATCTCATTACAGATGGTTGTGAGCCACAATGTGGTTGCTGGGAATTGAACTCAGAACCTTTAGGAAGAGCAGTCAAGGCTCTTAACCTCTGAGCCATCTCTCCAGCCCTAACTTATACTTTTTTCAAGTGAATTATTTTCCCAAGTCTAATACATTTCTTTTTTTGACATATAAATTAGTAGAGCACACCCAACTATTCACAACTATAAACCTTTCTGAGCCTAACTTCTTCCTAATTACAAAACCTGACTGCTCCGATGAGACAAAGATCTCAAAGAAGTAAGCTTACTTTGCCTTTAGAACTCGTTTCATGGAGTTTCACAGCTACATCTTCTAGGCAGCATCTTCAATGGCTTGTGTGACTACAAACTCATTAGCATACAATCACTTGGTTTGAACACGATAGGGGCCTGGTGCATGCCAGGCAGCCCTGAACAGCGACCTCTGAGATCTTCGATTTTCAGGAAGGGTTCTCCCTGTGGTCCAGGCAGAGTATGGGCATGTGTCACTTCCCCTCCAGTTTCCTATGAAGATGACCTGCACCAACTTAAATCATTAACTCTTAAAAGGCCAAATGCGGTGATTGTGGTTTGAACTGATCGGTGATTGCAAGAGACTCCTTGATTTGGGAAAGATTTGCCACAACCACCTCCTGAAGGTTAACGTGATTTTTCTGGCCTTTTAACTATTCGGATTTGTAAAGCTTTGAATTAGGGGTTTAGCTGAGAATCTTGGTGTCCATGTTCTACGTGTAGAAGTGTGAGATGTGTGAGGACCTGTTTGATCTCCTCAGGGTCATGACTTGTGCTTGTTCATGTCCATATTCACTGTAAGATCACACCATGGGTTCAAGACCACACTGGGTTACAGAACTTATTTGTATTTTAAATAAATGTTTGTAATATACCTGACACATCTGATGTTAATTAAAGTAGACCTTTGAATGTGAAGAAAAAAAAAAAAAAGCCAAATGTGTGTGCTGGCTTTTCTTCAAGAGCTGAGACTGTAATGGGTAATGCTCAGACAGCCTTCTCAAACTGTGAAGCCAGAGGTTTCCATCGACATTAAAGCAGAATCCAAATGACCATGCTCATTTTCTGTAAGGACTATTTACCCTGAACACTTCCTTCGAGAAGGCGGCCAGGCTTCCTGACCACTAAATCTCTTACTATATAGCAAGTTAACCTTTAAAGCAAGTCCCTGCTACAACACAGCACCCACCTCCTCACATCTGTGGAGACAGGTAAACTGACATACGAGCACTCTGAAGGCACCAGCACCAAAACACAGGAACCAAGAAAACTACTGCACTGGAGAGCCACAAAATAACCACTGCAACTTAAATTTAGGCTGGTGAAACCCAAGGGCTTTGTTGTTTTGCCCTGATACTTCCCATCTGCATAAAAAGCTCTACTAGCAGCAGTCTGGATGACTTACTGGTATGAACCAGTATCTAAAGTAACTTTGAAGTTTCTTACACTTATGAAGGAGGAACTGGAAACAAAGAAACAGTTCCTTTAAAAGTGTAACGAAAAATATAATTAAGTAGAAAGGACCTACAGGCCAATCAATATGGTACCATAAAATGTCCACAGCTTTAAACAAACTAATTTGTCCTGACATTTTTTTTTTTTTTCAGGAAAGCAGAAAAAGTAGCTCACGGTGGGAAATGGACTACTAAGGTGTATATAATCTCTGATTTGCTTATCAGTATCAAGGGAAGCCAAATGCACAGGGCAATTCCTGCTGGGCTACCCACTTGGTTCTATGTTTTTAACTTTAAAATATATACAATTCTGCAACCAGAAATGTACTGATATTTTTCAAGTAATTTTTCTAGAGATCAATGTTCAAATTTCCCAGCACCAACCCCTGGATAACAAGGCATTCCCAAGATGCCACTATCTGTACATACCTCCCCAGCTGTGGCTTCTCCCCACACATCACCAAGTAACAGGCTGAAAACTTAGCTGCTCCACATCCTGCTAAAGACTGGGAAATCGGACAACTTTGCTTTTAATGTGAAAACAAAAACAAAACCACTATATCTTTAAACTATATTTATCCATACATTTTGACTTCTCTTGTGGCTACAAAACAAAGTCCATTTATTTTTTTTTAAAGATTTTTTTTTTCTTTTATTTTAAGATGTTTATTTTTATCTTATGTACATTGGTGTTTTGCCTGTTATGTCTGTGAGTTTGCCAGATCCCCTGGAGCTGGAGTTACAAGCAGTTGTGAGCTGCCATGTGGGAATTGAACCTGGGTCCTCTGGAAGAACTGCTAGTGATCTTAACCACTGAGCCATCCCTCCAGCCCAAAGTCCATTTATTTAGCTTCTGATTTTGTTTTATTTTTAAACAATCAAACACACACACACACACACAAACTCCAAAAAATAAACAAAACCCATCCTTTCCCTCACTAACATAGATGAACACGCCAATAAATGTGCAGAGCTACAGGGAAACTGTGAATGTTTTAAGAGGTCAATATTTGTTGCTTTTGACCTTGTTAGAACCTGCCCATATAAAGTATTTTCAGAGATAATAGGCAAAAGTAATCCTACACCAAGAAAACTCTCACACACTTGAAGAAAAACTAAGTATCGTTGGACTAAAACTTGTGAACTTACATTTTTTTTTTTGTATCTTTAAGGTAGTACAGCATATACTTCCTGCAAATACAAGAATAAGCAAAAAAACTAAGGTGCACTGGTTATAAAACAATAAGGAGCAGCAGTGTATTTAGTGTTGTGTAAGGACTTACTGGACTGTAACTTTAATGTTAGCTGGTCTTTTCCCTTCTTGTTCACATACACAAAGCAAAAACTCTTAACAGGTAAGGATGAAGACAATTTATGTATCATCTGTCAGTAGAACTGGACTTCTTTCCAAGAACATGGTAGGAAAATAATCTGAGCATGTTTCTTAGAGCAATTTAAAAAAAAAAAAAATGAAGTCTCCTATACAATCAGAGCATCAAAGAAAAAGTCAAAAGGCCCATGTGTATTTTCAAAAGATGCCATACAAACTGTTATCTCAAAACCAATCATTACATAATATACTCTGTAAAAGTCTGCCGAAAAAATACAACATATTTTACAACCATCACCATCAAGAAGGTAGATACTACAACTGGGAGACAAAAACATACACCTCAGACTCAAAACACTGCCCTGTAGTCTTATGGTATGAAGTGTCTACAAAACAGTTCTTATTTCAGCCATTTATCAAATTCAAAAGTTTTACTTTTTATAGCTACAAATCAGGAAACTGGTTTTAACAGTCTCTACCAGACAGTGAGACACTGGTGAAGTTTTCCTCAGCCTGAGTCCTCAGCTACAAAACAAAGGGGATAAGAAACAAAACTGAATTATAGTATTTCCATAAAACCGGGTTTGTTTGTTTGTTTGTTTGTTTGTTTTGGGAGGGAGCTTTTTTCTTTAAAAAGTAGTTTAAGAGCTAAGCGTGGTGGTGCATGCCTGTAATCCCAGCACTCTGGGAGGAAGAGGCTCAAGACCGATCCCTGTGATTTCAAGGCCAGCCACCACTACAAAGTGAGTCCAGGACAGCCAACACTACACAGAGAAACCCTGTCTCAAAAAGCCAAAAAAAAAAAAAAAAATCAAGCTTGGACTTACCACTACTGACAAGTGACTTAAAAACAACTTTAAACCAATCAGCTGCTGACTCTACAGTAAGGGAATAAGTAGGGGAATAAAATGGAAGACTTTTTCTCTCATGCTTTTCCAGTTGCAGGAGAGAGCTTACTGTGGCAACAATACACACAGCAACAGAACACTACCTGCTGGAGGAGCACGCTAGTAACAGCATTTCTTCCAGGTTTTCCCCCAGCAACTAGTACACAAGAGGCTTTATAAGTTATCAGAGTATAACAAGACATGGTATACAATCTGAGAAATTCAAAAGACAACCAAAATAACTGAGAACACATCACTCTTTCATAAAATGTGCAGACCTGTAACATACTTCATGAACACTAAGCCCTACAACCCAGTTTCTTCTCCAACAGAATACAACTTTGACAAAACCTAGTTTTGACAACACAAACTCACCTGTAATAAACTATACTCAACTGAAAGCCAAGTACTTTCTGAATCTAAATTTATCTCAGTAAGGCTTCACTGAACATAAGGCTAAGGCTCAGGGAACCATCAGTCTATTTGTAATGAGCATTAACTGATTGATTTGCAAAAAACAAAACTTGTTCTTCAAAAAGTGCATCTCCAAGGTTTGCTAATACTAATTTCTATAACAAACAACGCAGCTGTTTTTAACTATTATTAAGAAATACATTATAAAGTAGAATTGCTGAGTATGCTAATTATTTAAAATCCAAGAGAATTAAGTCTTCCTTGAGAAGACAGCTTAAAAAAAGCAAACCCAAACCCAGGTAAGAATGGTGTCAACTAAACAACAATACAGCCAGCTGACATACATGAAACTCATTTAATTATAGCACTTTTACATTTTATAAAATCAAATGTAGTCTTCCAAAATATCTATGTTAGCATGAAACTTTATCAATGCATTTCTTAGACCGAAAACTTTTAAATTACAAATAATCAAGTATGGAGAAGCGTCTCATATAAGAGAAAAGTATGCATTACAAAGTCCAGTTTCACCAGGTGGTGGTGAAGCATACCTTTAATCCCAGCACTCAGGCTGCCAGGCCAAGGCAGATCGTAGATGCCGAGTGGGGCCAGCCTGATCTACACAGTGATTTTCAGTACAGCCAGGACTACAAAAAACAACTCTATCTTTAAAAAAAAAATCAATGAAGCCCAATTTCTGCAGAGTGAATGTCCTGGCTCGCCTCTACCCCAACCCTATTCCAGCCCAGCACAAATGACATGACAGACACAAACAAGCTATCGAGCAAGAATCTGTTAACAGTTTTATTTTTTATGTTAAATACCATGGGACAGGATTGTAAGGATGAAAAACTCAGTCAACAAACTGCCTCACAAGGGATAAGAAAAATTCTGCCATGATATTAGCAAAGGTAAAGGAGAAAATTTACACAGTAAGAGGCACCAGTTCCCCACAGAAAACCTCTTGGCATTTCCTGAATGAGTGGGATTAGCAATCTAAATAAATCATATTTCAAGAGGTAACAGCAACAGAGAAAATTTAAAGGGATTATTAAAATAACATTTACAAGACTGAACAATTCTTGAACTCTTATTAAACCACAAAGAAAGAACAATTCTTTATTTATGAATTTCATAAAGGACTGAATGTGCAACTGACATCTGCTAGTGATGATCTGATAATATACAATTTGTCCAGTAGCCGAACAGTTTGTTTTATTGTGTTTTCTAACCGTAAGAGATCATTAAAGGCAAAGCCTATATGACGCTGTACACACAAAAAAATGGTCACCCCGGGCCATACTACCAATGAAATGGTAGGTAAACAAATCTTTTTCTGGTCGAGAGAAAAAAAAGAAATAGCACTCTGCATGCTTCACTCTACAAGATGAATTTCCCTAGAAAGAATCCAATGAAAATGGCTGCGATTACAACCAGAAGAGAAGGAAGAGGGCTGGTGACATTATCTCTGAAGGATGCAGCTGAGGTGGATCCCGGTTTGTCCGAATGTGCTACCTTTCTGAGCCTTAAGCCTTCGTCCTGGGGGAAAACATACAAAAGAAAGATTTAGAAACAGTAACACACGGCTGAGTCCCAGAGCTAAAAGTCCACTGTATGTGTATAGCTAGGAACAGGAGCAAGAATGAACTGCCATCTACTTTGGAAACCTGTAGAATTACGAAAAATTCTAAAACTGGGTTAAAGTGATAGTTGACGAATTCTATAAAATGACAAAACGATCAAAACAGGTGCACTCATATGATGTAAACTATACCTCAATAACACTGACTTTTAAAACTAAACGGAGAGAGGTATTCCTAACAAAACAACACGTAAGCTTACTCCCGATATGCGCTATGGTATTTTAAACTGGCTACAGCCATCAGCCAAAGAATACCAATAGCACACCTAAATTCAGAAGGGTTACTGACTCAATACAACTTGAAAACCCACAGGCAGGCACAGAAGGACTTATTGAGGGAGATAATACATTACAGGATTTAGAGAAAGGAAGTATACTTTAAAAACAAAGTATCATTGCCATACAGTTTTGATATGCTCAAATCAAAATCAAGAAGGGGTGTGTGAAAGGTCACCATGCAACACACACGCAATTTAGGGTGCAGGGACCCTCTTAGAAGCTCTCACCCAGACTGGAGATTGCTTCTTGTGTTAAAGAGCCTTATCTGCTCCATGCAGAAGAATGAGCTGGCCTTTTCTTATGAAATAGTTTCCCATAGCACTAAGCTTAGCATTCTGACAGCCCTGTTTTTAGGGGATGTGGCTTCGCCCTGGCTTCTCCTAAGAAAGCAATAGTTTCTCAAAGCAGGTGGTTATGGCACCAAGTGTCATGTGGTCCTGGGAAAATTATAGATACCTGTCAACTATGTGGCTGGTTTTTACTGGGTGCTGTTATACAACCTGAGAAGAGTAGAGGATTTTCACTTGATATAAATTATGTTATATCTTCACAACATTCCTCAACCACTTAACACAGCAACTCCCTCTTCACTGTGGCTTAATTTACTGTTTTTGACATTAGGGCAGTATGAAAAGTGATACACATCATTACAACTGTACTCTGAATTCTGATCTTTTTCCAGGCTAGTGACATGTGCTATGATCCTCTTGAGATGTACAGAGAAGGAAAAGCACACTACTGCTCCTAGCCAGGCACATGACCACAAGGGATAAACTGTGCTAATGTGTTGTGTGGTTAAGCTAAACTAGGATGTTTGAAAAGTGTTGTGTATTGGGTATATTTTCACACCTGGGATATCTTCACTTTCCAAAGGGTTTATCAAAAATGTAACGCTACTGCCAGGCATGGTGGTGAACTCCCATATCCTAGCACTCAGAAGGCAACGACAGGCGGAACTTTTAAGTTCGAGGCCACCCTGGTCTACAGAATGAGTCCCAGGACAGTCAGGGCTACACAGAGAGACCCTCTCAGGGAAAAAAAAAAAACAAAAACAAAAAAAATTGATGACAATAACAATGTTATCAAAAGTAAAAAAATATTTGAAAACTGCAATATGGACCATTTATAATAATTGATTTATAATTGTTTATATAATAATTGTACAATTTTATTTTCATTAGGTTTTCAGAAACTTCCATTTTTTTTTTAATCTTATACCAATTAGCTCCAGGTAATAAGCATAATCAAATGAACTAAAAATAATAATAATAATAATAATAATAATAATAATAATAATAATAATAATAATAATTACCAACAAGATTAAATAGAAACATACAAAGACTGCTAAAAGATATTAACACATTCTTTATACCTTTATTCCAACTGATTCATTTTCAACCAAGAAAACTTACTCTCAGGTGTCGGTTTTCTTCTGATAGCTTCATCATTTCCCCCTGAAGTCTCTTGCACTCTTCCATCAGTTTTCTTGTCTCTGTATCATTGAGTGAAACACTGTGTGGTTTTGGCAGGGGTCCATCTTGTTTGGATGCATTCAGTGGAACAGCTTTGCTAGGTTCCATATCATTCTGTATTTCAAAGATATTGAAATTTGTTAACAAAAAAAAAACATTGATGGATCTTTAATTTTTAAAAAAATCTAAATTCTTTATCTTTCTTTTCAAAAAATGTCATTGAAAAAATGGCAAGTGTTGACTAATTACTAATATTTTATTAAAGTACCAAATATGATCATCTATAGCAATTTTCAATGGGGTACGTCATCAAATACCAGCAGTTAATCAAAATAAGCAGCCTACTTCCCCTACTCCAGCACCCTTGGCACTCACCTTAACATAGCACTTAAAAGGTATCATAATAATTTATCTTTTACATTCTTTCTTCCAGAATTTCAAAAGAAAGAATCATTTTTCTTTATTATTTAACCCTAAACACACACTTTGGCCAAGCAATAATAGTCAGTCAAGGAAAATATGATGAATGAAAAGCTTCATGTAATTTTCAATGGTCTGATTCTGCAATCAAATACGGTTTTAAGAATTGGAAGGTACAGAACAGCCTCATAATCATTCCAATAAATTGACAACCACCTAAGAACATACATATGGTTAAAAAAAAAAATCCAATGTCTATTAATGGAATAACGTAACTAAACGATCCAAATATTTAAAGGGAAACAGCCTGTGGTCTTAACCACAGATGATTCTTCAAGTTGTAAGATTGTGCAAGTAGTGTGATTCACTGTGGAACTGTGTATTAAGTGGTAACTTAATACAACATTCAAAACTGTAAGGCCCAAAACCATAAGCAGTTGGACACCTATGGCAACACTCTCACTTCTAAGCCATAGTTTAAAGTGTTTCAGTGTCCTTAATTCCAACATCATTTATGCTACACATAACAGCAGCATCAATATAAAGTCATCTTTTTCATGTTATATTTTTAATTGTTAAAAGGTTTCAGAAGGTTTGGGAAGTTAAGTCAGTAACAGAATATTTGATACCAAGCAGAAGACCCTGGGTTTACTACTGACAACCAGAGAAAGAGACAGACAGACAGACAGACAGACAGAAGGGAAAGGTAAGCTTTCATGCTAATGAAGATATTTACCAAATTAATTTTTCTGACATTCCACAGTAGTCATTTATACCAAGATTAGATTCTCTATATAACCACACTGGCTGCCAATTAGGCTGCAATGGTTCCTACTGTTAACTAGACAGACTTGGAATCACTTAGGATTATGAACAAAAGTGTTGGCATGTCTGGAAACTCTCTGGATTCGGTTAAGGAGACAATCCATTCTGAATGCGAGTAGCTTCTGAAGAGAATATAAAGAGAGTGAGCGCCGGCACACACTGCTTCCTGCCTGCAGAGGCAGCCTGACCACCAGCTGCCAGCCTCACGATACCATTACCAGGCTGGCCTGTGCCCTCAAACTGTGAGCCAAATCACCTCTTCCTCCTGAAGCTGTCAATGCCAGTAATGGCACAAGGTGTTCTAATGCAGAATACTAGGTTTGACCTGCCACTTTTCAAGTTTCACAGCTGAGAAAGGTGCTTATCAATTTGTTTGAGTTTCTCTTGCTGATACTCCTTTTTATCAAAAACCTCCCCAATGTCCAACCAATCCTAGCTCTAATATAAAAAAAAAACCTATACTTCATATATTTTAACAATATTTTCTAATTTTTTCCTTAACAAAAATTAAATTAACTTCAAAGTGATTTTTTTCAAATCCTGTCCTGCACAATCCTTTTTTTTTTTTTTTTTTTTTTTTTAAGGATTCAGACTTCTTTATTGATTCAACAAGAAACAGCAAAGGAAATGTTAACTATCACTCCGGGCTCCACAGACGTCATCCAGACACAAAAACTACCTTTCTGAAAAAATAAAACAAACAGCAGCAGCAAAAATCAACTAACCTTTAGCCATTTTTTTTTTTTTGTTTGTTTGTTTGTTTGATTCTTTTTTGTTGTTTTGTTTGGGGAACAGGGTTTCTCTTTGTAGCCGTGGCTGTCCTGGACTTTTTGTGCAGACCAGGATGAGCTTAAACTCACAGTGATCCAACTGCCCCTACCTCCCTGAATGATGGGAATAAAGGTGTGCACCACCATTGACGGGCTGCAGTCCACCTTCTGATTTTAAAAAAGAAAGACATGTTGTTTCCCTATGTTCATGTGCACAGACTCCTATGCTAATTTTCAGTACTGGAGCAAAACTTGAGATAAAAAGATCATTCTGTTAGCCTAAGGTTGATTACAAAATTATATGAAGCTAATAAATAATTTTAATGACTTTTAAAATAAAGTTTCAATTCCACCCCAAAAAATATATATGCTGGGTGTGGTGTACCCTGAATTCAAGGCCAACCTGGTCTACATAATAAGTTATCAGTACAGCCAGGACAAACACTGTAACCATCCTTACTATATTATTAACCAAACAAACTACAGTTTATAGTAGCCTCCTGTATCTTTTTAAACCTTTTTTTTATTCATTCCCCACCCCTACAAAGTTTCTCTTGTAGTCCTGGCTGTCCTCACATGGATCTTGAACTCATACCTGCCTCTGCCTCTTTGAGTGCTGGGATCAAAGGCTTGCGCCACCATGCCCAACTTTGTTTCTGCTATCTTTTCATATTTATTTTATACAATGTGTAAGCCCTTGGTTCAACCCCCCCAGTACTACAAAATAAAAAAGCTAGCATTCATGTAACTGTACAGATGCACATCCTGCTTTAGACTCTTTTAACTATTTAACACAACACAATGTTTCATTAAATATTCCATTCTGTGACTATCAAAATCATTCAACATTCCACTTTTGTTAGGAGTCTGATGGGCAACTTCCTATTGTTTAGAATTTATAGCATATTCACAGTACATAGCAGATGCAAAAAAAAAAAACCTAAATTATGCATCTTTTAATATCTAAACGTATATAACCTGGAGTAGCTGGGGATCAAAAGGGAAAGCTGAGTCTTCTGCGGGTACACTAACCAGGTGACTAGGTAAGTACTTACTAATGGGACCTTCCTCAGTGAGGTTGGCTGCAGGAAGCCAGCTTGCTCTTTATTTAAAATTACTTCAGATTGATCCAGAAAAAGGAAACTGTTCTTAGGACCAGGAAATGGGCAAATAAAAAGATTCCAACATGCCATGACTCTTACCAACAAGAGTAAAACCATGCTAACACCTCAAGTTAAAATATGCTAAAAGTCAAGGCAAGATGTCATGACAACAGACCAGTATGTTATACATTTTCCGCTATTTTATATCCTTTTCCCTATCCTGCAGCAATCCCATAAGGACTTCACATTCAGTAACTTTGTAGGAGGCAATTAGAAAGGAAAGGTGAAACCCATGACAGAGCAGGCATCTGCAATGACGCTCTAGGAGAGGAGCTAAAGAACAGTCTTCTCACTCCCTTGAGCAAAGGTGTCAACACAGAAGGGTAGTGTACAGCAAAGGTCACAGCTATGGCTGTGCTGTCACATTAAAATCTGGGAATTGAAAATATCTGAAAAACAAGGCTCCCTACATTTTTTTTTCCTTTCTCCTCTAAGAGCAAATGTATGGCTTCTCTAGGCCCTTGGTCACAAAAAGTAAGTAATTCCAAATTACAAAGGCAAACAGTTAAGATATTTAAATAAGGTTTGTTCGTTTGTGACAAGCCTCATATGTAGCCCGCTAGCCTGGAACTAGCTTTCTGGCCAGAGTTAGCCCTGAAATCACAGAGCTCTGCTTGCCTCTGCCTCCAAGTGCTAGGATTAAAGGTGTGCACCACTACACCAATAAATCCGGCTAATAAAAGGCATTTTTAAAGGCTTATTAGGTGCAACAGATAGTGCAGTAGTAAAGAACACTGGTTGCTCTTCAGAAGACCTGGGTTTGATTCCCAGACCTACATGGTGGCTCATATTCATCTGTAACTCTGGTTCCATGGGCTCCAATGCCCTCTTTTGACCTCTACTGGCATAAGCCACATGTGGTGCACATACATAAATATAAGCAAAACAACCACATATAAAATGAAAATTTAAAAAAAAATAAAGCATTGTTAATATGCAATACTCTTCTAAACCAAATCGAAGTATAAGAACCTACAGCATTTAACTATTAATCTTAATAGCATTTCTAGTAATAAATTCTAAAAAGAATTATACAGAATTCATTCCACCAACAAATCCAGTTAACCTAACCTTATTAGCATTCAAGCACATAAATGCACAGAGTTCAACTATGACCTCATTTTTGGTCACAATTTTTTTTTCTTTTTGAACCCTGGGTATTGCAAGTAAACAAAGGACAGTTAAAAAGGTTATTATTCTTGTATTTGACAACAAAATAATTTTATTTTTCTTTCCTACAAGCACAAATGCTTTTTGAAAAGCAGTGTTTGCTAGCTCCTACCTTTACTACTTACTAAGTATCTGTTATGATAATTCAAACAAAAATCATATTCAATTCTATTTTTCAAAGAACACATACAGATTATTTATTTCTCCAAATCAAGAATAAAATACAATTTTCATGCAGCCTGCATCAGTTCCTGCCTTCAGGTTACTGCCCCAGAAGGAGGAAAGACAGCATGGTGGAAACACTGGACCTACGAAAAATCACAACACAGCAAGGCAAGCTACAAATCTTCTCACTCTGTATAGAATGTCAAAAGGCTATTTGGATGTTGCACTCCTTCCAGCTTTGTGGACTGCAACATACTTCTTGTTCCTGGACTGGTTCTACTTCATGTATGGAGTTTTCTAGAGCAGGCATCCCATAGCTTTGACACCTCCAACGTCTTGGGAGTCTCCAGTGCAATCCAGACTATACTTTCACAACTCTGTGCAATGGCCTCTCTGGGCTTCCATACAGGGACAATTCTCAAATTCAATTTTCAGCATGTGCTCCCCAAATCTAATTCACAGGAAAAATTACACCAACTTAAATACTGTCTACACTTACTTATGCCCAGCTCAATACTGTGACTCTATTCAGAATTGTCTGTGCTTCTCGGTTCTACTGTCATTTTAAATAGTTTAAAATTTTAATTCTGGGGCTGGTGGAGCTTAATTAATTAGCACAGGGCTAGCGTGCAGACAGCCCTGGGCTCTACCCCCTTTGTAGAACCACGGACAGTGGCCAACACCTGTAATCTCAGCATTTATAAGTTGAAGCAGAAGCATAAAAAGCTCAAGGACATCCTTGGGCTACACAGTGAGTTGAGAGGCCAATCTAAGCAACATGAGACCCTGTCTCCAAAACAGCATTTTTTAAATTCTAACTGTTTATTAATATGCTCAATTACGTATATGCTTGGTATCTACATTAACTTACTAACACTAGTAGACTCCTACTTCTGTTAGCTCCTATGACAAACCTGCTTCACTTGTTTTAGTTCCCTGGGATCGTTCTTCATGTGGTAACTGGCAGGTGTTGCGACTGTACTGCTGACACTGCTCATTGAAGTGGCAGCTGTAGCAATCCCTGACGAAGCTTTACCCTGAGGTAGCATGGGAAAAATATTCTCAGATTCACAACAACTGATTTCTCCTGTATGATATTGGAAACAACTAACAGAAATAGCTTTAGCCCATAAAATACTGACATCTTATTCTATAAAAATAACTAATGCATCAGAAACAGAACAGAAAAACAAAACATTTCTGAGCTAGCTTTTCATAAATATTTCTACACAAAATTAAATATATCCTATTTGCATATCTTCATTTATAAAAATGTACATACTTAAATTTATGCTAAGTTCATACTGTCCTAAAGAATATTTACTTCTACCTTTAATCCTGTGACTTTAAAAAAAAAAAACTAATACTTGTCATTACCTGAAAAATATTCAATTTCATGTTCTCTTAGCCTTTACACTTTACATGAATTTTTGTTCCCATTAAGCACCACCCCCAACAAATACACACAAGGTCAATAAAAAAACTCAAAGATTCATATAACATTATGGTTATCCTACTACAATTCCAGTTCTCTACTTACCTTTTAAACTCTCTTAATATAGTTAAAAAATAGTAACTCAAAAAGTTTGGCACAAAATAATATTTAACAGGCATCCCCTAGTCTGTTTCAACACAAAGCACGTATACTGAAATACAAAATGCCATTATAAAAATGCTCCTGAACTCCTGCCCTATTCAGTCCCATTGCTGTCATTAAAGCAAATTAGCTTTTGCAAAAAATACCTCTCAGATGTTATGTCTAGAAAATGTCAAGCAGAGTTAAGGCTTTCAATATTTTAAAAATCTAAATTCATACTGAATAAGTTATAAAATATCGTAAAGCCTCATTTCATCGTTAAAAATACCACCAGTAACTGAGTCAGAAACAGTGTGGGGCATGCCTTTAATGCAAGCAGTTGAAAGGAGGATCTCAGTGAGTTCAAGGCCAGTCTGGTCTACATAGTGAGCTCCAGGACAGCGAGGACTCCAGAAGAGAAGCTGCCTCAACAAAACAAACGACAGGATAAAAGCCACCAGTTAAGTAGACACTAAGTATTCCATAAGATAAAGCAGACAATAACTAAGAAGGGCTAAATTTTATAGGGCGTCATTTTAGAGACGAGTCACCAATTTGCATCATGTACCTGAAAGGCTCTCCAATGAACAGTTCTCCTGAAGACACTGAAGGTCCTTAGTAAAGAAAATGTGGCTAGGCAAACACCAGCTGTTACCTAGCACTAGAGCAAATGACACAGATGACTATACTCAACAATGGTACTATCTTTTTTCTGCTGTCCAGAAAAAAAATAATAATGTCTCCTTTTAAACTAAATTTAAATAATAGGGTTTACCATAATTATAACACAAATATTTTAGAGCCCCCCCAAAAAAATCCATACACTAATGGTAGTTCAAATACATTAGAACTGCTATTTTAAAAATAACTTCCTAAAAACCAAAACAAGAATTAAAACACTATACTTCTAAAGCAAACTGTTTGCTTGCTACCTTATGACATGATCTCTAAACCTGAATCATTTCCTTACAGTGTCAAATTCTAAAATTCTAAGTAATCAACAAAATAACATGTTTCCCTACCCCTGCTTCCAGAACATGAGAACTACCCAAACAAATAGCATATCTAAAAAGATCAAGACTCCTCATCAAGTGTGGTGTGCTTAAATGCTTGATTGCTCTTTTGCGGAACACTTCCAACTGTCGTCCAGTTCCCACTTCTTGAGTAGCTGGGAATGCAGGCCAGTGAGCCTTCACCCAAGTTTAGGTGGTGCTGTGATCTAAGTCAAGGCACGGGTACACTCAACCTGCCACCTACCCCACCATGTCTCATCTTCTATGTGAATCTTGAAATGGGAATTCTAAACGTTCAAAAATACCCGCCAACTATCGTAAGGGCTCACTCCTGAACTACACTGTGTATTCAAAATGACAAGAGAGGACAACTGTCACAAGTTTGAGTGGGTTTTGGACAATCCTGGGACAGAGTAAGACCCTGTTTTCCAAAACAACAGATCAAAAATTTAACAGCAAGGTTAAGGACCATGATAGTTAGAAACTATTTCTATGCTTATGTCAAAACAGTACTTCAGGAAGTCTTTCTAAGGATCTGCTACACACTGTCTTAAAAATCACTGCCATGACTAGTGCCCTCTCTGTCATCCTGAAATGCCTTCTCCGAAAGGACCCAGAGTTTTGTCTGGTTTGGTCTGATAAGAAAAGGCCTAACTACTCTGTAGAACAAGCTGAGCTGATACTCATAGCAATCTTCCTGCTTCCACTTCCGAAGTACTAAGATTATAGACATGAGCGGCCAATGCCACCCTTCCAAAGTTTAAGAAATGATTTAAGCCTAAGCCTAGAAAAGTACTAGCCAGGTTAAAAGTTCCTAACAGGCTGGAGAAACGGCTCAGAGGTTAAGAATATTGATTGTTCTTCAAGCTGCCCCACCATCCCATGGCAGCTCACAACCACAAGTTCCAGGGGCTGAACACCCTCATCTAGACTCTGTGGGTACCAAAGTACACATGTAGTACACAGGCAAACATGAAGGCAAAACATGCATACACAAAATAAAAATAAAGTTGTTGTTTTTTTAAAGAAAGTTCCAAAGACAGGATTGAAAGACTCATCTCTGGTCAAAATACTGAGAACATATGGTTGTCAGATGACAAAATCATAAACAAGACAAACACTCAATCCCCTCCACAGATTCAGGAAAAAAAAAGATAAGGGAGCAGAAAAAATATAAATGCTCAAAGAATAGGAACACAGTGGAGCTCTGATTTCCCAGCAGGTCACAAGCATGGCACTCTTCAATTTATAGCAGCTTTGACTACCTACACAAAGAACTCCATAAAACTGAGCATGCCAAAACACTGCCACATAAGGATACAAAGCTCACAGAGCCCCATGCCATTTCAAGAATTCATGCTTGGCTAATTGTTAATGGGGAAAGGAGAAGTATTTGTCTTCATTGTCATTAGTAAGGTGAACAAGAGCCCTGTAAACAAAATTGCACCATCCTCCAGTAACAACCTTAAATTAATGAAAAAGACATGAAAGTAGGAAAAGGGAAGGAAACTTGAGTGGGCAGAAAAACAGGGTAACAAGAGATGAACATGATCAAAATATGTATGTATATGAAAATATAACAATGAATTCTATTTATATGTAACTAGTATATATAATAATAAAACACTAAAAACTAAAGGTCACAAATGATTCCTTGGGTCAAAGTGCTAAGAACTAAATTGAAAAGCCTCCTAACCAACCAATCTAAGAATAATAATGTAGTAATTAAGCCAGGGGATGGTGGCACAAGCCTAAAATCCCAGTACTCAGGAGGCAGAAGCAGATGCATCTCTGTTCCAGCCACCCTGGTCTACAGAGTGAGTTCCAGAACAAAGCAGAAACCCTGCTTTAAAAGCATGTAGGTAGGTCCACAGATTATTAGATAGAGAAATAGGGAGATAGAAAAAGTATAAGACAGATGATATAGTAACAATATGACGGAGCACACATGCTTATCTGAACGTGTGTGTGTGTGTGTGTGTGTGTGTGTGTGTGTGTGTGTGTGTGTG
>NW_026596100.1:396812-417285 GCF_907164565.1 Psammomys obesus | reverse complement strand
TGTGTGTGTGTGTGTGTGTGTGTGTGTGTGTGTGTGTGTGTGTGTGTAAGAGAAAGAGAAAGAGAAACTGGGGTTAACGTATGTGGAAGTCAGAGGTTATGGCTGGATGTCTTCCTCAATTTCTTCCTACCTTGTTTTCCTAGAGGCCTCTCCCAGAACCCAGGATTTACCAGTTCAGCAAGGATGGAGAGTAGTGAACTCCTGGTATCTGTCCCTTCTCCAGTAGAGACAGCAATTAGGATGCCTCATCAGTGAGCTCAAGATACACACAGCACCTGTTGTGCTTTTTATATGAATGCTAGGGACTGAAACTAGTGCCTGATGCACTTTACCAACTGAGCCATCCCTCCAGCTCCGGAACGTATGTGACAGACAGATAAGACAGACAGACAGACAGACAGACAGACAGACAGACATATAGATAGGGATAAATTATATTGCAAGTAGAAGAGAGAGGGAGGGAGACAGAGAGGGGAGAGCTCATGTATGAAAAATATATTTGTAAGTAGAGGGAAAAAAGTTGAAAAGGGATCACAGAGGGAGATCCAGGAGCAAAAGTGGGCACATATGATCAAAATACATCAGCTATTTATAAGATTCTCCCAAAAAAAAAAAAAAAAATAAGAAAAACAATCTGTAATTAACCCAGGTAAGGTGATGGACACCTTCGCACTCTCACCTTCATTGACATTTGAACCAGACTGTCACGAAGACTGCCTATGTTAAAAAAGCTGGTGTCCCTCCAAACTGCTCAGTTTTGACAACTTCAAATGTCTTTTTATTGTTCCTAGAGAACAAGTAAACTGTCCCTGGACAGAAATCACCTACTGCTGCACATTAATGCTATGCACTTTACTGACAGCAAAGACGGTAACATCTGCAACCGCCACCAAAAACAAATCTACGTTTGATCAAGCCTCTAGAATGCAGCTTCCAATGAGAACTATTAGACAGAACAAGAAGACATGAGGACAGCATCACAGAAACCTATCTTTACTGTGTGACTGGACAGAGGTCTCCGTGGTTGAGAGTAGGTACTGCTCTTCCGGAGGCCTCAAGTTCAGACCCCAGCTTCAAGTGGTTCACAACTGCTTGTAACTCTAGCTCCAGGGGAATCCAACACCCTGTTCTGACTTCCACCCACAAGCACATGGCACAGACATACACACAAATTAAAATCTTAAAATAAAACAAAACAAAAAAACCTAGCATGCAGCAGAGTCTATAGACAAATCTAGTTTATTAGTTTTGGAAGAGCAAAGCAAAAATAAAACCACCAAAATAAAGAAATAAATCATAAAATTCAAATAGCATTACCAAGCTTTTTTTAACTTAAGTCTCATAAAATGACTAGCTACCCCCGGTCCAAAAACAATTATCTGATAGTTCTTACTTACCAGTTTATCATTTTCATTCGGCATTTCAAATACACATCTCAATTTAGAATCCATTAATTCATCAGGTTTTGCTTCTTTCCACTAAAAAAGAAAAAAAGGAGCAAAACAAAAAATCCAAACATGAGATAAGAGAGAGGATTGTGGCAAACAGGTTTTAGCTATAGCGACAACTGAAGTCTGAGTTTGGTGGCTTAGAAAACTGGTAAGCTTGTGGCTCAGCTGGAATCAAGGCTGGAGTACTTGCAAATCGCCTGCAATCATCTGCCAATGTCACTGGGTCTCTAGAAAATGACAGACCTACAATCACCATCAATTAAAACTACACTAGGATTGGGCCCATGAGATGGCTCAGCAGGGAAAGGCACCTAGTGCCAACACGATGACCTGAGCTCAATCTCAGGAACCATATGGTATGGGAGAATGGGAGAACCAACTCCACCACGCTGTCCTCTGACTGAAATAAAACAGGCTTCCTCATGCACCAAAGAAAACAAACAATGTAATGAAAAGAACGACAATGACAACAGCAATACATGTGACTTTCTTCTTCACTTTATGGTATACGCTTTCAATCCCAGCACTCAGAAGGCAGAGGCAGGATCTCCGTAGGTTCAAGGCCAGCCTGGTCTACAAAAATGCAAATCAGGCAGGATTATTACACTGAGAAACCCTGTCTTGAAAAACCAAAAAACAAAACTAAAAACATAAAACAACCCCCCCTCAAAGAACAGTATTTCAAGAGTTTTTAGCTCTTTATCATTTTGTTCTGATATTTAATTTTTAGCAAGGAAATCAGGATTGTGGGGAGCTAAACAAACTCAAAAGTTTAAACTGCATCTCCAAAAATAATTTCTGTACAACTTCTACACTTACCACAGCTTCCATATCTGAAATGTTTGGTGGAGCAAAAATTGTCTGTACCATGAACTTATGTTTACTCTTTTCATTCGGATCATAATCAAAGGGCTGTAGCATTACTAAACAGAAAGAAAAAAACATTATCTTCTACATTCTATCTCCTATTGCCTTAGTAATTCACAAATTTAAAGAAAATCAAGATAGATTCAAAAATTCAAAAGTATTCACTCTCAAGATCCACAATCAACTTGATAATTTTCAATTGTTATTCAATTCATTTTACACTGATTTTAATTTAGACAACTGAGACACTGTTTTAATAACTAGTTTTTCTAAACTGAATTTTAAACAACTACTCAGAGTGTGTTCATTTGTTTAAATCTAATTTTAGGATAACAAAGGAAGTCATAACTTCTTGATGTTCAGGCTTTCTTCTAGAATCCCAATAGCATTATATATATTATATATATGCCTCTAAACCTGACTAGCCTGTTACAAGTTTTAAGGTTCCAGGAGTTCAATCAGCATGCTTAATTTATGTGACATAAATCCAAGACCAGAGATTATAAACAATAAATCAGTAATTACTAAGAATGTATATGGAATCTTGCAGTCAGGTTCTAGTTTAAATATTCCCACTAGCCCTTAAATAATTCATTATTTTAACATTCTATATGCTTGAAAATAAAAGCTGTAGAATTATCTTAAAATTTTAGGAATATTATCAGGAGTCACCAGTGGTTTTTAATACATGCATTTCTTATGCCATACTCCCCAAACTGAGCCTGTGGTCTGAAACGACAAACAGATAATCCATGTGTTTTTTTCCTGCTCCCTTTGTAATTAACAAAAGCAGGAGTTGAGAACTATTGCAGAAAAGAAAAAAAAAAAAAAAAGAGGAAAGAAAAGAGAAAAGGAAAGGGAAGGAAAAAGGGAAGGGAAGGGAAGGGAAGAGAAAAGGGAAGGGAAAAGGGAAAAGGGAAAAGGGAGAAGGGAAAAGGGAAGGAAAAAGGGAAAAAGGGAAGGGAGAAGGGAAAAGGGAAGGGAGAAGGGAAAAGGGAGAAGGGAAGGGAGAAGGGAAGGGAGAAGGGAAGGGAGAAGGGAAGGGAAGGGAAAAAGTAAGTCTCTGTGTGAGTACAGGGACGCTCTCCCACAAGTTACATGGAGCCACACATTCTCAGACTTGCTGCCTATTTTGCAACTATGGCAGATGTTGTTCAGCAGCACTGTCTCTTCAAAAGGGCTGTCTGAGGAAGGAATGGACAGTTTATAGAGGGCATGTTCAATGGCACCAGCAGATTCTACTGAACTACTGTAAGCAATACACAGTGGGAATTAACAGCAGTGCAGTTTCAAGGCAAGACACTGCTGGCATTTACACTGAAAGGAATACACTCATCTGATCCTGATTTTATAAATAGGCCCATAACAGGTATATATTTTTAAGCAAAACACCAAAACACTTCTGCAGTTGCACAGAACATGACTTAGTCATAAAACACTGTCATTTTCAAAGAGGCAGTAAGAACACAGAATATGGTGGTAAGCTACAGAAATGTGTAACAGATGTGAAGTTTCATATTGACAATAACTAATCATATGCCCACATACAGGAGCAGAGTGAGAAAGTTTAAAAAAGTTTCTATATGGCAAGATACCCAAAAAACACCTTTAAACAAAAAACTGAAGCCAAATAATAAACAGATTAAATACAGGCACGAATGTCAATATTCCAAACTGCAAAAGCCTAGGTAGGACATGAACTGCTACCTGAAACAGTCACAGTTGACCCTGGGTCAATAATTCCACTGTTGGGCCTCACACAGTACCGGCGAGGTGCTGTAGTCTTCACTTTGAAACACACTTTTCTATCCGATGGATTTCGCAATTTAAGGTTTGTAGTGACTACATCTGTGAAGGGGCCTGTAAGGTTTAAGAAGAAAAAGAAAGTTAACTGGATTCACAATAAAAACATAATTCAAGATGAAATTAATATCATCTCAATTCTACTTTCTACAGAAAATAGGAATGGTCTTTTTTTTCACCTTTTGGTGATTCCATGCATGAAGTAACTCTCTGATGTCAGTTCTTTCATTTTGGTTGCATTTATGTTTGTGTGTTGTACATGAGCATGTGCATGCCACAGTGCCTATGTGTAGCTCAAAGACAACCTTTCAGAACTGGTGTTCTCCTTCTATTCTGTGGGTACCAGAAACCAAAATCCAGTCCTCAGGTTTGGCAACAAGCATCTCTCCCCAGTGAGCCCTCTCAAGCCACAACTGTACTCTTCTAGCATGCTCATGCCACATCACACGACTGACAATTTCCCAGTGGTCTTCACCAGTGCTAACGGTTCACGTTCACAAAGCCAACTCTGTCACTGAAGACACTAAAACCAGTACTCACACCTCACAATTCATTCACTCAAACGTGTGAAGTCTTATGAGTAGTATGTCATATGCTCTATCATCTTAAAGCTTTAGTTCTGTACTCAACAAAATGACAAGAACATAGAATTTTAAAAAACCGATCTACCTCTGCTTAGCCAGTAATAGCTCATTTTTTTCCAATGGGCTATGTGATGTGAAGATAAACCTATTTGTATTGGCCAAGACAAATTATACAGTTTAGTCTGCATAGCCAAGAATTCTTTATTGGTTTGACGCCAAAACATAAAACTTAAAAACATGTTAAATAGAAAATAACCCTACACCATTAACTACTCCCCAAAACAATTTTAAATGGTCCTTTAAAAAATCCATTTTATGCTTTTTGATTTTTACTTGTCAAGAAATGATGTTGATGATCTAATCAGAACACTCACCTAGCACAGCTATAATCCCACATTCAACCACCAGCACCAAAAAGGGGAGGAAAAAGCTAAGACGCCTGAAATACAACACAACTATCATAAAAGCCTACCTACTTTTTACTTGTCTGTTTTCACACGCTCATTTGGCTGTGTTATTTAGAGTACATGTCTACATACAGAGGATGTTCAGGAGTCAATTCTCTCCTACCATGTGGGCTCAAAGGACTGAAACAGCACTCTTCAAGCTCAACTGCAAGCTCCCTTACCCACAAAGTTACCTTCTGACCTCTTTCTTTAACTCTTAAACAAAAATCATGTTTTTAAAACTTCAGAACAGCCATACTTTGAAATTCGGGTTAAAAAAATTCTCCAACCATGTCCAATAAAGTTTGACTGAGTGTTGGAAAACTGTCTACAACATAGACTTCCAGAGAATAGAAGACTTCCAAGGAGATAGAAACAAACAGGTGTGCCTAATGCATAACGGGGGAAGGGAAAGTTTTAAAAGTGCTTAGATCAAGACTTGAGAAGTAAATTTTTATTCTGAGGTTATTGTTTCATTATAAGCTGATCATTCATTCTGTATACTATCTTACACCCTTTGTTGCTCCTCAATTGCTTGTTTTTGAAAAACAGATGATTTATCATCTCTACAACACAACTAACCAAGATAAAAGAGGACCACCCCCTACCACTTGTCCACTTTACCCCCCAAATCCACAGCATGAAGGGCAGAAATAACCACATCTGAAACAGATGGAGCAAGGAGTGCCCTCCCTAACTAACAATGTCAGTGCCCTTAAATCACAGCAGTAACTGGGAGTTTGTAGTGTGGCAGGCCTTCACAGCTGACCCTCATCACCCTGTGCACGACTGTAAAATTAAACTATATGACTGTAAAATAACTATATGATATTTTTAATCAACAAATTACTAGTAATTGTGTTCCGAAAAGAGTACTTAAATAACCCAGTAGGGATTATATTTTCTAAACATAAAAATGCAAAGATGAGATAATACATCAAAAGGAAAAAGAATCTCTCCAAAACAAAATGCTTAACTAGACAAATTAACCTTATGAAAATAATATCATAAATCCTGTAAGACCACCTAAAAGGTACAGTGGAGATTTTTTTTTTTCCCCAGTGCATCCCTCTAGGCGAACCTCAGTCACCCGGCCTACATTTTTAAGGCAAAGAATTCTTTAGGAGTCTGAAGAAAACTATAAGCCTCCTTAAAAGGATGCATAGGCGTTACACACAAAAACTTAACACAGAGCCGGCTGCAGTGGCACACACCTCTAACACCAGCCCTCAGGGAGGCAGAGACAGGTGGGCAGATCTCTGCTCTGGAGGCCAGCCTGCTCTACAAAGCAAGTCCAGGACAGCCAAGGCTACACGGAGAAACCCTGTCTTGAAAAACCAACCCCCCAGCTGTCCCCCCAAAACAACAACAACACTGAATTCATAAAAGCTAAGACTGTTAAGAAAGCTGTTATCACCCTACTACCCCCCCCCAAACAAAACACACACAATACCTTTACACCTCAGGAAAAAAGTATATATATATAAACAGAAGGTGCTACAAGCTACAAACATAAAGACACAAGATATTTTCCCTTGGCACCAGGTGCAAGAGGAGGAAAGGGGATATAAAATGGTAACATCGTGCAATGCCAGCGGTCCCACAGAATGATGACATTCCTACCCTACAGAACTCCAAGGTTCCTCCTGCTATAATGTGGGTCTTGAATGTTACCCAAAGGCCTACTCTCCAGCGTTAACTACTGGGAGGTGAGAGTATCCTTAAGAGGGGCCCCAATGAGAGGAAACTCCCTATTCTGACTCTTTGAACACTGGGCACACGTCTGGTTCGGGCACGCGAGCACACGCACACGCACACACACACTAGCAAAGCATTCATATACAGAAAATCTAAAAATTAAAAAAAAAAAATTAAGGAATTCTGACTATGGTTCTAAAGGAAGCCATTCAAAATTTTAAAACTTTCATCCATAATGATGTGAATTACTACCAATAAAATCTTTAGTTGTCAAGCTACAAAAAAGAATCAACCAGGGGTAGGAAGCACTTTGTTTTGTCCTTTATTATGATAATTTCCATAACGAAGCTGAAATAATTACACTGTGAACATTCACATACATAATCCGATTTGATTCTACTAATATTGTGCTGTTTCAGACATTTCCATCCAACCCTTTGGGCACACAAGGCTTCAAGAGCCTACAGCATTTCTGCATGTCTTCCTATCCTCTCAGGGAGGTGTTAAGCAGAAAAGTCTTATGGGATAACATCTCCTTCCTGAGGACCAGATAGGGCATGTTTACTGCCCCAGATACCCTGCAACAAAGGTCAGGAAACATCCGTGAGAACGCCATGAAAGATTAAGGTTCCTTAAGCTCAGGGTTTCTCTGCTCTCATGCAAAACCACTCTAAGCACAACTCCAATTGAAGGCCTTTGTCACCCACTTTGGAACCTAGGGTGACTAAGAATTACAGAAGCTCTTGCAGGGCTGTGAACAGCAAAGTCATCAAGTCTTCTAACACCTATGACACTGCAGCAAGCGAAATGTCTTTTCACAGCTGCTTACAAGGCTTTTTTTCCTCAGTTTTTCACTAGGCTACTCAGCCTGTTAGTGGCTTCTACATAACAGCACAAAGTTCAATACCAAATAATGCACTTTAAAATGGAATCATAGCTGATTATACAATTCATATGAAATTATATCCATACACTACTTTATGATATTTCACATTTTTCCTACTATATGGATGCCTTGTCCCATTCTTTCAATTACACCATAGCCTCCTAAGGAAACATTTAATTTACTGTTGACTGAGAACTTAACAAGCTTTGAGTCCTTGTGCTTCAAATATATGTTGAATTACCATATGTCATTAGTCATTTTTACACAAGAAAAAATAAAAGGCAAAAGTATACATGTTTTACTTCAAATGGTAATTCTTGTTTTTCATAAACCATTCTGGCCTTACATTTTTATCCTTTGACCATACTGCCCCTTTACTGTACTGCTATCAGAACACAAAAGGTAAAAATCTTGTCTAAGCCCCCTCACCAGCCCCAAATGAGTTCTATTTCTATTCAAAAAAGATTTAGTTAAAACACTGAAAAATTAAAAAAAAAAAAGCCCCTTATGAAATTTCACTAAAAAAGAGAACACAGTGGTCTAAACTAGCTTTCCAGAAATTATAAAATCCAATCACAAACAGGTTGGCGCATTGCCTTTGGCAGAGGCAGATGGATCTGGGCCAGCCTGGTCTACAGATCGAGTTCCAGCATAGCCATGGCTACACAGTGAAACTGTCTCAGGAAAAAAAAAAAAAAAAAAAAAAGAAACAAAAACATACATACACAAAGATCCAATCATATTTAAGGAAAGAGAAAGAGAGACCAAACATCTATTTTAAAGAGTTCACTATTGAAAATGTAGTAAATTGGTCGCATGAGAAATGAGGTAGAATGAACAACAAAGCCAGGATTACATCCAAGAAAAAGCAAGCACCATAAAAATTCCTTGCCTGCTTGTCTCTTTCAACTAATTGCCTCTGCATGCACTTTTGATCAAATCTCTATAGTCTTGTCTCTAAGTGTATAATACCTTAAAGTGTAAAGTTTACCTCTATCTCAAGGCATAAAAACTCTTGTCAGTTGTATTAAAAAAAAAAAAAAAAGAAACACCTAAGCTTCCCAGTAGTCAGCTACATATTTTTCCTTTGGTGTTGAAACTGCTTATATAGGACTCCCACAACTGACAAAGGTCCCAGCTCCTAGACACAGACACCAAAATCTGTGGGTGTTCAGGCCTATTATATAAAATGACAAGCATATTTTTTACACATAACCTATATACATCTACCACGATTCTTTAAAATATATCTAGATTACAATACCAAATACAAGGTTAATACTATTTCAATTGTTACATGTTACACGGTTTATGCATGTTTGATACAGGCTTATTTTTTTTAATGCCTTTTCTTTTGAGCAGTTGTTTAAATCTCAAGGTGTGGAATCTGTGGGCCTAGTGTCAACCGTTCAGATTTGATTCTGTTCTAGTGGCTTTGTTTTGTTTTGTTTTCTTAATCCTAAAACAACGGCCTACTGAACCAATCCACAATATCTGGGGAAGAGGGACCATAAACCTACTTGTTTAATCCTATGTGCAGGGACAATTCCCAGAGAAATATGTTATCACCAAATACATCCAATAACATTCTTACAAGAAGCCAGCAATGGATGGCAACGTATCACATTTGTATGCAGCTTGACCTAACATTTACAAAGGTGTTACAAATTAAGCTATTTTTTATGTGTATTGGCGTTCTGACTGCATGTATGTGTGGGTTGGAGTATTAGATTCCCTGGAACAGGAATCACAGACAGCTATGAACTGCCATATGGGTACTGGGAATCGAACCTGGTTCCTCTGGAAGAGCAGCCAGTGCTCTTAAACCTGAACTATCTATACAGGCCCAACAAATCAGGTTTACTTAAATTTAAAAATTTATTCTTATTTTGTCTGTGTATGAGACACATGTGTATTGGTGCTACAGTGCAAATGTGAAAAGTCAGGACAATTTGAAAAAGTATGTTCTCTATATGGGTCATAGGATCAAACTCAAGACTGTCAGGCATGGGAACAAGTGTCTTTACCCACTGAGCTATCTTGCCAGACCAGATTAGACCTTAACTACCATTTTAATTGTAAATCAGCATTCCATGTGTTATCTAAACCAAAGAGATTCTCCGAAGATCAATTAATTTGGAAGTAGCACCACAATGGGAACACTCCTAACATAAACTGTGTATATTCAAGGAGTCTGAGTAAGGGTAAGTTTCAAAAAATAACGGCTGATTACATCAATTGTTTTTGAAGCAATAATCTAGGCAATAAAGATCAATAATAGTCCAAAGTTTCTACGGCAGCTAGGTATTAAATAAACATCCTTAGAGAAAGAAGTGCTTTCTGTGGATGTTTTCCACTAGTGGCCTTTGTGTAAGGCTGTGGATCTGGCCATCTTTGGTGACAGCTCCTGGTATCAAGCATGTAAACAAGAGTCATTCCTTTGTAATTTCTTTGTGTTATGTTTCTGTTATCAAAGTTTGACAAGTCATTCCCTTTTGAGTGTAACTTACACAGATGTTACACAACTAATCTTTATATACCTTTTCCTGTAAAACTATAGAAATATTTAATCTACTAGTGAAAACGATATAGGACAAATGAATCCTTCTAATTAATCTCCCAAAAGTGTCAGTCAAATTAATAAATTATTTAAATTATGTTCATTATACCTATTATATATTCACTGTAGCAAATCTCAGAAAACAAAAAATTGATAAAAACCCAGCACACTAATCCCAATAGAACTAAATATTGAGAGCATTCTTCCAGCCTTTTTTCTGTTACAATAAATGCTTATGTACCAACCAGTTTATCACCACAAGCAAGACAACTGTGATACAATACAGTCTATGAAATACACTTTGCCAAAAACACTGAAATCCAAGAGTAATCAAGCCTCTTTAATCAAACACAAAGCTTACAGAAATATTAATACATCTAAATACAAGGCTGTCTATTAGACAACTGATACGGTCTTTTCAACAAATCCATCACACCACTTAATTACAGGAACAGAAAAAGACAGCGAGAAACATTAGCACGCAGCAACCTAATGCAATGCACATGTTGAAAGAAACAACTAAAACCAGTAGTACAACTGGAAAAATTTCAAGACTGATTAGACGCTATTAAAGATTTCCTGTTGGGTTTTAAATAAGAATATCATGATATGCCAAGAAAACGTTTCTTTTTGTTAAGAAATTTTACAGATTCAAATAAGGAATGAAACGTTAGGTCCTAGAATACTTGTTTTAGAAGTACTTAGGCAACCACTAAAGATATATGTCAGTCAGTAGCAGAATGTTTGCCTCAGAGGCATAAAGCCTGAGGCTCAATTACAGCGCACCTCCCCCCTCCAGAAAGGCAAACAAAAATATACAAGTAAATCAAGATATTAACAAATATGTTTAATTATTAAGTCACATTTTAAAGACGCATACAATGTAGTAACACTTGGAAATTTTCCTAAGTTTAAAATTTTGAGTGATCTGAGTCACATTTCAGTTATAGTTAAAGGAGGTAAACAAGCATTTGCAAATAATAGTTCTTTTAGGTTTAGGTTTCTTCTAAAAACAACTTTTCATAATTCTAAGAAAGCCAGATCCTCCATCTCAAAAAAGTAAGTAAACCCTCACATGACAGTCTTTCAAAAGACATAAAGCCAACAAGGAAGAGATCAGAAGTGGCTAATTTAAAAAAAAAAAAAAAAAAAGGAAATCTCGCCAGCCAGCAGGGTCCCTTCATAAAGCATTTCTGTGTGGTAAAAAGGCTTTTAACCAGGCATGTGCACACCTTTAACCCTAGCACTTAGAAGGCAGAGGCAGGAGCACCCTGAGCTCTAAGCCACCCAAAGGCTACAAAAAGAGTGTCTTAAAACAAAACAAAACAAAACAAAAAAGCTGTAACAGAAAACTCAAAAGGTAAGGGAGGAATGATGGGGAGAAAAAGGTCAAAGGACGCAAAGTAGCACATGTGCAGATGAACACCTATATTCTAGAGATTTAATAGTACACATGACATTCAACTATGCTGTATCTGGATTCCTGCTGTGACAAAGCTTTCACTAATGAGGGAGGAGGTCAACGGGGGGGGGGGGGGGGGAGTTAGGGAAAGAGAGAAGAGGTACAGGAACAAACTGACTGCTTCAATCATGCAGCCACTTTCTACCTATCCATGACATCATGTTAGGGATCTGAGATGGATTATATTGTCAACTTGACAGGATCTAGAACTACACCAGTGAGGGGTGTCCAGGTTAGGTTAGCTGAGGTAGGAAAACCCTCATCAAATGTGAGTGGCATCATTCCACAGTTCAAGTCCTAGACTATAAAAAGGAGACAGGTAAGCACCAGCATTCTGCTTCCTGACTGAGAATTCAACGTGACCTTGAACTCCTGTTGCCAATTTCCTCACTATGATGGACTGCATCTCCTAGGACTGCTAAGTTGAATGAAATAAGCCTTTCTTCCTTAGGTTGCCTGTCCTGTTATTTTGTCACAATGATAAAAACCAGAATCTTAAATATGCATAACAAAATTTTGTTGGGGGGGAGTCTGATACACTAAAGCAATAGTATTAACAATGCTAACAGTTTTTTAAAATACCGAATTCTGAAGAACTTAAATCAAGTTTTCCCAATTTTTATACATATGCCTCCTTCTTATCCATGGGAGATATGTCCCAAAACCCCTAGTGGATGCCTAAATATCAAAACCAGAATCAAGTCCTATAATTTAATGCCTTTTCCATTTTAACTAAACCTGTATCACATGCCATACCCACATACTCTTCTCGTGTGAGGTACAACAGCAAAGCCAAAGACAATCCCTTTCACTTTTCAAAACTTCATGGAAAAGAGGCCTGCCTTTCTTATTGTAGATCTTCCTAACATCAGAAAAGAATTTCTTCCTTTCCCTATTAAGCTGAGAACTTTGCACTTAAAAAAACACTCTGTGGCTTCTCTTGGGCATATCCAGACATACTGAAAATGCCAGCCTTACTGTTAATTTTTTAGGCCATTTTTAAATAAAATAAAGGTAACCTGAAAACCAATGTTGTAATAGCAACAAAATAAAAAGAAAATGTCTAAGTAACAGGTTGGTGGGCAGCTTTGCAGTATGGAAATGAGTGGCCAAGCAGATAGTCAGGCCCTTGGCAAGAAGGAAAGACAACGCTTGGTTTCATCCTTTAACTCGGAAGGAAGCAAATTTAAACTTCTAAACTGTGTCTGGAAATTTTTCCCTTTCTATTTTGGGACCACAGCTGATCCAAATCACAGAAAGCAAAACTCACAAATGAAGCGGGGTACTACTGCATATTTCCCAACTTGATTAAAATGATTTTGAAGTGATTTTTGTATTTTAACCGTGTGCAGGTACACATGTGCAAGCATGTGGAAGTCAAAGAATAAACTTAGGTGTTAGCAGGAACCATCCATTCCTTTGAGATAGTGTCTCACTTGCCTAGACCTTACCAACTAGTCTGGACTGACAGGCCAGCAAGGCCCAGGGATCCTCCTGTGTCTCCAGTGCTGGGATTAGGAGCATGAGCCACCACACCCTCCTTTTTACCTGCGTGCAGGAATCCAAACTCTGGTTCTCATGCTGGCAGGTAAAAGCCATCTTCCTAGCCTCCCACCCCCTTTCCTTGAGACTGGATTTCATGTAGCCCAGGCTAGCTCACAACTCCAGGTTCTCTTGCTTCCTTCCACCATTCCAGTGCTAGGATTGTAAGCTTGTGGCACCAATGCCAACACCAAGCTAAATGACTTTTTGATACTTACCTGTAGTCACAAACCTTCATAAAATCTAAGCCACACAATCCCAAATAACCTGACTCAATTTTTTCTGACTCTACAAAAAAATACAAAAATCAAACAATCCACTTAGTCAACTCTTTTCTTTGGAGGGGGGGGAGGAGGCTAGTCAACTCTACAAAAAGTACCGTTAACCTCATTTTTTAGAACACTGAAAATTCAAAATACATGTGTACCAGGCAAGTTAAAAACCCAATTGTAAAAAGATCAAAGTTTTTTTTAAATGAGAGCTGCTATTGCAGATGAAATCACCCCACAAAAATTTAATCAGTCCACATCTAGATACACTTACAGAACCAAAGGCCTACTCAGTGCCTTCTCATTAGTATCGACAAGTTTTAAACATGCCCGTCACACCAGTAGGAACATGGTCTTCCTCACAGCCCTCTCCCATATACCCCAAAGAAAATGTTACCAGTCTCATCCAGACATTCAGTGCTTAGCTCAGTCAACAGCACCACCGCTCTTCCATTTCATGCGTGCCATCTATGAAAACACGCCTTCTCTCTTTTGACCTTTCATTATCTCCAACACCAATGTCATCTCTTGCCACAACTGTTGCACCACAACACCTAATTACCTCATTTCTAATACCAATCAGCATAGCTGCCATTAAGTATTTCTTTAATGAAACACAAAATACCCTAACCCAGCTTTATAGCTGGCCCTCCCCGCCAAAAAAACAGGAGTTAAAACACACACACACACACACATGTAAAGACCCTCACTGGCTTAGGACAAAAAAAAAAAAAAAGAAACTTCTAACTTGACCTACCAGACCAGAACCATATTTCTACCACTGCTGCCTGGAACCCTTCCAGCTTAATTACATCATAACATCCCGTGCTCCTTCCTCCTCCTTCAGGATGCGGCCTACCTTTTCCTTTCTTCCTCTAGGTCAGTGGTTCTCAACTGTCCTAAATGTTGCTGCCCTTTAATACAGTTTCTCATGTTGTGGTGACCCCAACCATAAAATTTTTGTTGCTACTTCACAACTATAATTTTGCTATTGTTATGAATCCTAATATATGTATTTTTGGAGACAGAGGTTTGCCAAAGGAATCATGCATGACCTACGGGCTGAGAGCCACTGCCCTAGGTAATTTCTATTTACTACTGGAATCTTAGTTCTCAACTGTCAAAAGGCTTCCCCTACATGTCATCCATCTGAAAATTGGGATCATGACCTTTATAGAATTGCCCCCACAAAAACAGCGACTTCACAATTGTAGCTCCAACACCTAACCCTGACAAATTTATGACTGATTTAATTCTAAAAACAAGAAGTTTACAAGCAGAGATGCATTAAAGTCATATCAACAGAGGTAAAAAGATTATAAGTATGCATATGACGAATTACAATGTTACTAAAAAAAAAAGTATGTTCAGGCCTAAGGGGGAAGGGGACTTGGAATATGTGGGTTTTGAGCTCTCATTTGCTAGAAGCATTCAAATCTAAATAGCACATTAAGGACTGTGTAGTCTTTGAGCCAGTGAATGGCTCCATGGGTGAGACACTTGCCACTCAAGCCTGACCTCCTGAGTTAGATCCCAGATGTCCTCTGACCTCCATACACACCACTGCACAAGCAGGAAGACACAGCACCTCCCTCCCTCTTTCTTTCTCTCTCTCTCTCTCTCTGTCTCTCCATTCACACACATACACCCATACACTGATAATTTTTTCAATCAGCCAGTGGTGGTGCACACCCCAGAACTCAGGAGGCTGAGGTAGGCAGATCTGAGTTCAAGGCCAGCCTGGTCTACAGTCCCAGATCAGCCAGAGTTACATGGTGAGACCTTGCCTCTAAAACCAAAAACAGAAAGTAATTGACTGAAGTCTGAAGGAAATTCAGAATTGGGTATACGCCAAAATGTGCAGGAACATAGAGAAAGAAAAAAACCTAGTAAGTCTGAATAAGGAAAGCAACAATGAGGTTGAACCCAAATCAAGGTCTCAGAAACAGTAACATTTAAGGAAGGACACAAACAGGACTTAAAGGTAGGGGAGAGGGCAGAAAATAGTGATACTGAAGTCTGAGGAAGTTTTTTGAAGTAGCAGTAACTGGTCAAGTTAGGTAAAATTGGAACTTATCAATTCAGGAGACAATCAAGCAGTGAGGACACAAGTGACTACAGTGACCTGACTACAGTGAAGGAGGGAGGTAAAGGAACTAGACAACAGTAAACATGGACTTTTCCCAAAAAGTCTAAATGCAAAAGAAACAAAGGACCAGAAGAATTAGACAAAGGGTTGGGAAACAAGTGTGCCTTGTTTGCTTATTTGATTTTTTTTTAAATGAGACACTTTGGTTAACTTGTATGTTAATAAGAAGACAGTGACTGAAAACATGAGGGACAAAAATCTACTAGAAAATGATCTGAGTCATGAGTGATTTGACCTAAGAATTTGACCAGTAAGAATTGAAAGGAACAAAATCTTTCTCAGGGAAGAGAGCATGTATGTATATAGACACACAGGTGCTAAAGGCAATATACTATAGCAAAAAACATCCCAAACAAACAGAACAAAAACAAACAAAACCTTACCCTATGGGCAAGGAGATACTTATAACTGTTAATGACTGGCTAAGGATTATATTTTAAGGCAGTTTGTAAGGTTATCCTCCCAGAATTTGGATGTAGCTCTTTTGGAATAAGAGGATTTTCTGGAGCTATGTAAAATTTTCTAAGTACCCAGAAGACTGTAGTATTTATCAGCACTTGTGCTTATCTTAGTGATATGCTGCTATTCAAAGATGTGCTGGGGTATAAGGTACTATTTCTATAATCCCAGCACTTGGAAGAAGAGGAAGGCAGAACAAGAATTCAAGGTCTTAGATGCAGAACACAGAAAAATCAATCTGGAACTGATTGAGAAACTTCCTCCCTACTAACTAGCTTTCATGGTGCCTGAAGACACTATGCAGGCCACTTGGGAGAAAAGACATCAAAAAAATTCCCCACACTAGACCCACACAAACTACAGTATCCACCTGCCAGGGAAGACACGCCCACTGGGGTAATAGTGGCATGATTAATATGGGGTAAGCCAATCAGTTTCTAACTGTACTTAAAACATGACCACAAGAAGCACTGTTACCTGGCTAACTAACACTCCACTGCTGGGGAAATCTTAGTAGAACCTACTACTTTAGGAGAACCTACTACTGGTGTCTTACTAAATTCTCATGTTGTTGACCTGCATCTAAACATTCATGTTTATACCCATAGATAAGTGCCGCTCTCAATCTTTATCAGAGAAGCTTCTTTTCATATCGAGCAGTAAGTAAGTAGTTCAGGAATCATAAGTGTTAAGATTAGTGACGGAGAGTGCTCCATCCTGAATGGGCCACACTCCTCTCAAGGCTTAGAGAATATCAAAGAGAAAATGACACAATGACAGAAGAGAGTGCTTGCTATGAGATGCTGTCTTCTGGTGACGTGATGTGACATGACACGGTCACTGCAATTCTAAGCTCACAGCAGCTGTGGTTACCTACACAAGACCTGCACTTGATCAAGTCAGCTGACCATTATTAAGAAAGGGGTCAACTTTCTTTGGGGGAAGGGAGGTGGCTCCAATGGACAGCCTCACACCAACACACATGGGGATAGCCTAGCTGAATTCAGTAGACTTTTTAAGGTAGGCAGAGCTTGGGGAGATAGCTTAGCAGTTAAGAGCACTTGCTGCTCTTTTGGAGGACCTGAGTTCAGTTCCCAGAACACACACAATCAGCTCACCACAATCATCTCCAGCTTCAGGGTATCCTATCCTCCAGTCTCCAAGGGCACCTGCACTCATATGCACACAGCCCCATGAAGACACACACACACCTAATTAAAACTAATAAAACTATTTTTTCCAAGGTCATGAAGGTGGGAGGGGAACGTAGGAGGGAGGTCAGGTGGAGGAGAACACCAAAGTAGGGGTGGACAAGATCAAGATACACATTGTGTGTGCGTGCGTGCGTGTAAACTGTCAAAGGATAATATCGTTAAAAAAAAATTTAAAGATGGCTGGAGAGATGACTCACTGGTTGAGAACACTGGCTGTTCTTCCAAAGGCCCTAAGTTCAATTCCCAGCAACCACATGGTGGCTCATAACCATCTACAGTGAGATGGTTCTTTTGGTGGGTATGGCAGAACACTGTATAAATAATATATAAATAAATAAATATTTTTAAAAAATTTGCAGGTGGTTTGAGATGGTTCAGTGGTTGAGAACACTGGCTGCTCTTGCTGAGGATCCAAGTTCAATTCCTGGAACCCACATGGCAGCTAATGACATTTGTAACTCCATTTCCAAAGATCTGACACCCTCTTCTGTGCTCCACAGGCACGCAGCACCTAAACAGTGTACATGCAGGAAAGAGACTTCTACATAGAAAATAAAAATAAATCCTTTTAAATTTAAAAAAAATCTTTAAACAGAATTCAAGATCCTCATGGTTATACTTGGGAGTCCAAAGCCAGCCTGGGAAGTCTGTCAGAGAGATCACAGGTCTCTCTCTATTCCTTGGATACTAACAAGAGCTACCTCCAACACAATGATTTCAGTTTTTTTCTCTTTTCCCTGACCATTAAGAGGAAAAAACTGTCTTCTTCAAACTTCCCTCCAATACTGTTAGCAGCTAGGAAAAATTAAATGCTACACAAAACAATAAGCAAAAAAGTTTTTTCCATGCAATATCCAATTTCAAATCTAAATTATTGGTCAAAAGTAAAAATGTTCTGATGCACTAAAGCACTAAAAGATCAGCTTTAGAATCATTCTACAATCATGAAAGATTTTTCTATGTATTGCCAGTTAACATTTTTGAGTAAAAGACTGAGATATACAGAAGTATACCTGCTTTTCCAAAATTGTACAAAGTAATGATAATTCTTATCAAGTCATTATTGATGTTAAAGGAAAACCATCAATCTTAGAATGGTTTCTGAAGAAACCTATTTGGATTCAAGCTATGATGAATACAAATAATTCAAATAAACCTAGAAAATATTTTTGCAAAAGTACAAATGCTTAAATGAAATTACATGTAAAAATCAGATATTTTTTGATATGGTTAACCAAAAGATCATGTACACAGTGGATTCAGAATCAAGCTTAGCTTAGAGCTATGCATTTAAACAGAGGCTTCCATTGTACCAACTTATCTTTGACTAACAAAGTAACATTAAGGAGGCAAGCATCAAACCCCAAATGTCAAACTCCTACTTCAATCCTCTGCTGTCTCTCCCTATCATCTCCATTTCGCCCACCTTTGCAGAAGCCTGAACAGCCGGGCATCTCGGTGTATGCTTCTCATCTCCTCACCTCAGAGTTCACCAACCCTTCGTATACCTTTCCCCAAGCAACTGAAAAGAGTCCTTTCCCTTCCTTAAGAGAGTTCTACAGAAAATCAGGCTTTTTTTTTTTTTTCCTTTCCTCAGACAGGCTACTGGCTCTATGTTACTATTTATATGCCTTTTCGGTCTCCCTCACTAGTCTTGATATCATTTTTTGATACTAGTCTTGGCATCATCTTGGTAACAGAAGAGCCTGCTGTATAAACACAGTTGTAATTATTTAACATCAAAAATAAGTGATCTACGTGGATAAGGAATAATGTAGTATATCTTCTGATGGTTTTTAAAACCTGCCTCATAAAATACTTTTCCCACGTGACTATGCAGTAGAAAAAATTTGCTCTTACACCATCCAAAGTGAAAAGCAAACCACTCTGAATATCATAAATATGTACATTAAATTGATTCCACTAATGATGGATGCCCCGCCCAGCCCCTCCAAAAACCCCAACACAGAAATTTGCTGCAGCAAAATGCACTCAAAATATCAGAGGTTCTGAGACACTGTCTAGTGTCTCCTACGTAGCCAAGGCTTGCTTCAAACTTTCGATGGTTCCTGGCTTGGCCTCAAAAAACCGGGATTATAAATGTGGTTCAAAAAAAAAAAAAAGCATTAAAAAAAAAAAAGTAAATAAATGTAGTTCACTACCCCTAGTTCCATAAAATAAGTTCTTGTGTAGTGAGGAGCCCTGTGTGTTTCCATTCAGAGAAACTTGTCACTGCACTGAAACACCTGCATAGTGCTACTAGCAAAACACTCTAAGTGTAAGTCCTGAAACTATTTAAAATATAAAAAATTTAAATACCTGAAACTATTTTACGTTGTTCCCAACAGGAACAATCCAGCTATTTTCATTTGGATTCAATCACATTATAATGGGTTTTCTTTTTCTTGTAGTAGTGGAATCGCTATGCACCCAAAGGAAATTGTTATCATCGCAGTTCCCAAAGCCCAAGGTATTAACTTTCAAAGGGGTGGGGGGAGACTCAGTTTACACTTAAAGATAGAAAGGAGCACGTTTTCTTTTTAGATCCACTCTGTCGGTATTCCTTAAAAATACAGAAGTTGTTCGGTTTAACTTTTCTTCCCCAACGTACCCTTCACAACCAGAAAGAGGCGGACGGCCTTGCATCTGAGCAAGGCTCACCGAGCCAGTGACAGGCTATCACAGTCAAGGCTCCAAAGTCAACAGTTCCAGAGCTGGGTGGCACCTTATCAGCTTTCTCGGGGGATGCTGGGAAACGGCAGACGTAGCAGTCACCAACACTGAGGATTCTTCAGCAAAAAAAGACAGCGTGAACTCGGGGCCTAGGCGGCTCGAGGAGCGGGTCCTCCGTGCCGAGGGCCAAGCCCAAGCGACACAGGGGACCCACAGCCACTGCCCCACGGCCATCCTCCCCCCGGCTGACGCACAGCTCTCCGCCGCGCGCGCCTGGGGCCCCGCCAGCACTCGGGGTCGGTCGCAGCCAGACGGCGCTGCGCCTCGCCGGAGCCCCGCACCTGACAGCGGAGAGCCGGGCCGAGGCCCGCGGCCGCCCCGCCCGGCCCCGAGCGCCTCGCCCGGCCGCA
>NW_026596100.1:317732-396412 GCF_907164565.1 Psammomys obesus | reverse complement strand
CGGCGGCGGCGGCGGCGGTTCGCGGGCGGGGGCGGGAGGCGGGGGCGGCGCCGGCTCCGCGCGGCTCTGGGTCGGGGGCCAGGCTCACGACCCCCGGAGCTCCGCGCCTGCTACCGGGCCGCGGGTTCCGAGAGCCTCCCGTCGGGTCAGCAGCTCCGGGTGTCACAACTGACTCAACCCCACACCAGCCGCGGCGGCCGCGCGCACTGCGATCCTCGGCTCCCCACGTGACGGGCCCTACGTGCCTACGTGCGCGCCGCCGCGGCCCGAGCCCTCGTGCCGGCCCCGCCCTCCGGGCCTAACCGGGCTCGGCGCCGAGCTGCTGCGCCTGCGCACTCCCGGCTGGGCCGCGGCTCCCGGCGCCGCTCAGCTGTCAGCGGACGTGGAGGGCGCTAGGCGGGGGGCGGAGCGGGGCTCTCGGCGCGCCGGGCGAGGGGCGCCGTCCTTGCGGCCTGGGAGCGGCGAGCGCGGAGCCGGAGCGCCTGCAGCGACGGTGCCTCTCGGCGTTCCGAGCGGTATTCCGAACGGGAGAGGGTCACGAAGCGCCGGGTACCTCGACTCCCGGCATGCTCGGTGCGGGCGGGGCCTCCGCGGGGGCTGCCGGGAGCCGGGAAGGAGACCGCGGTCGGTTGGAGGCGAGTGGGTGGGGCCGCTGACACGGCGTCTGGCTCGCCGAGGGCGTCTGCCCTGGAGAAGGAGAGGCTTTTGCAGGCGGCCTGGGAGCCCGGCGTCCCAGGAGAGGCCGCCCCGCGGAGAAGCGGCAGGGCGTGTCCGCCTGCGCCGCCCGGATTCCTTCCGTCCTCCGCGGAGGCGCGCTCCGTGTGTCCCCGGGGTTCCAAGGCTGCCAAGCCAGGCGGAGAAACGCGTCTCTCGCTCAAAAGCTAAACGGGGTCCAGGGGAGAAAAGTGCCAGGCACAAGTAATGAGGCCAGAAACGAAGTGTCTGGTCCTACAGCGTGGAATCCACGTGCTTTTGATTCATTACAAACCCAGACCGAATCTGTTTGCCACGTTCTCGTGCTAGGAACGAATTTTATCTGCATCACTTAGGAGAGCCTGTACCAAATGAAAAAAAAAAAAAAAATGTCAAGCAAATTGCTAACAGATCTTGAGCCCATTGCCAGGGTATCCAGGGACAGGAAGAGCAAACAAAACAAATGGATGTGCTGTAAAAATAAACCTTTATTGTGTCCTATGGTGCTGCTTGAATTTAAATCTCTAGGAAGCTCCAGGCGAAACAAAGGACATATTGATACTTCGGCCACAAAACGAAAAGCACCCTAGACTGCCTGGGAAGCAAACGTCAAGAGTAGGGCAGCCTATACCACCGCTACTTAAACTTTTTTAACTCGCCGCCCCCTCACCTGAGAAATTTTTATACCACTCTGCCTATATAGAATATAAAATAGTGGTAGAAAACAAACATTTACTGACCGTAAAGAAGTTTGTTTTGCTTCTTTAAATGCTTACTTTGTAAGCTTACCTAGAAGTGAAGTTTGAAAAAAAGCAAGACCAAAAAGTTATCCATTTAAGACAAAAGTTTGTATACAAATGAGAGAGATTCGGTTATTCGTTTCTACATAAAATTTTTTCTTGGTTGAATATTTCATAACGCTGGACACGTTTTCAACATTATTGTGGTTGATTGATATTTTGATTTTATAATTACCAATGCTGAGAATCGTTTTATATAAATACTTAGTGGAAAATGGCAATATGTATGTATAGGTTTGGAAACATTTCAAAAAATCCTTGGAAATTCCATCCTAATCCCTAGCCATTTTTTAATGAAATACAAGTCAGTAACCCAAACTGCAATTTTTAAGATCAACTATTTTAACACAACACAATCCGAAGATGTAGAAATTTGACACATTCTAAGAAACAATAGTAGGAAAAATATCAAGTTTTTTTTTCTTAATTAAGTCAGTATGTCTTTGTAAGAATAGAAGACTGAGGCAGAAGAGATGGTTCAGCAATTAAAAGGGTATACTGCTCTTACAGAAGACTTGAATTTGCTTCTAACACCCATGGCAAGCTGCTCACACCCGCCTGTAAGCCCAGATCAGGGGCAGCCAAATGCCACTGGCCTCTACACGTGCACACACCCATACAAGAATACGTAATTAAAAATAATAAATCTTTTTTTTTTAAAGGCTAGAAAACTGTACAGTAAAACCACCACAACTCAGTACACAGTAATCTTAAGCCTGATCCGACGTGTTTGAGGCAGCAGCAGCCATATGTGGCCAGGCAGCATGCACAGAACAAAGCGCGTATTGTGTGTTCAGAAGCAGGACTACAGTGGCAACCCACAGTGAAACGTGGGCAAGCCCCTCCACTGACCCTCTGGATTCACCGCACACTTGATTTATATTTGATTGTCGTACATTCAGAAACCTTTCACTGTTGTTAAACTTCTCCCTTCCCCCAACACCACAGTAACTTACAAGACCCCATAAATGCATGCAACCCACAGTTTAAGAAGCTGAGGGTCTAGACAGAGTCCATCACCCCTACCCCCACTCCCACTCCCGCCCCCATCCCTGAAGAGCTCACAGAAGACAGTCTCAAAAAAAAAAAGAGGAGGAAGAGCTACTATAAGAATTTGGATAGCTAATGATGCAAGAACACAAGCTCTTTGCTAGGGTCCGTCTTCCTATTCCTATTAGGACATTAATACTGCTTCTGAGTTATCTGCCCCTTACCTCATAAGCTAGCATGCTGTATTGCTAGCTGTACACGTAAGCAGTGCCTACAAAGAAGATAGTACAAAGAAGTCTACAAACATCACACACCATTCAACTTTGTAGCAGTTGGCAACTGTTAACTTGAGTTAGATATGGAAATGGAAAGAGGTGAGAACATTTCAGCATTAGAACCAAACCAGGAAGGAGACCATTGCCTGACTTATAGTCTATATGTATTTTTAAATGATATCTCTCTTTTCTGTGTATGTTTGGATGCCTGCATGTATCTATGTGAACTGCATGCATGCCTGATACCTGTGGAGACCAGAAGAGGTTGCTTCATTCCCTTTAGCTAGCGTTTCATTCCCTTTAAAGGCCGCCAGTGTGGGTGTACTCTGGGCAGCTGAATCAGCTCTCCAGCCCCAGCTCCTGGGCCGTTTTTCCTTTCCACAGCCACCATAAATGACAGCCCACAGCCATCCAGGCAACAATCTCAAATTAATCAACTTGTGTTGTTTAACACAGGATCAAACATGAGGCCTAATACTCATTCTCTTAAATCGATTCAAGCAACACAGAAAGGTCTTTTTAGAGCTGTGCAGTGGTGGCACATGCCTTTAATCCCAGCACTGGGGAGGCAGAGGCAGGAGGATTTCTGTGAGTTTGAAGCCAACCTGGAGTGAGTTCCAGGACAGCCAAGGCTACACAGAGAACCCTGTCTTGAAAAAAAAGGAAGGGAAAAGTCTTTTCAGAATCCTTCAATACATGTCTGTAGACATTACATAGTCTTAGGCACCACCGTTCTCTAAATTTTTATGGATCTCATAGATATGCAGACTTTTCATTCTGTCAGCCGGCTGGGATTATTAGCAGGATTCACCTTTAGACAGATTATCTCTTATGGGTTTAATATCTCTTCAAGGTTGCTTGTACAAGTGATAGCTGTTTTATCTGGGGGTATGGGTGCACACGTGTCAGCAACTGAGAAGCTGAAGCTAGAGAAGTGCAAATCTGAGGCTAGCCTGGACTACACTGCAAGATCCTGTCTCAAACAATCCACCAAAAGTTTCCTTCTCCATAAGTGAATGTGAGCTGCACTACGAAGCGCCCTGTAACAAGGACTCTTGAAGGACACAATGTTATTAAACATTAAGACTAATAAAATACAATCAGCAAAAGTACAAACTTCTTGGTTCAAGTCCTGTTTCCTCTATGTGATCCTAGCGACTCACGGTGTCTTTCTTTACCTGCTTGACATCTGTAAAGTGAGACAATGAGGCTTACGTTCCAGATTTGTCACAATAATTAGACGGGCTACTACACAGGAAGAGCTTGGAGCATCGCCCAGGACTGTTAGCTAATTACTGCTACATTTTAAAGTATTCCTGTGTGCCTGGCATTGGGCTAGATGCTGGAGACTCACGCTGAGACATGATTTCTACCCTGCAGGCTTCTATTCAACCCACAGAGACAAAGGTGGAATGATTAAGTATTTTATTCAAATTTCAGAAAACAGAAGAAATGAGAAGTCTAGGTAAAATTAGAGTGGTGGGGTTAACTGACTTGAGGGTCTGGAGAAAAGCCTCCTGTAAGAGTGACGAGAGGTTTGTTCCGAAGGCCAAGGGGTAGCAAATGTGAAAACTAGACTGGGTGACATAAGCTAGGCTCCTTCTAAATCCATAGAGGAAGACATGTTATCACGGTGGGTAAACACGGAAGCAGGCATGGGGAGAGAGCAGAGAGGCCAGATGGATCCTTCACTTCCCTGTTGCTGAGGCACAACACCTGACAGAAACACTTCAGGGAACAAAGTTTGTCCCGGTTCATGGAGGGTGCAGCCAATCATGGTGGGCAAGCTGGAGGACCAGAGTGACTGACTTCCGGTATGTCTCCTGGCTGGCTGTCAGTCCAGTCACATGGAAAACATTATACCAGGTCATGTAGATTGTCTTGAAACATGCTAATGATTTGATCTTTATCATATGAAAATGAAGACCCATCCAAGGGTTTAGAAGATGGAATCTTAATAAAAAGTGTGTGTGTGTGTGTGTGTGTGTGTGTGTGTGTGTGTGTGTACTTCTAAGTGCCCAGGGAGGCCGAAAGGTGGCCTGAGTTCTCCTGAAGCTGTAGTTACAGCCTCGGGACACCGAACTGGGAACCAAATTCTGGCCCTCTGGGAGAGTAGCTACACACCAGCCCCGGGGTGGGGCCTTTCTGAGCGGTGTGGAGACTGAGTTAAAGTGGGTGGTTTTGTTGCTCCTCTGTATCCACAACCAAATTCAGTCTCTTCCCTCTGATACTTTAAATATTCAGATATAGATCTTCCTCAAAATAATGACCTTTAAAAGAATACGTAGCAAAACGTAGCTGAAAATCTATTTAGGGTCCTGGTTTCAGTCCAGAATACGTAAAAAGTCTAACTGAACTTACATAAGCATTACCTAATGTGTGAGCTAGTAGAAGAGAAGGAAGTGAAGGGAGGTACGGAAGAAAGGAAACAGAAATCTACAGTATTTGAGAAGGTCTTTGAACGTGCCTGACCATTTTGAGACAATGGCTTTTTTTTTTTTTCTTTTAATGTCAGGTATATACTGACACATATACAGAGACATACTTTTTAAAGATTCTTGTACTAGAGCAAATAAGTTTCTTCATGGGGGTGCGCTGTTGTTAATACGATCATCTTATATCCATTACAAGATTGTTCACAATATCCAAAGTATGGAAACAACCCGAACTTTCACCCTCAAATGAATGGCAAAACTAGGTATGTGACGTTGGCTTCACTGAGGAAGAAAGGCCCACCCTCAGTGTCTGTGCTCCCAGGCTGGGGGCAGGGCCCCAGGCTGAATGTTTGTTTTGTCGAGTTGGTTTCTCAGTGTAGCCTTGGCTGTCCTGGAACAGACCAGGCTGGCCTTGAACTCAGAGAGAGCCACCTACCTCTGCATCCCTGAGTGCTGGGATTAAAGGCTTACACCACCACTGCCAGGCCGAGGCTGAATATTTTTAAAGCGGGAAAGGAGAAAGCAGGCTGCGCACCAGCAACCATCACTGTCTTCGTGGCTGCAGACACTCGTGCCCAGCTTCCTCTGCTCCCACTGCAAAGCCTTCCCCGACCCTCGAAGACTGGGTGGCCTCAAACCATAAGCCAAAAATAAACCCTTCCTTAAACTGATTCTGTCCGCTCTTTGGTGATGGTGACAGGAAAAGAAACCAAGATTTGCGTCTAATCAAATATTATGGTGCCTTTAAAGGGAAGGGGACTGGAGCTGGAGAGGATGCTCAGCAATTAAAGGCATGATTGGCTCTTCCAGAGCTCAATTCCTGGCACTCCCATCAGGAGGCTCACAACTGCCGGCAATTCTGTCTCCAGGGAGCTCCGATGGCTCTGACCACCTGCGCACCTACGCCGTGCACACAGACAGACACAGATGCACACATAGAGTTAAGATTTTTTTTTTTAAGAGAAAGATTGTTCAGCAGTTATGAGAGCTCACTCCTCTTTTAGAAGAGCTGAGTTCTATTCCCAGTCCCATGTCAGCAGGCTGATAACCACACGTGACTCCAGCCCCAAAGGATCTGAGCTATACAGCGAGTTTCAGGTCAGCCTGGGATACAGGGTGAGACCTCCTCCGAACAAAGCCAATGGGCAAAACACGATGGTGAGTGCCTTTAATACCAACACCCAGTCAGAGGGCCAGCCTGGCCTACGTAGACTGGTCCAAACCAGCCAGTGCTGCATGGTGAGAGCCTACCTTGGAAAAGAAGAAAGGAAATAAAAGGAAAGTCTAACACACCTTACAACAGAGACGAACCTTGAGAACACTATGCTAAATAAAATAAGGCAGTCAGGCAAAACAAACGTGATTGCACATGAGGTAACTCGAGTAGTGCACAGAGACGGAAATGCATCGTGCTTCCCAGGGATATAGGGAGGGAGATGTAAAGTTCAGGTTTTACAGAATGCCAAGAGCTCTAGAGACTGATGGTCCAGCAGTGTGAGTTCTTGACACGACTGGACTGTGCACTTGCGGTGATTAAGGAATATTTCACTGTAATAAAAAAATAAAAATGCCTGCCATAGTTGCTTAGCCCGGATGGTTAGTCATTTAGTCCTGTAACCGTGTCTTTAAAGTCTATCTTCAGTAGCTCTTCTTGCCCTGTGAATCATGGTCTTAAGCAAGAGCCTGTGGATCAAGAGTCTAGGGCTAAGTTCAACACTATCATTACAAGGAGGCCCGTAAGGGACTGGAAGAGATGGCTCAGCAGCTGCTGGACTTCTTAGACACCGGGCATGATGCACAGATTACACAGGCAAAACATTCACACACATAAAATTTTGTTTTTGAGACAGGGTCTATTATATAGCTCTGGCTGTCCTGGAACTCGCTCTGTAGACCAGGCTGACCTCAAACTCACAGAAGAGATCCTCCTGCCTCTGCCTCTCGGTTGCTGGGATTAAGGTGTGTGTCCTCATGACCAGCCAAATAAAAATATTTTTTAAATGAGGCTAATAAAAATCTTACCTCACCCAGTTGTGAAAAAAGCCAAATAGGATCTTTCTAAATGCCTGATCATACTACGTGCCATTGGGACGCCCTCAATAGATGCTAGTACTATTTAGTTTGTAATTGTTAACTCATATGCGCACATGACTTTTTTGTTTGCCTGTTTCTCTGTAAAGTTCCGTCTTCTGTTGCTACAGCGGAGTCCCTGAGACTGGGCAGCTCATAAGGAGCTTGCTCAGCTCACGTTTCTGGGAGCTTGGTTTTGGATCTGGGCCAGGTATGCAGGAAGAGGAAGGGATGGAAGCGAGCGGACGAGAGTGGGCAGGGTGGAACATCCACAACCGATGACCTGTTCTCCAGAGCCAGGGATTCATTCATCCTTAGCACTCTGCCCCATTCCCAAATGCCTCAGAGTAGGCCCCAGCCCCCAGCCCTGCTGCACTGAGGAACTACACGTTGCAGCAAATGGCTCTGAGGGGTGTTGTGGTAATTTTAAAAGTACATGCTAATAATGTTTATTATTAGTCTTATAATTATTATGGTAGTATTATCTAACCTGCTATCATAATCAATAAAAACACCTGTTAAATTTATTTGTTTATTTATTTATTTATTTATTTTTAATTTTGAGACAAGGTTTCTCTGTGTAGCCTTGGCTCTCCTGGACTTTCTCCGTAGACCAGGCTGACCTTGAACTCACAGAGATCCACCCACCTCTGCTTCCCTGAGTGCTGGGATGAATAGGCATGTGCCACCCTCCCCGGCAGCCTGTTAGATTTTAAGTTTGCCTTATTTCACCTTGGCCTGGGCAGATAATTCTACCCACGCTATCTCATTATCTCGAAGCCCCTATCCCATACCATCTGCTTTAACCATTTCTGTCTGGACTACTTTCTATCCATACTCCCATAAATACTTGCTAATATTTCTCATCTGGGACATTCCTTTCCATGCCATTCTCTGAGTCCTTCCTCCCTTTCTATCTCACAGCAACTCTGCTTTTTTCTTTTTCCTTCATCTTCTCTTCCTCCTCCCATAATCTCCTGTCCCCAAAGCCCTCGAACCTTAGCTCTGCCCACCTCACTCTTGCCCTGCCCAAGTTTAGGAAGTTTTATTTAAGCAATCAGGAGGCAAGGTAACACAAACATCATTTTGAGTGTGTGAGGGATTGTTCGCAGAACAGTAAGAATGGAGGGGGGTGAGGAGACAAGGTAATTAACAATACAAAGCACCAGGCCACACCACTACAGAGGAGAGACTCTGTCAGCGGTTTGGACCCTGGGATAACCATCCGAGGAAAACAGCACACCAAGTGAGCTAAGTACCAGGGTCTCAATCTGAACATTCACTTGAAGCATGGAGAAAAGAAAAGAAAAGAAAAGAAAAGAAAAGAGAAGAGGAGAGGAGAGGAGAGGAGAGGAGAGGAGAGGAGAGGAGAGAAAAGAAAAGAAAAGAAAAGAAAAGAAAAGAAAAGAAAAGAAAAGAAAAGAAAAGAAAAGAAAAGAAAAGAAAAGAAAAGAAACAACCTGGAATTCCAGGCAGAGATGAGTAGTGGCATTGTCTTAGTTACTTTAATTTTGTTGTTGTTGTTGAGACAGGGTTTCTCTGTGTAGCCTTGGCTGGAACTCACTCTGTAGACCAGGCTGTCCTCGAACTCACAGAGATTCACCTGCCTTTGCTGAGTGCTAGGATCAAAGGCATACACCACCACCACCCAGCTTTGTCTTAGTTCCTTTTTAATTGGTGTGATAAAACACCATGACTCAGGCAACTTACCAAAGAAAGCATTTAATTTGAGGATCACAGTTCCAGAGAGAGTCCATGATCACCAGGTCAGGTCACGGTAGCAGACAAGCTGGCATGACAATGGGGCAGAAGCTGAGAGCTCTCACCTCAATCCACAAACACAAAGGCAGAGAGAGCTAACTGGGAATTTGGGAGACTTTTGAAACCTCAAAGCCTGTTTCCAATAACACCTCTTCCCACAGACCACACCTCCTAATCCTTCCCAAACACTCCCACCAAGCTGCACTTGTTATATGCCTGAAACCCTTATAGCTTGGAAGGCTGAGGCAGGAGAATCCTGAATTCAGGCCAGCCTGGACTTTTTAGTAGGTCCTAGGGAAACAGGTAGAGAGGAACAGAAGGAAAAAAGAAAAATCAAAAACAAGAGGAAAAGGAGGAAAGAGAATGGGCTAGAAGGGAGGGGGAGGAAGAAGGATCTTTCTCATATAGTGATTTCAGTCTGGCAGGAAGAGACCAGGGACATTAAAGAGGTGAACAGAGGAAGCAGGCAGTCATAGCCACGGCAGCTACATGAATTCCTGTTCTCCAGCCACCACGCAGTCCTACCGAGGTTACCTGGCAGAATTTAATAGTAGTCTTTTCACGGCCCTCTACGGGAAAGCCGCCAGTTCCACCTGCACCTTCTAAACCAAGAAACCTCAGCTAACCAGTGACTTCCTCCTCTGTCTAAGGTCAGTGGAAGATATTGATCGGGGAGTCATTAGCCTCACATTTAGCTTGGTTTCTCAAACACCGCAGTGTTGTGGCTTTCAGAGGCAAAGGCCGAAAGTGATGTGGTGTGTGTGTGTGTGTGTGTGTGTGTGTGTGTGTGTGTGTGTGTGCGCAGAACATTTTCCATTCTTTCTCGAGAGATGAGAGTTGTGAGAAACAGTAGGATGGGCAGAGATTGGTGCAGGAGAATCACCCTGCTCTTCCTGCATTCTCAATGCCAAAACTCACTTTTACTTAAAATTATTTTTAACTTGAAGTCACCCTCAGTGTGTAAATCTAGCCAACATGGAAAAGGAGTGTATCATTTTTCTGTTAGTTTTCATAGTCAGGTTTCTATATTACAGTCTCTCTGACTGATCAAACTTCATGTCTTTGCATTTACCATTTTCTATGAGCAGAGTTTTAATTTTTTAATAAGTCATCTTTTTTTCCACTCTGGAATTTGGAAACCTCAGGGGGTTTTGTTGTTTTTGTTTTTGTTTTTAACTTTAAGTACAGTTTCATTACTGACTCCATGCACCCAATGTTTGTCATTGTTTCTCTGTGTTTCTGTCTATCTCTGCCTTTGTGAGTATGTGTGGTGTGTGTGTGTGTGTGTGTGTGTGTGTGTGTGTGTGTGTGTTTCTCCTTTCCACATGTCGATTGATATCAGTTGTTCTGCTCTTTTTTATAAATCTGTTTCTAGGAGAGACTGTTGCAGCGCAGACTTCTAGTATTCTGGCTCATACAGTCTCTCTGCCCCCTCTTCCAATATGTTCCCTGAGCCTTAGATACAGAATCTGTGCTACAGACACACTCGTTGAGGCCGGGCTCCCCGTGATCTGATCTCTGCGTGTGTCCCGTTGTGGTTTTCTGTGGTGATCTCCATTTGCTGTAAAGAGGATTTCCTTTGAAATCCCATCTTTCAGCCCCTCTAGTTACCTTTTAAAGATGATTTTAGTGTGCATGTGGTGTGTGTGCATGCATGCTCGAGCATGCAGGTGCATGCGTCTGTACTCACACGTTTATGCACATGAGGTCAAAAGAAAACTTGCAGGAATAATTCTTTTTTTTCCACCAAGGTGGGTCCTGGAATTAAATTCATGCTGTTGGTCTTGGCAGGAAGCGCCTTTACCCGCTGAGCCATCTTGTCGGCTCTTAGTTAATTTACACACACACAACGCAGTCTTTCACAGTTCCTTTACAAGGTCTGAGAAACACAAGATTACCTGCTGAAAACAGCAATAGAATTCTAAGGAACAATACACCGTGGTTTCCAGTTTTGGGGCTGCATGAAATTTACTCAAAATAACCACTTCTACGTCAAAAAGACTCACCCGTTAACACTGAAAGAGAGCAAAACCCTGCTGTCACGTGACACTGTCCAGCCGTAGAGAGTCAGTCTTACAAGCATTGGCCAGAGAGCCAAGCCCAGCCTGTCAGAGCTGCTCACGTCTTTTGTGTTTCTCTGTCTGGGTCGGCGTTTACTGCGGTTTATGAGGACTGTTGGAGTCAAGTGGATAGGTCACTGGTGTGGTGTTTGAGATGGTAAAAATCTTATGATGTGGGGCCTGAGCGATAAGGTACAGTACGTACACAAAGTGAGCCAACCCTCACGAGAGCACCACCCCCACCCGTGGTCCCTTCTGGAGCGTTATGTCCCTTTCTGCTTCTCTGCCATGTTGTGAGGAGCCAGAGGGCGGATGGATGAGGTCCTTCTTTTCTTTGTTAAGTTCCCATCTCGGGGTATTTTATTATAGCAGCATAAAACAGACTAATGCAATGTTCCGCGCACTCTTTTGATTCATATGCATCATGCCAATTTTAGTGAAAGTTACTTAATATCATAATGTATCATTTGACCAAGGCACATACTATTTAGTCTTAAGGCTATATAATTACAGACTCAAGGAAGTCAGGATGAAGCAAAGTGAAATGCGATGTGCTTAAGAGGAATTGGACAGATAAATAGCCCTTAATAGGCTTGGCTTTTGATGGGGATTTGCAAGTGGGCATAAGGATGACTCTGGCATATTCTTGGTGTGGGCTCAGAGTCTAGAGCAGCGGCATCCAAACGCCATTTCCTGAGATCGATATGTCCGCAACGTTCACAGCAGTTCCGCCTTCCTCCTGCTTCCCAAAGAGATCCCCACCCACTCCTCCGCCTTGGGCTGCATTCTAGGCATATACAAGTTCCTAAGCCCGACAAACCCGGGTGTCTCTGGGGGCAGGAGGCCACCAGCCAGAGTGCCAGGACGTCTGTTATAATTAGCAAACAAGGTTCACTTGGAATCTGCTCACGGGCCACAAGGCAACGACAGGATGGAGACGGACAGCAGACCCGAGCCGTGGAAACCACCCGGCTTGCTCATGTCTGTGCTTCCGCATCCACCCGACACATCTCATTCCCTTACAGTTAGTTTACAGCCCGGGGATCCGGGAGATGGCTGAGCACGTCCCTGCTTGTCGCCCGATGGGCAGCCTGAGTTCGGTCCCTGGGGCCCGCATGATGGAAGGAAAGAACCAGCTCTCACAAGGTGCCCTCTGATCTCCACACACACACACACACACCGTGGCACACACATCCCTATGTGCACACCTGTGCACACAAAGGAAAGAAAATGTAATAGAAGACTTTTTTTTAAATGTCCAACTTCAAGATTTGATGAACTCTCTAAGTTTGCTGGACCAGGTTTAAGGTGGTTCTGTGTTAAGGTCTGAATCTGAAATTGCCACCCCACACACTCACACACGTTTTCTCATACATTCATTTACACACACTCTCTCTCACACACTCCTGCTTTTTCACACGCAGATACTCTTACGCTCACTCACTTCCCCACTTACAAATCCCCATGAAAAGCCACGCCCTTTAAGGGCTATTTATCTGTCCAAGTCCCCTTAAGCACACCCCGTTTCACTTTGCTTCACCCTGACTTCCCTGAGTCTGTACTTTCACACACACTCATTTACACTTGTGTGTGTGTGTGTGTGTGTGTGTGTGTGTGTGTGTGTGTGTGTGTTGGAACAGTGGGTCCTCAGCTGGCGGTGCTGTTGTGGGAGATTTTGGAATCATCAGGAGGAAGAGCCTAGGTGGGGGAAGTAAAGCAGTAGGAGTGGACTTTTGGATGTTACACTCACTTACACACTCACACACATACACTTACACACACTCACACACTCATACACTCATACACTTATATATACTCTCTCACACACACATACACATACATTTCTCTCTCTCTCTCTCACTCTCACACACACACACACACACACACACACACATACATACTGGTGCAGGAACTATAAGCTTGTGCCCACACACCCAGCTTTGTCAGTGAATTTGGGGAGTGCAAAGCACTCCACTTCCCCATGCCACCCACAACAACCTAGAGGCAGAGGGCCTCCGTTTAACTGAGCTTCAGAACTCTGGCCAGATCCAAATGGCAGATAACCAGGCCTGCTGCAGAAAGCAAGGCCTCTAGAATTCTGTGCAAATGTGACTGAGCAATGAACCCAGTGATTTCACCCCGGAGGCCTGCTGGGACAGAAGAGGGGGATCTGTGGGGACACTGTTTCTGGGGAATCAAGGAGCCTCGGCTTGACAGACCACAGTCTCCTGCTGACAATCGCAAGCACGGATCTCTTGAAGTCAGAAGCCTCTCTCACAGACCCAGAGCAGCTCCCATGGGCATTGTCATCAAAGGGCACAAGACAAGAGTTACCATCAAAGGGACACAACTCTAGTCTAGAAGACTCCATGGGGACAGAGTCTCCGCTCTGATCATCAGCAGGCCTCAGCAGTCGGCCCGGGCCCACTGACCCTGAGCTCTCATCCTTCTTCTTTCCCCCGAGCCCCCTCCTCTATCTGCCTCTAAAATACCCACTCAAAATGAGCTCTTTCCCCTGCTGCAAAGCATTTTAAAGCCACACGTTGATTTTTAACCTTGGCATGAGATGTTTCACAGAACAGGCAATCCCGTGAGACACCTTAAAACCTTAACCACTTAAGCAAGGTAGAGTTCAGGGTTAACAGAACTCGGGGGCAGGTCAGTATACTACAGCCACAAGGATGACAGTCAGGAGCAGTGTTCGAGGCTGAGTGGCACAGGCTGGCAGGACAGGGCCTGGGTGGGTAAGGCAAGATGACCTCAAGACTGAGACAGGAGCAAGTTTGATGCTGGCCTGGACTAGATAGTGAGGCCATGCCTGAAAACTAAATATAGTGCTGGTTGATTGTGAAATTACAACCTGAAATAGTGAAAACCAAGAAATGTGAAACTGTAGAATCAAATCCAAAGATTTGATTAACAGACCCATCAATTCCTGAAAGTCAAACAAAAACAAAAACACCTACGGAGGCGACTTGAAGATGCCTCCTTTATTCTTGCTGGTCAACCTTTAAAAAAATGCCAGGTGCAATAGTGCAAGCCTGTAATCCCAGCACTCAGGAGGCAGAGGCAGGTGGATCTCTGTGAGTTTGAGGCCAGCCTGGTCTACAAATCGAGTCCAAGACAGCCAAGGCTACACGGAGAAACCCTGTCTCAAAAATTGTTATTGGGGTGTGTATGTGTGCCATAGTTCACATTTGTTGGTCAACTTTTAGAATTCAAAAATTCTCCCCCCTCCACTGTGGATGGCAGGGATCTTCAGTTTGCTAGTCCAGTTGGCTTTTAATAACTCTCTCTTCGAGCAGAGGCCAGGGCCACAACTTTGCCTTCTGTGTGTGATGAGTTGCACCCCTGCTTGTTTTCCTGACTCCACAGGAAAAGCGGCAGTCATCACAGATGCTCCCGAGGAGGAGGAGAGCCATCTTCGTGCAGGCAGCCCCGGGCACAAGAAGCGATTCTGTTGCCCCAGCCACTACCGGATAGAAACTGGATCCACAACTCTAGCCTTTCCTATGGAACTTGGGCTACAGGGACTCATGTGTGCTCTGCATCCTTCTTTCCAGGTGGTGAAATTAAACAGAGGAACTGGGGGTGAAGAAGAAAATGCTGCAGAGGGAATGACCGGGTCTGGGTATGTCAGCCAGCTTCCACTGTTATGAGAAAAATATCTGAGATGGTCAACTTTTAGAGGAAGGTTCGGGTGCCGAAGCGATGCCCCCGGAGGTGAGAACTCTGCTGCTGTTGCTGAGGACCCAGGCTTGGTTCTAGCCCCCAAGAGGTGGGATATCTCCAGGAGATATGACACCTTCTTCTAAATTCCATGGACACCAGGCACTGTGTGTGTGTGTGTAGCCAAAACACTCGTCCACATAAAATAACTCTTAAAAAAAAAAAAATAAAAGGAAGGTTTATTTATTTATTTTTTGGCTCACAAATTCCAGAAGATTTGAGAAGATTTGATCCATAGGCTACACGTCCCACTACTTTGGGGACTGTAGTGAATCGGGAATTTATGGCGGAGTCCTCTGCTCCGTTCACAGCAGCCAGGAGACAAAAAGAGGAAGAGGCTGAACCCAGCTCCCTCCAGCTTTTTTTCAGGGCCATGTCTCCCAGTAACCCAAATTCTTCCCACAAGTCCCCACCTCCTAAAGAATCCCACCTCCTCCCAACAGCAGCAAGCTTGGAACCAACTCCTTAACAAGATGGGCCTTTGGGGGACACTCCAAATCCAAAATGTAGCAATTGGCTGGGTTGTGAGTTTCTGGAAGCTGAGGGAGGTTAAATACATGTGGTGTGGTCCCAGAGACCATTCTCCTAAGAGGAAGAAGTGTGGGTAGGAATCTCAGGGTATACGGGAACGGGGTGAGGCCTGCGAAGTGGTATTTTGTATGGTGGTTTTCCTCTAGACGATGGAAAAAGTTTTTTGGATTTTTGTTTGTTTTGTTTTTAAGACAGGGTTTCTCTGTGTAGTACTGGCTGTCCTGGAACTCATTTTGTAGACCAGGCCGATCTCAAACTCAAGAGATCTGCCTGCCTCTGCCCTCTGAGTGCTGGGACTAAAGGTGTGTGCCTCCACTGCCTACCACGATAGGGTTTCTATGTCCCAGCCCACAGCTACTGAATCACATTCTCAGTCCAGAGGCTACACCGCTCTGGCTTTATTATTGTTTTGTTTTGTTCTTCAAGACAGGGTTTCTCTGTGTAGCCTTGGCTGCTCTGGACTCACTCTGTAGACCAGGCTGGCCTCGAACTCACACAGATCCGCCAGCCTCTGCCCCCAGAGTGTGGGGATTACAGGTGTGCATCACTGCACCCGGCCCTCTCTGGCTTTTGAAACCACATGATTCTGAATCCCAGTTGAATATAATTCCTGAGCCGCTTTTTGTGTGTTCCTCCCTCTCCTTCATGGGAAGCACAGGGAGGATTTCAGCAGATCCAAACACCCATCACACAAGCTGGAAAGATGCCCTGTGCTCTAGGATACCAAAAGTAACTAGTGCCTAACCCAGGAACTCCCCGACTACTTTCGAATGGAAGAAACATACGGTGACACGTTCCAATCTGGTACCTGCTAAGGCCTTGAACGTCGTGGTTCTAGCCTATGCCTCAAGACATGTACTCAAGGGAAGCCAGAGACTTCTCTAGCACAACCCTGTCCCTGACCTTTGGACAAACCTCATCTTCACCTTGGTTGGACGGCTCCATTGCTGTGAACTGAAGTAAGCCTGCGCATTGTGGTGGGACCCTCGCCGTGGAGCATGTCACGGCGTTACTGACAGGAAGCAAGGAGAAGGATGGCAAAAGGCCAAAGACACATTGTCATTCCTGGGCATGCTCTTGGTGACACACTTCCTCCAAATGGGCCCCCAAGTGACGAAGTTTCTATCATTCCCCAAAGTGGCTTTCTCAGCCAGGAATTTCAACACGAGCCTTTGGGGGATTTTACTCTCAAACCTTGACCGTAGCCTAGCCCTGTATATTCCATTTTCAGAGATGCCTTTGATGCTACAGTTCCAGTAGAAGAGCTCTGTGTCTCTGGAGCTCTGAATGACACAGTTTGAAAGAGTTGCAGGACTCACTACTCTACCCAGACAGGATTCTAGTAGCATAGAGACTGGGTTACTTCATTAAATTCTGGGCATATGTGTTTAATCTGATGGCTAAAATAAAAATTAGTCTTATTCAAGGGAAAACAGGAATAAATTGGAACATAAAAGTCAGAGGAAGGACTGGAGAGATGGCTCAGCAGATAAAAGCACTGCCTGCTCTTCTAGAGGTCCTGAGTTCAATTCTCAGCAACCACATGGTGGCTCACAACCATCGAAATTGGAATCTGATGCCCTCTTTTGACATTCGGGCAAATAGATATGCATGATAGATAGAGAGTTCTATCTGTTCCATGCAGATAGAACATTCATACATAAAATATTTTCAAAAGCTGAGGAACTTCCCTTCATTAGAAAAAAAAAAATCAGATGGGATGCAGTCAGCATTAGTCAAAGTCTATTTGCATGAAAACAGGAGAGATGCATGCTTGCTCAATGTGAAGCTGGGGTCTCCTCACTCAGAAGGGCTTTACAGCTGCAGCCCCAGCTTCTGCCGAAGACTACCAGGAAAACCGTGTTTATCGCTGTACAAACTGGGTTTATCAAGGGGGGAAAAATGCTCAACAAAACTATCATCAGTTGTTCCACGTTCACACTTAGATTCCCAGACTCCATCCCAGAATGTCATTAGTGTCAAGCATGAACCCTTTGCTCACGTTCCAGAGCCTGTTTATCTCAGATCACGGCATCAGGGGATTACTGGCTTTCTCTTTTCTCTCCCAGTGATGAAGAGACTGTACCAGTGCAGTTATTTAAGCCTCAGTGGTCCCTTCGTGCCTCTGATTCCTCTTCCCTGGTTTGCACCTTGTCGTTAATTCTTTTTGTAGGTCATTCCGAATCACTTTTGGAAAGAAGGCCAAACACAGAGGGTATTTCCTTTGCTGCTATCACGCAGCTGTTGCAAAGGAGCCTGTGACAGGTGTCTCTAAGGAGGGTCAAGGGTGCAGAGCGATTCATGGTAGGCTGTCCCACTCACTTACCAGGGAGACTGCCATGCAAGGGTCTGGGGCAGAGGGCTAGAAGATGGGAGCCCCTTTCCTAGTGAAGAGACCCACAATCAGCCCCTAAGATCGGCTCCCATTCTTGAATTAGTGTCAACGTTGGATTGCCATGTTTTAAAGAGGGAATGCTGACTTCTAAAATGTTCACCAATATTTGATATTTTAAAAAATACTTTAAATCAACAGAAAGCCAAATGGTGATTGCCAGCACAGCACAGGGGAAATGAGAGCTTGTTCAATGGGCACAAAAACCCATCTTACGGGGCAAGTTATGGAACTTCGCTGTGCAATCTGGTGCCTCCAGCTAATACTATAAAATTCACTGAGGGCAGGCCTCCTGTCAGATGTTCTTGTTGCAAGAACAACATCAGCAACAGCGATAATAATTAGAGCAAAGAAACTTCTGGAAGTCAGCGATGCTAGCCAAACCCACCTAGTTGTCATGTGAGGCAGGGCTGGCACTGTGCAGAGACTAAACCTGCAGACTACTTAAAAGAACAAAATATCTGAACCAAGTTACCACCCAGTCCTGGAGACACCTGAGAACCGGAACTGGCACCAGGAGACAACTCAAGGCCTCTTCCCCCAGGGGCTTGATGTCATAACGGCCTCAATGACTACCTTCTGAGAAGCCTGGTTTGGCATTCTGCCTCAGATTTTGTGAGCAAAGATTAGTAAAATGGTCTCTACAAACCGGAAACAGTCTCAGTGTTTGGGCCGGTGTATCATTCCTAGCACATAAGAATAGCAAAGACTGAGGGTGGGACTGGGGAGGGAAGGAGGGATACAGCTGGGATACAGAATTAACAAAATGTAACTAATGAGAAAAATAAAACTTAAAAAAAAAAAAAAAAAAGAATAGCAAAGACTGGCGACTCGTTCCAACCCTTTGTTTCCAGAAGTTTCGTAATCAAAACCCCTAAAGACATGTAAGCACCAGAAAAATACATGGGACAAGCACTTTCTACTGCCATCCACGCATGTATTTCTGCAGGGCAATTGCCTGCATTGCCAGTGTTGCTGCAAATATCCAAAGAGGGTAGGATTTTCAAGATGGAAAAAGAAGATGGCAGGACTTACAATCTCTGCCCAGGGACTTTCTAATTTTCTTTTCTTTCCCCCCAGCAAAATCATGAACATTCCAAGCTTTGATTCTCTCAGGTGGGCTTTCATGTTTCTCAGACGCAAGCAGAACCACTTAGGTGAGCATGTTTGTCTGTTTTGTTTTGTTTTTGCAAATTAAAAAGCAAGCGGCTATCAACAGGTTTACAGTGTTCTCAGAATATAGGATCACTTTAATTCCACAATGCTTGCTTCGAGTTGTTCCAACAGGGCCCCAGAAAATTCGCCCACCTTTTCTTCCTTTTTGTAAAACTGAAACGTTGGGAGGGTGAGGATGTTCAGGTCCCGCACCAGCTGTTCACAGTCGTCCGCGTCCACTTCCAGGAACACCACGTCATCATACCTCAAAGACAGGGAGTGGAAGTGGGGCCTGATGGTCCTGCAAGGCCCACACCAAACGGCCGAGAAGTCCACGGCCACCAGCTTCTCTCCAGCTTCCTTGAGCATCTCCTCAAAGTCCTCCTTGCCCGTGATCACTCTCACCATATCATCGTCCAAGGATACTGTATCCTCATCAAAATGTGGGATTAAGACTCCCATGGGCTTCAAGGTGTCTTCTGAAAATTTGATGACACTTTCTTCCTGGAACTGGGTGGTACCTTCTAAGGACTCAGCGATGTCTCCCTCCTTGAACTGGGTGGTATCTTCTAGGGACTCAGCCATGTCTCCCTCCTTGAACTGGGTGGTACCTTCTAGGGTCTCAGTGATGTCTCCCTGATCAGAGTGGATAGAACCTTCTGGGGTCTCAACGATGACTATCTTCTTAGGCTGGGTGGTGCTTTCTGAGGACTTTGAAGTGTCTCCCTCCATGGACTGGATGTTGTCCTGTGAGGAGTCGGGGATTTCACCCTCCTGGGTCATGATGCCATCTTTTAAAGGATTCTGGACTTCACCCTCCATGGACTGGATGTTGTCCTGTGAGGACTCGGGGATTTCACTCTCCTGGGTCATGACGATAGCTTTTAAAGAATTCTGGACTTTATCCTCCTTGGCCTGGGTGTTGTCCTGTGAGGACTTAGGGATTTCTCTCTCCTGGGTTATGATGCTGTCTTTTAAGAGCTTCTGGACTTTCCTTGGCTTTGACAAAATGGTGTCAAGTGAGGATTTGGGGATTTCTCTCTCCTTGGACATTGGCTTCATCAGGATTTTACCCATCTTTAACAGGAGGGGGTCAGGCGAGGAGTTGGGGACTTCTCTCTCCTTGGACATGGCGCTGTCTTTTAAGGGCTTCTGGACTCTACCTGCCTTTGATGGGAAGGTGTCAAATGAGGATTTGGGGATTTCACTCTCCTTGTCCGTGTCTCTTAAGGGCTTCAGGACTTTACTGTCCTTTGACAGGAAGGTGTCAAATGAGGATCTGGGGATTTCTCTCTGCTTGGACATGGCGCTGTCTTTTAAGGGCTTCTGGATTTTACCATCCTTGGACAGGGTGCTGAATTTTAAAAACTTGTATGTTTTACCCTCCTTGATCATGATACCGTCTTTTAAAGGTTTATAGATTTTACCATCTTTGGACAGGATGGTGTCCTGTGAAGACATGGGGAGTTCACTCTCCTTGTCTTCTGGGGACTTGGACATGCTATCCTCATTGGATTGGATGGTATCCTCTGATAACCTGGGCGTGTTGCCCTTCTTGTGGTAGATGCTGTTTGCTGTGAGCTTGTGGGTGGTCCCCTGTTTGGGATAGGTGGTTTTTGCCAAGGACTTAGTGATATTGCTATGTGTGGCCTGCATGGGGGAGGCTGAGGTTTTAGAAATGTTTTCCTGTTTCAACTCAAGGGTTTTTGGTGAGGGCTTGAAGCTAACTCCATGTTTGGGATAGATGGCATTCTTTAGTAGCGTGGGGGTGACACTAACCTGCTGTGGGGCCTCAGACTCCTCTGTGGACATACGGAGTGTGTTGCTGAGCCTGGGAACAACGGTCTTCTCTTTGGGCTGAGCTGTATCCAAGAACTCTGGGACCAGAAAAGTCTCATTTTTGGATAGAACCTGTAATGGATTTTCTGAACAACAAAATAAATAAATAAAATAGAAATGCAAAACAAGGAACAAAAGATTGACTATACCAAGGAAGACTTATTCTTAGAGATCATGAATGAATCTGATGAATGATGTACAGACCTGAGTAACTTCATTCACCAGACAGCCAAGCATCAGTGATTACAGGGGTCTTTTATGTGTCTTTTTTTGCTTTAACAACTTTCCTTTCTTGATTTAACACTGCCAACAGCTCCCCAAATTCAGAGATCCCTAAGGCAACCCCCTTCCTTTCCTTCTTACCATTGGTGTTATTTTCATTCGCTTTCCCTTGATGGCTCCGTTTCCTGGCTGACTTTTTGGGGGCTCCTGCTTGAACCCTGTTCACGTCCAACCTCTTATCTCGATTCATTTTTGGTCCTTCTTAGATGTTTCTTCTACAGTCAAACTAAGAACAGAATATGCTAACTATGAAATACTAAGGCAGCACTCTACCGCTGATGTGCCCAAGTGGTAGTCCCAACAGGGGCATTTGAGAGCTTCATGGCAGCCTCAGACCCGGTGGTCATGCTGTGTGGGGCTACAGATCCATAAACAGGCATTATTTCCTCAAGTACAACCAGCCACTGAGGTAAGATTCATTGTGATCAGCTCCTCAGATGGGGAAACTGAGCCTCAGAGAAGTTACACGGCCAGGAGAGGTCAAGGTTCAAAGCCCATGCTCAAATATTATCCTGGATTCTACTCTTAGCCAAATGGTCAACCAACTTTTTTTGTTTTGTATTGTTTAGTTTTGTTTGTGTTTTTAAAGACAGGGTTTCTCTGTGTAGCCTTGGCTGTCCTAGACTTGCTTTATAGAAGAGGCTGGCCTCGAACTCACAGAGATCCACCTGCCTCTGCCTCCCCCAGTGCTGGGAGTACTAGGCATGTGCCTGGCTATAAACAACTTTCTTATAATTTTTCTCCAGGATTCTCTAGGCCCTTATTTCTCTTAATGACTCATTGATTATGCTGATCTGCTTTTCTATTACCATAACAAACCAACTGCAGCTGTTTACTTTATAAAGACATGAGATTTGCTTAGCTCAGAGTTCCAGAGGGGATGGCGCCAACATCTGTTTGGCTCTTATGGAAGCTTCGCAGCAGATAATGAGGTCTCAACAATGAAGACAGCACAAATAAGAAACTCACATGATGACACAGGAAGTCAGAGCATGGGGAGGACTGTAAGTATTCTCTGTCATAATTAGGGTGACTACTGCTATGACCAAAAGGAACTTGGGGAGGAAAGGGCTTATTTTGCTTACAAATCCTGAATCAGTCCAAGGCAGGGGGAACTCAAACTGGGCAGGAAGCTGGAGGCAGGAGCTCATGCAGAGGCCGCGGAAGAGTGCTGCTCATGGCTTGCTCCACCTTTCCTAGAGAGCCCAGGACCACTAGGCCATCGGTAATACTACCCATCATGGGCTGGGGCCTGCCTACATCAAATTGCCAATTAAGAAAATGCCCTGCAGGTTTGGCCACAGCCTGATCTCATGCAGGCAATTTCTCAACAGGGACTCTCCTCTGAGGTGACTCCAGCTTGTGTCAAGTTGAAAGAAAACTAGCCAGGACACTCCCCTTACAAGATCTAACTGAGGATCCCATGAGAACCACCTCAGCCCCTCCTGAAGGAAGAACCCACAAAGACACCAAACCCACGAAGACGCTCAACACTCCCATACTAGAAGCAAACTTTCAACTTGCAAATACCTGAGGAACAAACTGCCGTACTCAGTATGTGCCTGAGAGGTACATAATAGCAGACATACATGTCCTTCCAGGTGGCCTCTTTCCTTCTCTATGAGCCCCATTTGCATTCCATGGTCCTACCTTTTGCCCCAATAGCAGCTTCCTTGTGGCTGGTCCCAGTTCAATCAGCCACGGTGACTCTAGTTAACTATGCAGAACTGTAGTCAACGTCTCTTTCTACAAGGCTTGCAGATGGAGCTCACTAGTACAGCCTGCCTAGCATGCAAGAGACTCTGGGTTCCATCTCTAGCAACACACACACACACCCCTTTCAGGAAGAATTGTCATTTCGAGGTCACTTGCTTGTTTTCCACATTTACTCTGCATAACAAACCAGTCCCAGGATTCTATGTGAAAATGAAGTTGTGCATTTCAGAAAGAGTTTTAAATTTATTTACATGGGTGTTTTGCATGCGTGTCCATGTACCACCTACATGCCTGGTGCCCACCAAGGCCAGAAGAGGACATCCGATTCCTTGAAACTGGAGTTACAGATGGTTGGGAGCTGTCATGTGGGTGCCAGGAATCAAACCTGGGTCCTCTGGAAGAGTAGCCAGTGGTCATAATCACTGAGCCATCTCTCCAGCCCAGGTTTTGCATTCTTGACATACACTTAAAAAAAAAATTCATGAATCTTTCACCACGCTGCACTAACAAAGTTAAGAACCTTTTCTAAACAGCTGTGTGTCTGTGTTGTCTATAGAAGCTTTGAAACATCTGGGCTTTGATATCAAACATTCTCTAAAGGGGGAAAGTGGTGCTGGTATCAGCAATTTCATTTTTTTTTTTTCAACTGAACAGGTTTCAAACAACGTGTCTTGATCATATCCAACCCCCCTCCCCCCACCTCCCCAGGCACTCCCAACATTATCTCCTTCCTCACTTCACTCCTTGTTTCTTTTCCGTAGTCTTCTGAGTCCAGTTAGCACTTCCTGCTGGAGCGTTGACGGATCTTCCTGCTGGTTTGATCCTGTGTAGGTAACCACCGATGCTGGAAGTTTGCTTGTGCAATGGCCGTGTCCTATCCAGGAGGCACAATTTCACAGTGTTCCTCCCCATCCCCTCCCTCTTCTTAACCCCGAGTCTTGTGGGGAGGGAGGGCTAATACAGATGTTTCGTTTAGAGCTGGGTGCCCAACAGTTCACTTCTTCTCAGCACTTTGCCAGTTGTTGCTGTCATAAAAGGGATAGCCTGAGTCATTGTTACCTGAACTTCAGTTTTACCTGGCAACAGGGAGTAGATTATGACATTATGATGTAAATGAGACTCCCCAGCTGAGTCTCCAGCTCTGTCTAGGGGGCGGGGCAGGAAGAGCCACGTCCAGATGGATGCTACGGCCTTCCCAGTACTTGTCCTAGCACGTCTGCAGAGGGACGAGTACTTGCCTAAGACAATAGGGCAGGCTCTGGCCCCTGTGGCCTGCGGGAGAGTCGCCAAGGACCTGTTGTTAATCCCACACATACCTGAGGGGGGATAGGAACACTTAGACCAGTGGCCCATAGAGGCCTAGAGAAAGGAAAGACGCCACGCTACTGGGAAGAGGGCAAGAATCGCTACTGTATTAGAAAGAGTACAGTGTCTCCTGCCACACTGAGGGGCTGCTTGTACTTCTCAGCCCTGGGCCAAGCAAAGCCAGGCCACTTCACGTGGGAAGCCAGCAAGAGGTCAGAGTGCCTGGCACAGCGGCTGCACCATAGTTCTGAGCACCCACCTGCACGGGAAGGAGAAACACAGGGTTGACGCTACAGCAAGGAGAGCCCAGGGTGCTGACTCTGACGCTGACCCATTTAGTTTGTCAAGCCTGCTCCACCCAAGCTCCCCCTTAATCTCATTGAGGAGAGGCCCACAGGGAAGGTTTGAAGCTGCACTATTCCTAGACTATACTAGACTGTCTTAGCAAGAGATAGGAAATCTGTGCCCCCTCCTGCTGCTGCTGCTGCTGCTGCTGCTGCTGCTGCTGCTGCTGCCGCCGCCTTGGGATCTTGGTCATTTGTTCAACTTAGCAGAGCTGTTGGTTGTTTCATTCTCTCTCTTGCAGTTTATGTGATGTACTGATGGCGCTGAAAAAATTCCATTCCACCTGTCGTAACATATGTTTTCCTTCAGCCCAGGTATATCTCCCAGTTGCTCGGGAACCCTTAAATGAGTCAGGATGTGTCTTAGGAAGCAAACAACCAGCTATTTAAAACTCAGGATGGTTTCGCAGTTCTGAAATAGCCTGAAGGGATCTTGTTTGGTCTCCAGACAGCTCACAGTACTGCGGAATAGACTGCTCGTGGAGCTGCCACCTCCCAAGACTCCAGGAAGGCAGGGAGGCAGGAGGCACCCGGGGCCACCACCAAGGCTGGCCTCAAGATCTTCATGCTAGAGAGGTGACCCCAGAGTGAGCCTGTGGAGTTCCTCTCAGCTCACAGGCAGAGGTGAACACTGACATTTCTCCTGCGTTCCTTCCCACTGGGCTTCCAGAAAGAAGACCGGGCAGAGCCAGGTGTGGATAACAGGGACCGGGCAGAGTCAGGTGGGCAGCAGGCCTGTGGGTTGGAAGACTCTAAGCTGAACCGAGAACCCATGACTGCAGCGTTGAGCAACCTGCTTTTGGAAGGAAGCTGGAGTTAGCACGGAGGATTCACTTCTGCCTCTCTGAGGAGAGTACTGTAGACCAGTCTCGCACGCAACGAGCTGCCATAAATCGTAGGTTTTTATCTTACAAAACAGGTCAGATTCCTAACAGGAGAATTAGAAAAGCTGATATGTGGGAAGGAAGTAAAAGTGCCCCGTTTTGTCTGTGTCGGTTCTCCTTCCCACTGCTTTGACTAAGTGCCTGTCAGAAACAACCGTGGGGTCAAGGTCTATGTGGGCTTGCAATTTTGGAGGGCGCTCAGTCACCATCGCAGGGACAGCGCCACGCAGCAGGTTAGTGGCAGTGGGAGCCCACAGCAGGGGCTTGTTCGTGGTGAGCAGGGAACCGGAAACAGGCTTGGGCTGAAACTGTCAGACCCCACCTCTGCCATCCGACCTCCCATCCTACAGTTTCACAGCTTGCCTGTCTGTCCTTACCTTTGATGGCAGCGTTGCCTCTCCTGTCCCGGAGGCATTTCTTCACTGGTATTAGAACCTACTTCTTTGGGACTGCAGCTTAGACTGAAGGCTGGTTAAGACATTGAGCTTCATGGATTAAACACCTACAGACTTGTTGGCCTTTCCATCAGGAGTCAGCCATTGTTGGACTAGCCAGACCATAGCCTATAGGCCACTCTAAAGAATCCTTTTGAACATATATAGATTCGTTCTGTCATTTTATTCTTAGAGAATCCTGACTAACAGACCTCTGATTAAAGAGAGGAGAAAGGAACTTTTCCCATAAGACTTTTACAAACCATCCACAGAAGGTGAAGAAACAGAACATTGGAAAGCACAAATTTAAATCAAAAGAGTAGGAAATGCCACCAACCAGGACATGGTACCAGCCTCTCAGCCCCTCCCATCCGACCCCACATGTGCTGAAACTGGAGTCATGTGGCCTCAGTCTTTCCTCTCCTGCCAAAGCATAAGCTGTCTGGGGACAAAGACAAGCCTTGGTTGGTGGTTCCAGCCTCTTGTACAGTGTACCATACCGCAAATGCTCAATGACAACTTGAACAACAGGACTGAAACGCCTGTGTCCTCTGAGTTCCTCTCCTTCCCCACTCCCCCTTTGCCATTCTAAAGTAATTTGATTAATTTCAGAACTAGACGGGAGAGACTAAAACGGACATTTTAGTGCTAGACGGGTTGTGTTTAGTATAAAACATCACTCTCTCTGATGGTATTATCTGAACTTGACGCTGATGCTAACCTGCTGCTCCCAAATCTGTGATCAGAACAGTGGAGAGAGGCTGGGAAAAGAGGAGCAAATAAGGGTGAGATTCACAGCAGAGAGGAAGGGAAGCCAGGGTGGAGGGGCCAGAACCAGGGTCTCAGCCAGGGATGAGGAGGGAAAGAGGCTGCGCTAGGCATTTCACCATGGAATGCAGAGGCAGAGTTTTCTTTTACTTGCAGTGGTGTATATTTTCTGACTGAACAATGGCCCCCCATATGTTCTGGTTTTCGAATGGTTGTTTCCCCAGTTAGTGACACTTTGGGGGGTTGTTATGAATCCTTTGGAGGTATAGCCTTGCTGGAGGGGGTATGACACAGGGTCGGGGGGAGACTCGGAGTCTCCTCTCACTTCAGCTTCCCTCTCTCTGCTCCACACTTGTCCTTGAAGGTGTGTTAGCTCGGCTTCCTTCATGTGGGGGGAAAATGTGGCCAGCCAGCTTCCCATTTGTGCTGCCAGGCCTCTCTGAACACTGTGGACTCACCTTCCAGGAGCATTTGCCCAAATAAACGTTTTCCATAAGTAAGTCCCTTTCACCATGGTGGGTTTTTGGTTTGGGTTTTAGTTTTATTTGGTCATGGTGTTTTATCACAGCAACAAAAATAATAACTAATATGGGGTATCACAGAACAGTTTGGGGAAAATGATATTGTTTGATTGGCACTGAAGCCCATTTACGTTTGCACACTCGCTCGTAGCACATCCTACAGAAGATCCGTCACAGTCCATCTTCTGCTGTCATTGTAGAATATTGAAGACTGGGTAAAATATAAAGGTCTCGTCTCTGGGATGGAATCAGCTCAAGCACCTCGAAGTAGTCACTGAAGCTCTAAAATTAGATTATACCGTCAGGAAGGTGTGATATCGAACACTCAGGAACATCTGTGCGCGTGTGCACGGGCATGTGGGCATTTTGTGTGTGTGCAGGGGGCAGACTTTTCATTGCTCTGATGAAACACCCGCAGAACAACTAAAGGAAGAAAAGACTTCCCTGTACTCACAGTTTCGGGCCTTCCCACCCCTCAGAGGCAGGAAGAAGAATGATGGAGCAGAGACGCTAGCACAAGGCAACAACAGCAAAAGCCAAGAAGGGTGGAAGGTCCCTGGTTCGATCCCAGGTTCCAGCACCAGATCAAGGAAAAAAAGAAATGGAGAAGGGGGACAGGACTGGGCCTACATATGGCAGAGAGAGTTTATTGTAGGTGTGAGGAAGGCCATAGCCAGAGGCAGAGACACCTGGGGAGTCCAGACTGAACCTGAGTCTGAACCCTGTGAGAAGGGGGAGGGGAGAGGGGAGAGCCCGGAGATGAAGAAACCAGAAGGATAAAAAGGGTAAAAGGAACAATGTGGCCAAATGGCTGGCTTACATAGGGAAGAGCGGAAGGGAAAGGCAGCCCAGCCGGTGAGGGTTAGGGGAGTGGGGCACGTCAGCCATACCCTATGACTTAGGGTTTCTATTGCTGCAACCAAACACCATGACAAGCAAGCTGGGGAGGAAAGGGTTTATTCAGCTTACACTTCCATATCACTGTTCATCATTGAAAGAAGTTGAGTCAGGAACTCAAGCAGGGCAGGAACCTGGAGGAGGAGCTGATGCAGAGGCCGTGGAGGGGTGCTGCTCACCAGCCTGCTTCCCATGTCTTGCTCAGCCTGCTCTCTTATGGAATCCAGGACCACCAGCCCAGGGATGGCCCCACCCACAGTGGGCTGGGCCCTCCCCCACAATTAAGAAAATGCCCTACAGCTGGATCTTCTGGAGACCTCTTTTCTCAATTGAAGTTCCCTCCTTTCAGATAAGTCCAGCTCCTGTCAAGCTGACATAAGATTAGTCAGCACATCCTGTAACAAGCAGGAAGTGAGGGATGCTGGGAGAGCCTGGTGGCCAGGTCCACTTTGACATGTTAAATAGGCACCTCAGTTAGCCATTTGTCCTGGGTTTGAGACCTAACAGCTTTGTCCTTCAAAGGCATACTTCCAGTGACCTGGTTTCTCTAAGCAGACCGGACTTTCCAGTTTCCACCAAAGTCTATTCAAATATTTAATCCATGAGTGGGTCAAATGCCTGTTTAAATGAGAGCGTTAACACCCACAAACACAGCCAACAGTGTGCCTTCAAGATGTCTCCCAATCCAATCAAGTTGACTCAAGGTTAACCATCACTAGAGGCTTGCAGAAGATAACTGTATTTAAGCAAGAGGGTTATCTAAAGAAGGAGGCAGAGGAAAATGGAAGGGGAGGAAGGGGGAAAAGCTAGAGGAACTTTGGAGCCCAGGACACAGAAACCAGAAACAATGGAGAGAGTGACTTTATTGAAGCCAGTATTAGGTATGTTTCTAGTAGTCTCTGACAGTACAAAATGAGGAAATCAAGTGAATTTGTGACCAAGATTCACTTATTAAAATTTTGTGAGTGAAAAAGAAAGAGGTAGCAAAGGAGGTTCACTACATCTGATCAAAATTAGCCAAGATGTCAGCGCGTAAGTAGGTTGACGGGAGGGAATGTGGAAGGAAGCGTAAAATGAAAGCATGAAACCTCTGGAGCGGCCTCAGAAACAGGTCAGGGGTTCTCTTCCAAACAAACAGGAAGACTTGCACTTGTACATCTAGCAGGGCAGAGTTAAGCAGAGAAAGGTCACCCAGGTTCACTGGCTTATGCCAGTTTGGGCTTTGGGTTATCAGCAGGTCAGGGCCTCAGACCCCCACCAAGTCTGGATGGCTGACTCCAGGCACATGGGTTATTTCCAAGGCTGTAGGAACCTCCCCGAGGGCTGAGCAGTGGTTTCCACATCAAGATCAAGGACAACGGAGAGACAGAGCGACCTTCTGGAAGAGTCGGACCAGCAGTTTGGATTCAGTCAAACCAGCAAGTCCTTTTAATAGGCCAATTCTGTTCTTCCAGCCAGAGCTGATTAACCCTTAGCTCCCCAGGCAAAAAGTGCCCTCCTGAGACATCAGAACGGCTTTCAAAATAGGATAGGTCTCAGCGTGGAGACGGCTTGCCCTACTTTCTCACTGTGTAGAATCCAGAATATCGCTTAAGTTTTCCAGGATCCTTTCTTAGAAATGAGATGGATTGGGCCGAAGATGCAGCTTGAGAGGAGAATTCATGGCACATGCAAGGCCCTGGGTTCAAACCCCAGCATAGCAGAGGAAAAAAAAAAAGATGCCTTACACATTAGAACCATGCACAATTCTCTGATTTTTGTGGGCAAACTGAGGTATAATTCGAAAGTAGCTCCTGGGAACTTGCCAGTAAGAATGGAGTTCATTTTCTGCAGCCTTCCCCCACCCCCCTTTCTCTCTAGAGCAAGGAGAGGAAAGAAAGAAAGAAAGAAAGAAAGAAAGAAAGAAAGAAAGAAAGAAAGAAAGAAAGAAAGAAAGCTTACATTTGACCTCTAGCCCATTTTACCAGTCTATGATCTTGGACAATTTAGCTTCAGCTCTCATCTGTAAAATGGAAAAATAACAGCATCAACCTCATGAAAGTTGTGAGCAAAGGGCGACATGGTCTGTAACCCTCGGAGGAGCGTGGAGTGCGCCAGCCTTCTCTACTCATGTGAAGATCCTTGATTTGGGGTTCTTGCTTGGTGCCACGGTCACCAGAACGAACGTCTCTCTGTGAGGTAAAAACCTGTGATTCCAGGTAGGTGGCAGCATGAGGGACCTGAGTGTCGCTTTCCATAAGAAAAGAGCTGCCTTTGGACTTTGCTGTAGACCCCGTGTTGGCCTCAGCCCAGATATTTCCTTATTCCCCAAGGTACAATCACGAGGGTGGGGCCCACAGAGGAGGGTGCATTATGTCTTGGGGGCGGCTGTTTCCAGGATCTAGAGATTTGTTTGAATTTCATAAAAGCAATGTAGTATGTCCACCAGCAGACTCAGAGGGCTAGTCCTGTCATCAAACATGGAGACAGTTCTGCAGAGAAATGGCCAAAAATATCCACCGTGTGGAGAAACAATGATTATGAAGGGTCCCATCAGTTCGGGTCTAGTTCTGGGGCTTCAGGTTTCTTAATCTCTACAGTACACTTGCCTTACAAGACAGAGGTTAGAACAAAAGATAATAATGTACAACTAAGAATTGAGGAGCAAAGAACCTTTCCCAGCTCCAGTCAAAGGCTGGTTTATTGTTTCCTGTCCTAACTCATTATTTATTTCCCTTCATCTTGGTATTAGCCCTGGCATGTGGTATTATCCCCATTTAATTTTTTTTTTTTTTATTTTATGTGCATCGGTGTTTTGCTTACATGTGTGCCTGTGTGAGGGTGTCAGATCCCCAAGAACACAGCTGTGAGCCTCCTTGTGGATGCTGGGAGTTGAAACCAGGGTCCCCTGGAAGAGCAACCAGTGCTCTCAACCACTGAGCCATCTCACCACCCCCTATTATCTATTGCCATTTTATAGGAGGAAATCAAGACCCAGAGAGATCAAGCACCTTGCTCGTCTGAGGATTAAGTAATGGCGTCAATTCCTAGGATCTTAGTCTCTGCTCAGAACTCAGAGTGTCCCCAAGGCAAGATGTCTTGTCTGCAGCTGAAGCTTCCCTTCAGTGCCGATGTTCTTGATCTGCTTGTCTTTAACTTGTAGGCTTGGTAGCTGCACGGACTGATGGGGTCATGGATGACTAGTTCAGCATTTGATTCACAATAGCCCTCAATAAACACTTATTGGAAAGGTAAGTGGCTGGACAGACAGATGGGTTGCCATGGGTGAAAAGATGCATGGGTATCTAGATAGATTGTATAGATGGATGGATGGATGGATGGATGAATGGATGGATAGATGGATAGGTCAATGGGTGAGTGGATGGATGAGTGAGTAATAAGAGGAATATAGTTGGGTAGACGGGTGGTTGGATGGAAACATGGGTAGGTGGATGGCTGCGCTGATTGGTGGGTAGTTGGAGAGATGTATGGATAAATAGACATATGACTTATAAAGACAGCTATAAGAAGATCCTATCCACTAACTCTAGCATTTCCGGATTCCCTTTCCAGTATACCATCTTTCCCTGCTAGACCAAAAACCTCACTTTGTTGCTAACAACACAATACCGCAGACTGCATAACTTAAGACAGAGATTTTGGATCACAGTTTGGTCTATAGCCATCAACCTACATCTGGTGATGGCCTGCTTGCTGGCACGGTCCTGAGGTGGAACAAGATGCCAAAAAACAAAGGATGTTGACAGACATGTGATCTGGTCTCTGTCTTATAAAATCATCAGGATTCAATCATGAGGGCTCCAACCCGAAACCTTTTGCTGTTCTCTCTATTTAAGAGTGTTTTGTTTGTAGCATGCATGTGCGTGCTCACCCATGCGGATATACATGGAGGCCATAGGAAGATATTGGGCATCCTGCTCTATCCTTCCCCACCTTGCTTTCACGATACTGAGTCTCTCACTGAACCCGAAACTCAAGTTTCTACTAGGCTGGTTGGCTGCTGCCCATCTTCTTTCCGCAGTGCTGGGAAACACAGGGCCGATGCCTGCATATACGTGGGTTGTGGGGGTCCCAAAGCCAAGTGCCTGTGCCCACCCAGCAAGCCCTCTTACCCGGTGAGCCATCTCTCCAGTCATGGAAGATTGTTTCCTATTCTTGGTCGATTATGTACAGCCAGATCAGCTTCCCAGCATGCCCTTGGTGCCCCTCAACCATAAAGGACAGAAGGTGCCTCATCATGTAGGCCTTCCATCTATTCAGACAGGGTCTATGCAGAACACACAAGCTCCACTGGTGTGTGTGAGCAAGCGTGGCGCCAGTGGGGAGTCAGGGGAGCCGGGGAGACAGCAGTGGGTAAGCACTGCCCAGCTGGCATCGATGGAGAGCTTTCCCTCACCTCCATATCCCTCCATCTTTGAAAAAGACTGATGCTGGGGAAATAGAGGCTTTGAACTGATCAATACTATCATTTTGACATGCTGGCTTCAGATTTACTTACTGATTTATCTATTTACTTATGGAGACAGGGTCTCACTATGTAGCCCCTGGTTGAGCCTGGAACTCACTATGTTGAGCAGGCTGGCAGTGAACCCACAGAGATCTGCTTGCCTTTGCTTCCCTGGTGTCGGGATTAAAGGAATGTGTGACCGTGCCGGGCACGGGCTCCGGATTTTTATACTATGAAAGAAATCAAAACCGCTGATAGTTAAATGCCTTTCGTCCGCCTCTGACTGGACTAGGTGCCACCCCTCTTCAGAAGCTGATGCTCTTCCTTCTCGTGCTTCTATTTCCATCCACACATCAAGAAGTAATCATTATCGTACCCCAGCTGTCTTTCTGCGTGCACCCCGGGTCACGGTTCCATTTCCCACGCTGCGCACTGCACGGCTACTGAGGACTACTCCACAGCCCCCTGTGGGCGACTTCCCCAGGCAGCCTTGCCCGCCACACAATGCTGAGAGATGCATGGTGACACATTACAGACAATGCATCCATCCCACCGCACAGCTCTCATCACGTGACCACGCCCCCAACAACGCCCCCCCCCCCCCCCCCCCCCCCCCCCCCCCGCCCCCCCCCCCCCCCCCCCCCCCCCCCGTCCGTCTCCTTAGCGGATGACAGTGTGCCAGAACACTGCTCCCCAGGTCTTGTGAGCGTGTTTCTCTTCGTTCTGATCGCAATAAGAAGAAGACACTCGGTAAGACTTGAAATATTTATTAGTAGGAATGCTTTCCGATGGGTTAAAACCAAGCAGCTGATGCCAATGCGCACCGAGGGAAACGCTTCTCCAGAGCACAGAGCATAGCAGGCGAAGGTCCTTTTGTCTGCGGAAGGGGTCTTCTAGGTGCAAAACCTGGGTCCAGCCCAAGTGGAAAGCCTTTACCAACACACCAGAAGGGGCGACGGTCTGGGTGACAGCGTGACTGCTGGCTCACTCTGGTGTCACGACAGTGGCGAAGAGCACGATGAGGTCTTGGCACAGACAGAAGCCATTGCTGACTGCTGGCTTCTGTCTCCCCCCCTCCCCCCCACCCTGAACGCTGCTGAGCAGCAAGGAGCCTACACAGGCTATAGTCCTTGATGGCAGAGCAAACATTTCAGTCCCCCAAACCTCCCGTAGTAGGAGTGGGATTCCCACTGGGCACAGCCCTTGCTGTTGGCTAGAATGCAGGTTAGTCTGCAAGGCAACGTCATATTCCGTACCCTAATGTACCACTTTTAAGAAAAACAAAATGGCAAGTCGATTCTGTACCTGCGTAAAACATTTGCACAGCTCTACCATTGTCCTTAGGGACTTCTGTTGAGAAAGAATCCCTTTGACAGCCTGGGCCTTACTTACGGACACAGGCCTGAAATGGATTACCTGTAGGTGCAGCCAACATAAAATCGTATTTACACATATACAAACCTGCCAGGTGTGAGAGGAGAGAAAGTGGGGGTTGAGAAGGGAATCTGGGGACTGATGGAGAGGACACTACAGCCTATGTGAGGAGCAGGTGTAACTTCTAGGTCTCCACAGACCTTCCTATGACTTAGGGTCAGTTGTTAAAACAGCCCAAAAGGAATGCCAAGGGTACAGAAGCCCCAGACGCCACAGCACCTGTCTGCAGAAAAGGCCCAAGATGGTATGACTATGTGTGGGGCCAGGTGCCACATTCTTTCCTTGCCGGTGGTGGTGGCCCTCCGCCTGGCTTTGATATCGTTGACGCTGCAGCCTGGAGAAATCGAGGTTTCATTCCCTCATGTGCTTCTCCAATATGCCAGGGCGGCTCACCGTCAGGGTGACGCCCAGACAGTTCATGCAGAATTCAGCCACTGCAAACCCAATCCAAACCCGTGGCGTTCTCTCCTGGGACCGGCAACATCTCGGCTCCAAAGTCTAGACCGCCAGCCGGACAAAGGCAAGCTCCCAGCCAAAGCTTCCCAAAACGGGGTGGGGGGGAGGTGTTTGAAAAACAAGCTTGACACTGTGTGGAAAGCGGCCACCTCAGCTTCAACACAACAGTTTTTTGTTTGTTTCACCTGCAGTGAGCACGCTGATGTTTTTGTCAGCTGGTGACATGGGATAGGAACTGACCGTCCTCGAGAAGGCCCTGATGACATACAGGTGCCATTTGCTAACGCTGTTTGAGAGGCCTGCTCTGGGACACTGAGGGACACTCTTGAATGGAGACAAGTATTTGTTATTCCCCATATTCTAGATTTCAATTAACTCCCGAACTGGGAGAAGCAGGAAGAATATTACATTGACACACAGACAGCCTCGTCTGCGCCTGGAACGGGCTCTGTCTGCTGGACGGCCTTTCTTTCCAAAGCAGGCAGAGCGTAAAGCACTTCTTCTGACCTTGTCCTTTCGGGGGTCCATATTTTTAAGGCGGGGGCATTCTCTGCCTGGGGTGCTGTCACCCATGATTAGCTGCTATTACTAGAAGAAGTTTGCCCTACAGTTTAGACTCAAACATCCTGTGATTGGTTTTATCCCTTGGATGCGAAACCGTGACACAGTCTCCTCGTAAATCAATGCTCTGTGAATTAATCATCTCCAAGAGCAGAAACTCACTACAATGGAGAGGATGCATTTGGGTGGTGCCCCGGATGCTATTTACATCCTCCATCTTTCCACTGCTGACACAGTAACTACTTAACTCTTTTAAACCGGGATTATATGTAACCTTCGAGTCTGATTTGGTTGGGTTTACCTGAGGAAAATGTTCATCAGCTAAATGAAAAGGGGCACAGATGGCAGTTTCTAATCCAACTTCTGTCTTTCACAGAAGATCAATTCTTAGTCTGGGTGATGGTGCAGCTATTCATGTCTGATTTCCCTCAGGAAACTAAGAAAGCCTTACTTCCAAAGCCAGCTAAAAGGTAACCAACCTGCTACATTACCTTTGCCTTTTGGTGAACTGGCCAGGAGCGGAGGCCCTGGCCCTGGGCTCTGACTAGGTGGCACAGGAAATCAGAGGAGAAGGGCACCTCAAGGCTTGTGAACAAATCTAAAAAGTTTCTAATATTTAACAAAAATGGCAACTATACCTAGCAAGTACAAGCCCTGCTGTGGGCGGTTCATAAATGGAAGGCCATATTGTGGTGGTATGCTGGGTTTTCCATAACCTCTTTTCAGGGAATTTCCCATGCTGAGCGTCCTGTGGGTCTCCCAGGGTGCAAAGCTGCTCACTCTGCAGCAGGCAGTTAGCCCTGAGGGTGGGGTCCTTCTGTGCGGGCTGACCACCGGAGCTGGCTTCTTCCTTGGCGCTCTGTATGCCAGCTCAGCAGCACCTCCGGCTGCCTGGCAAGCTCTGGCTCCCAAGCTTGATCCCTCCACTGTTTCCATTTTCATGGGGGTCCAAGGGTGGGATCTGGCGGCCTGTGGTGAGGAGAAAGAGGTCAAGATTGAAGTTCTCTTATTTTAAAAAGTCTGCCTGTTCGAGTGAAAAAAAAAAAAAAAATATATATATATATAGCACTACTTGGGGGAGGGGCTAGCTCCCTCCTCCTTTCCCTTCTCCCTCTCCTCTCTTTTTCCCTCCCTCCCTCCAGCCTTCCTTTTCACCTCTTCTCTCTTTCCCCCTTTTCCCAGTTCTTCTAGCGGAAGTCGAATTTCTGTTTAAAAGGTTGAGGAAAATCATCAGCAGTTTCCTGACCTTGCAGGTAATCGGTCCCAGGCACAGGAGAAGGCACCCCACTGTGCAGATCCGAGGGGCTCCCTCAGTCACTCAGGCCCTCAGCCTTCCTTCCCAGACAGCCACCCTGCTTTGCAGGACTGGACTTCAACAGTCACAATGAGCACTTATCTGTCTTTTCTGCTCGTAGAACTACGATGGGCTGAGGCACAACACACCAGCCTCATCCTGTGAGGGCGCTCGGCTCATTAGCCAGAAGGCCCTCGGACATACAGCACAGGACCCGGTACCTTAATGTCACACGGGAGCAAAATAGGTTGTGCATATGAGAAAGGTGGACACTTGGCACGTGAGCCTCATTTTCACAGAGCTGTGTGTCTAAGTCAGGGAAATCTGGAAACAGCAAGCTTGGGCAGCCTTCCCGCTGTCAGCTATTCATCATTGATCCCTCTCAGCAAGTCTTGTGAGGGCCACTATCACACCATTTTCTGTGACTTTGTTGAAGGCCATGCCAAAGCTAAATGGTGGTTCTTATTATAACCCACATCTGGATTTTCGAATGCCTCCTCAGCCCTGTGTTCTGCCAATGGTCTCTCTCTCTTCTATTTTTCTATTTGTCCTAAAAAAAAAAAAAAAAAAGATGGAACACTAGCTCTAAAATGGAAGATTCAAACAAACAACAAATAAAAACCCCACAACTGATCAGAGGGGAAACTGTTTTGCTTTTGTTTTTGTTTTTAAGGCAAATCTATGCTACCTGTTTGAATGCAATATAGAGCCAAAAGACCCGAGCGAAGGCCTTTGGCGGAAGAGGTAAGATGCGGTCTCCGAGGCTTTGGCGCACGGCACAGACCGAGTGCTGTAGAAGTCGGCAAAGCTCCAGCACAGAGATAAAAGCAAACACCTCTGGCATTCGATTCAAGGTTAGCAGGAGAAACGGGAGTCGATACAGAGGGAATGAAGCATGCCAACAGTCTCTACAGCACGTCTGCCATCCTGCACCACCCGCAAGCTATACAAAGGCTTGTAGGCCCTGCTCAAGAAGAGCTCAGCAGACAGGAAAGCGTAGGTACTCTTGCACTTCCCTCATCGAGACACGCCCAAACTGTAGTCACAGTTGAAAAGAATTTTTTTTTAAATTCTACTTTGTCAACCTAAAGTAGTAAATAAAAAGGAAAATACTGGTACTGTTCTGAGGATTTGCCCCAGTCATATCTGGCCGATAATGACTACCCGCACCTGGGGCCAGTCATGTGGTCTGAGGCCCAACAGTGTCAAGCTACAGAGCCAGTTAAAAGGCTTTAGCTTCTGCATCAGAAGTTTTTAGAGAAGACCGTAATTCTGACCAGTACAGCATGGTTGACTTAAAGGATAGGGACTGTTTGCTGATGAGCACAGGGTGTTACAGTGATGGACACCTAGAAGCAAAGTGCACCAGGAGTGCAGGGTGTCTGTCTGTCCACACGTCCATCCTTCCTCCCTGTCTTCTGCTCTCACGTCTCCCCCAAGTACACAACAGGCTCCAACGCTGTGTGCCAACAGCCTCCTCGCCTGGGTTTCAAACTGTTGGCAAGGCTTTCAAACCAGCTGTCAAAGCTGGCTTCTTGGATGTGCCAGGTGCTCCTGCCGTTCAGAATATGTGAAGCCTCACTTGTGAGAACGAGATACAGGATCCTCCTGCCGTAGGCAGAGAGCTGGGTCCTGGAGGTGCCCACTGGAGTCCCCCACTTCCTGTGTCCAAGGACAGAAGATTGCACCAAGGACATTCAGTCAGTGGGAACAAAGAACAACAATGAGAAAGAGGAAGACACTCCTGGGAATGGGAGGGTCTGGCCGGGAGAAAGTGTGGGCTGAAAAGAAAGGCCGCTGGGCTCAGGACCCTCTATATAGGTCACTCCCACAGGCACGGGCTTCTCTCCCACTTCCAGTCTGGGTGGGGAAGGGTTTCCCGATTCTTACATTTTCTGCTAGCTAGATTCTCCCCCATGCCACCCTTCTGCCACACCTCTTAATCTGCAGAAGATATGTTCCAAGACCAGCCCCCAGCAAACAACTGAAACCGTGGAGGGTGCCAAATGCTCAGCTAGCATTCTGTTTACTGCACAGAGACAACCTGTGACAAGTTTCATTTGTAAGTTAGATATAGGAAGAGATCTACAATAGTAACAAATCTTAAATTAGAACAATTACAACAACAGGTTGTATTAAAAGTTGTTCAAACACGAGGGGTTTTGTTTTGTTTTGTTTTTTCCGGGATTTCCATTTGGTATTTTAAGGCCATGGTTGCCGCTGACACCACGGATGAGCAAGGACTGCTGTATTTCTAAGATGCGAAATCAATGTGGAGCCCTCAGACTTCTTTTTATCTTTGAGCAGAAAGCATTTTGAGGTTGGAGAATCAGCCACCCCAGTTAAACGAGCCCGGTGCGGTCACGTAAAACCGCTTGGTCCTTCTTCCCTCCTCCGTACACAGCATGTGAACAGTGAACCTGAGGCCCCCTACACAGTCTACGCTGCACTGCTTCTAGGCAAGGGACTCGGGGAGTCTTTGACCGCAGCAGGCGTCTTTGCATGGGAAGAGGCGCGCAGCGCTCCTGGCTAGGAGCAGTTAGGAGAAGGCGGGCCTGTTTTCCCGGAGACCACTCCACTTGGGAACGTCACATAGCTCCAGCTTCAAACATGGTGAAGAGCTGAGGCGCACCCACATTAAAGTGTGACAGGGAAGAGCTAAATCCCAAGCCTAGCGCCCTTCAAGAGCTAAGCAAACAACACTGTGGAAACAAGTGCCAGCCCCTGTGCTGTGCTCCAGGCACTCAGAGCCTGCTGGGTGCATGTTCTCCCACAAAAGAATGGGTCTGGAAAGGGGCCATAACACTCTGCACTAAGGAGATGACCGGAACACAGTTCACGGGATTTTATTTACCCGAACACGAAACTGAGCTCAAACACACGATGACATCGGCACAGGCCCGAGGTGTCCTCTGGATGTTTCTCCTCCTACAGAGTGTCCTCCAGGCTTGCCACCTCCACAACAAGCTGTTCTTGAACACGAATCCCAGGCCCAGCGTGTTTATTTTAACACAGTTTGGATTGTGTAAGATTCTCTTGGGGAGAAGTTAACACCCCCACCCCCACCCCCACCCCTCCAGGTTTCCTGAAAGTTGACAGTCCCGGAGAAAAATCATGTTTAGCAAACACTTCCTCAGGAATGTAAAATGTGGAAATAAATTCCAAACCTATGAGTTTTGCCCAGCTTGGCTGGGGCAGTGGGCCTAACGCACAGAAAGAATGAAGTGGTGTGCTTCTCTGCAGCTGCTCTTGGCTGACGAGCCCCAGCACTTCCTGTGTGCTCCGACTGCTCTCCAACAGCTCTGCCATCTGTCCCTTCGTTTTTCTCTCCATCCTCCAGCGGCTTGGCTCTCTTTTCTTCCGTGTCAAGTGTGTCTAGAGGCAGCTGTGTGACTGTTTCTGATCTTGACTCTCTGTATCATCCAGATTGGTGGTTTGATCAACTTTGCTAGGGTTTGGTGGGACTTAGTAATGGCCCTGAAGTTTGTGCTTTGGGATAGGGAGTCTTCGTGAAACACTGCAGTGGCTCATACCTGACCTGGGGTCCCTCCTGGCAATTGTCCTCCGGTTACTATAGCAGGAATGATACTAGAAAAGCTCCTTGTTTTGATTTTGAGGCAGGGTCTCTCCACATAGCCCTGACTGTCCTGGAACTCACTACGTAAACCAGGCTGGAGTCAAACTCACAGAGATGCGCCTGCCTCTGCAGGAGTGCTGAGATCAAAGGTGTGCACCACCACGTCTGGCCCTTAGACAACTTTTACTGTTCGGATAAAGATGTGAGGAGTGAGCTCAGGCTCTGTGAAGGACCAGAATGCACTAGGAGCAGGTGGCGCCCAGACAGCACAGGCCCAAGGGAGCTACAGTCAGTACAATGAGAGGTACAGGAAGGGGGGAGCAGCGTGGGGAAATGCCAGACATGACCTGACAGCTGAGTAGAAGTGAGGATGTGAGAGCAGAGACCCCCAAATCTGGAAGCTGAAAGAGTCTAGGGAGCCAGAGACAGATGTACTACAAGGATTCAGTCCTCCCCTAGTGTGGCTTCATCCCCAGCACTACAAATGAATACATGAAAATTAACCACAAAACACACTTCATGCAAATAGGGCATAACAATATCTAATACATATCTGGTTTTAAAAAAATTGAAAAAAAATGTTCAGGGAGCCGAAGTCATGGCTGTGTTACAAAGAAGAGGACAAAAGGAGCTGTTCCCATTGGCTGCCAACCCAGTGGCTTCAACAGCAACTGTGAGATTTCAAATGAGTTCAACAGAATGCTGCTTTTAAAAAGAAAAAAGAAAAGCACCCCCCCCCATTCACTTCTTAAAACTGATAAACTTTTTCTACAATAATTTTTTGGTTTATGAAGAAAATTGAGGAATTTAGCTCCCCCATGCCTCACTCTTCACCTCTAGGTTCCTGCTGCTCGCATCTTGCATGAGTATGAAACACCAGTTCCAACTGACGAGCTAATGTTAACCCACTATTGCTAGCTACGGCCCACAGTTTTCGCATGGGGTTCTCCATGTTAGACATGCTGTCGATGCTGATAAATGCCTAATGACATGTCGCCATCATTATAGCACCAGATAGAGTCATTTCAGTCCTGTTCCCCCCCCCCCCCCCCGTGCTGGTTTTTCCGTCAGCTCGCCACAAGCTGAGGCCGTTTGGGAAGAGGACTCTCAACTGAGGAAATGCCTCCATAAGGCTGGCCTGAGGCAAGCCTGTGGGTATTTTCTTGACTGGTGGATGTGGGAGAGCTCTACTGCCCATCTGGATCGGGCCACCCCTCAGTAGGTGGTCTTCCTGCACAGCCTCCTCTGCCCTGGTTCCGGCCTCCAGGCTTCTCCCTTGAGCTCCCGCCCGACTCCCGTTCATGATGGACTCCTCTCCAACTTCGGGTCCTGACGTCCATCACAGCCAGAGAATAACTAGGACTCTCCCTCAACCTGACAACTACTGGATTGACCTACTCACCTAACAACAGTTAAAAATTAGATTAAAAATGTTTACATATTCAATAATGTGTAATGTCTGAGACTCCCTTTTAAAGCAATCTAGGGTGGAGAGCTATAGAACAGAAATGGGACACGTTGGGTGGCATGGCGTGCATGATGATTCAATTCACTTGTTGCTGTAAGTTTTACATTTTCTATCATAGAATCATTTTTTCCAAGGTTGCCTGGAACGCACTGTTACAAAGTAGCTATACTTAGCAATCTAACAGGTGACCTTACAAGAAAGAACCTTGGAAGAACGTGCTGCTTATTATTATATGTTATGCGGTTTGATTATATGAAATCAGGATTTTATATAAACTACTGTACAGCATTTGTTTTACAAACAACTTGTCTTTTTAGGTCAGTAACAAGATTCACATCATCTTTTTTTTAAATCACTAGTTTATATTAGTGAACCACAATTTGAAAAAAACAAACCATTTCTCAACTTTGGTGCAGTTTAGTCATTTCCTGTTTTCTATGCCTGTGGATAATCTTACCAGAAAACTGCTGTACAAAGTCAGGAGCCAGACACTGCCCAGACTTAAAGCTGAGCATGTGACTCCACATAATGGTCTCCCACTCACCAGCTATGAGGAACAGCAAGTCACAAGATGGTGTCCTCGAAGATGAAAGAGAGGCTACTTCATAGTGAATGGGACTTCAGTGAGACAGCACACGATTTAGCCATGGCCACAATGGCAAGGAACGACAGGTCCACACATGCTAAGCATTGCTACAGTTGGTCCCTGTAGCTGCCTGCTTCTCAGGCTTTGATTCACGGTTGGTTGCACTGTCCATCAAAACCACAGCTAGGCCTACAATGGCTGTGTCTGAATCGGACACATGCACGCTCTTTCTTGTCATTGTTCCCTAAACAATACAGCATAACAGCTATTTATTAACATTGACTATGCCTGAGTATCAGTAATCTAGAGATGGGGGGTTGGGGGGACGTGTGCTTACATACACGTTACAGTGTTTTTAGACAGGGGCTCGGGAATCTGTAGATTTGGTATCCTGGAGGGTCCTAAAGCCACATGGACATGAGGGCCAATGACACTGTGCTTCTTAAAACTGAGAATGTTAGTCTGAGAACTGCACAGAGTGAAAGCTTCCGATATCAGCAACTTCTTTGGGGCATTTGCTGAATTAATTATTATTATTATTATTATTATTATTATTATTGGTGGTAAGAAAGGGATGATCCTCACCTTTATCTTCATATGACAGCTTGCTGTCCTGTTACAAAATTTTCAAAGGTTTCGTTTTGCTTTCAAACTTCTCTTACATGCTCTAAACGAAGTAACTCCACAGAATTACAAAACCCAGTGGGTGTACAACAGCCAGCGTGCTGTGCAATGAGGATTACAGGACAAGATGGACCACTCCTTCCTGTTTCCTAAGCCTTCCAAGCCAGGGCTGCTCTCACCTCTAATTGCACGGACATTAAAAACAAGCAAACAGGTAGCAAGTTAAGTGTTGGAGGGCTTGAAAGGCCATTAATGATGGACCCCAACCTTAAGACCAGCAGCCCAGAAAGCCAGGAACTGAAACTACAGGGCTGTGTTTACTGGTCGAAGGGATAGGAGCTGAGTCATGGTCAGGGATCCTGGGTGGAGACACGCCCTTCAGAACGCCGGCTAGGAGGTTTCTGGGAAAGGAGGACTCCAGCGTCCTCTTCTCCGGAGGGTTAATTCAAAATGGATCTGTCAGTCACCTGGCTGGAGAAATGCCCCTCAGGAGAAGTTGTTCTAGAGGCTTAGAAATGGTATAAAGCCCTAAAATATAGATTGACACAGCAGTCCTCTCGGCCACTCTCCACTCTGTTAAAAGTGCCTACTTCACCATCTGGCAGACTTCTATCTTCTACACCATGCTGTGTGTCTCACCAGATTTCTTTCAAGTGTGACCACAAAGACCAGAGATCCAGAGTGGTGCCAAAGAGCGACCCTGGTGACACAGCAAAACCAAAGCATCCCTCATCTGTTCTTCAGCAAACATGAAATAACCCAAAACAAAAAAGCCGCAGTCCAATGCCCTCCAAGTCTCCAAGGTATTCTTCAGGGGAAGATTATAGCTCCATGACCACAGGGTCAGCACTGAGATGCAGAAGGAATAAGGAGCAGGGCTGAAGTCCCAGTGCTCAAGTCCCGGGTCTCCCCCTCATCTAGAGCAGAGCATTGCTCTGCGCCTCCTGAAGGCATCAACGCCTTTTGTTTGGGGGTTTTTTAACACTGCAATAGCTGAGCAGCAACAGAACAGTCTCTGTGTTGTCTTACAACATTAAAAAAAAAAAAAAAAAAAAAAAAACAAGTGTACAATTATCTTCTTAGCCAAGAAAGAAAAATGAACAGCCCCCAGGGTAGAAAGGTGCAGAAGAGAGTGAGCTACACACAGCAGGATAAAGTAGGTCTGAAAAATGGGCCTCTGAGGAGGGCACCTGAAAGAACAGACACCAGGGGATGAGACATCACAGAACAGACAGCCTGGACCAGCCAGGCTAGGGCAGTGGCAAGGTCCCTTTCCAGGGCAGCTGTATTCTTCAAAAGAGATAACAGTTTGGTGAACAGTTTGCACTTAGAAGATGTATTGGCTTCCTCTCGGAAAGCACAGTAGCCTCGTTTCTGTTGTATGAACACCCTGGGAATACAAAAGAACCGAATTTGCATCTTCATCCAAGCCAGTGTGAATTGATTTTGTGTAAGCACACCTCTTAAAAGGGCTGCTGTTCTCACGGCTGTTCCCTGGTTTTTATTGTATCTTCTCTCCTGGGCATGTTTGTCTTCGCCACATTGCGCCGAGAGCATAGGTGTCAGCAATCTCCAGCTCTATTTTAAGCTTGGGTAGGAGCTCATGTAATACAAGCAGGGATCATGAAAGGGAAATACAAGAAAAGTCTGCTGCGGTAGATTCTGGTGTACTTGGAATTCTGTTTTAAATTAACCTGCACTTTGGTGACAAAACCTTCATTTTGATGCAACTCCCGAGAAAGAGTGGCAAAGATGAAGGTGCCAGAGTTCACGGATCCGGGCAGGGAGAGACTGAGTTAGAAGTAGATGGGCAGATAGATAATAGACAGACAGACGGCTGGATCGATAGAGACGGGACTACCAGGATAGAGACAGAGATAGATAGCTAGAATAATGGAAAGAGATGGAAAGTAGACAGGTGGATAGTGACAGCTGGAAGTCTAGAGAGATGGATAAGCACAGACAGATACTGATGCAGAGAGACAACAGATAGAACCGGATAGTCGCGCAGATGAGAGATGAAGGACAGATAGATAATGGATGTAGAGACCTGACTAGAGGTTTCGTCACAAATCTACAAGCTGTCTTTGCTAAGTATGTATAGCTAAAGTATACCACACAGAAGCACACATTTGTTTATTTGACATGGAAGAAGAGGAGGCACGGGGCCCATGGACTTTGAAGCTGCAATTACTCCTTGCTTAAGCCAAAGACCTGTTGTTTTTTTGTTGTTGTTGTTGTTTTTTCTAAATGAAGCAGACCCCTAGAATATGAGGAACTAATTATTCAACGCCTTCATCATTGTGAGGCACAAGGGCCCCTGGTGTGGAAAGGGATGTAGGAAGGTTGAGTTATCCAAAGAAGTCTTTCTGAGATGTTAATTCTCAATACTGAGGCTTCTCGTTCCCTTTATGGTCTTTATTTGATTTCTTTATTTCAATAATGACTTCTATCAAGCTCAGAGGGTCTCCTCGTGTAGAAACTGTCAGGTGAATTTAGTGCACTTAAAAAACAGCTTCCTATGCGACCTCTGCCTGGCCTTGGCTCAAGGTGCTCACACTGGGGGGGGGGGGGGGGGGGGCCTCTCCACAGTGCAGCGAGCTGTGCAGTCAGCGGCACTTTGGTAACGGTGCACAGCAGCTCATTAAAACCGGCTGCGGATGATTGTGGGTTGTAACCCCAGTGCTCAGGAGACTCAGGAGAGAGCACTACTATGAGTTTCAGGACCAACCTGGGCTATAGAGCAGAACCCTGTCTTGAAAAACAAATACAAAACAAACAACTACAAAGCGCTTTTAAAAAGAAAATGTCCGGCAGGTGAACATGCCAGAAAAGCCCAGAGGACTGAAAAAGAATAACTTTACACGAGGGCAATAAAGGGCCCAACGTTGTAAGTTCAAATCAGAGTCCTCTCGGCCTCTCAGAGTGATGCAGTACAGAGAGCGTGTGCTCTCACAGTCCACCACGGAAGAAGCTGAGATGTGGGAACACAAGGCGCCAGCACCCAGTCACAGCTCCAGCCAGCTAGGATTAACCACTCAGCCCAGGGAGCTTGCGGTTTTTCCATCCCATGTGTAAACAGCCAGGAAAAATACTCATGGAGGTAGATGGAAGGAAAGGCCGCAGAGACACCATGGTGACAGGGCCCAGGGCTGCTGGGAGAGGCCTAGCACCATTCTTTCGCACATTTCTACCCAGGGGAAGCAATCAGGTCAGAGTTCTCAACGGCCCATAAATTCTCCTTCAGGCCAACACAAACAAACCAAAAGCTCTCTGCTGTTTGTTCTCAGAATTCAAAGCAATGAACTAGAACAAGGAAAATGTAAAACAGTTCTATCCTGAGAGCTACTGGCCTTGAGTTTAACCAGAAATGACCTCACGTGCAGAAAAGAGCCAGCCAGAGAGTGGGCCGCATCCCTTTTGGAATTGCCGGGAGCTGAGGCTTCCTGAGGACAGCTGATAACCGATAAGGGTTCTGACCATCCCACAGAGGGTTCCCAGGACTCGCAATGGTGACATCTCAGTGAATAAGGGGGCTTCTCCCAGCCCCTGATAACACACGGACGAACTGAGGCCTTAAGCTTTTCATGGTCGGTGGGCATTTCCCTGGCGGAAGGAAGCCTGAACACATGTCATGACCAGAGTTCATGAAAGTGAAATCTGGGGTGCTTGGATAGTCACAGCTACAGGCTGGTGTGTCAGCACAGCCATCTGAGGTAAACAGCTGAGGTCAGTCATCCATGGGAGAACACCATAACGGAAGTGAGGTACGACCTGACCCAGTGCTGTCTCCTGTTATGAACGAGAGTGACAGTAAGTTCTCAGACGAACCCTCTGCCTAGTTCCTGACTGCAGGTCACATGAGAGAGAAGCATTGTGTGAGTGTGTGTGTGTGTGTGTGTGTGTGTGTGTGTGTGTGAACAATTATCTGGCAAAAGAAATCACTAAAAGGTTCCCAGACTTTGCTTAGAGCCATTTGATTTAATGACTGAACTTCTACCATGCCAGGGTCTACGTCGCCTCTACCATCAAAACACTAAGTACAATGCCCCAAACACACGATTTTTAGTCACAAGTAATTCTGTATATTACATATGTGTGTATATAATTCTGTATATATTCTGTTCTTGCAATGATTGTGTCATTTTTGGTCATGAAACAGAAGGAACAGAGCGAGGCACAGAATTAGACATTTGGGAGATCTGAAGTGAAACAGTCTCTCTGAGAAATGGCTGCATGAACAAGACTGGAAGGATGGGACTGCAGTCTCCATGGAAAGGGGGAAACAGCCCAAGACGAGGAACTACAGCTCAGGACCACTGGGACAAGAAAATCAGCCTCCCCCAGCGGTGAGCGCACTGCCAAGTGGTCAGCCTTGAAACCATATACATACAAAAACCAAAAATGGACTCTACAGGTTGCATGTATATATTTGAGCATACACATATGTATGGAACAATAATAACCCACGAAAAAGAGGCTATCAACTTGAGAATGATGGGGAACATGGAGGGGGAAGAGAGAGCCTAGAGAAGCTGGAGGGAGGAGAGGGAGGCAGTAAGTGACATAATTTGACTTCAATTAAAAATACATTAAGAAAAATTCAAGCCAACCATCATACTCCGAAAGAAAAAAAGGAAAGAAAGAAAGAAAGAAAGAGAGAGAGAGAGAGAGAGAGAGAGAAAGAAAGGGAGAAAGAAAGAGAGAAAAGAAAGAAAGAAAGAAAGAAAGAAAGAAAGAGAGAGAGAGAGAAAGAGAGAGAGAGAGAGAGAGAGAGAAAGAAAGGACGGAGGTGAGTCCATACACTTATAGTTGTAGGGGCTCACAGACTGACTTCAGGGTTTGTTGGCATCAGATAAATTCACACAGACGAAAGGTTAGGTTTTGACTCCCCAAGGCATAAGCACGCAAGCTAAGGTAGGTTGGGAATCCAGGCGGCACTTACTGATGCCCTGAAAGAGCTCTTCGATGTTGATGGCATGTTTCGCACTGGTCTCAACCACGATGGCACCGATGGACTCAGCATACTCCTTAGCATCCTTCAGGGGCACCTCCCTAGGAAAGAAGTCAGACCCACCAGGAAATGAGTGCTTGCTTGTGCAACACGAATACCCAGGAGACCAAACAAGTGGCAACTTTGCTTTCCTGTAGAATAACAAGTTATCACTTATCAAGGATTGAAAACCTCCAACAGGTGCATTTTAGAAGCTGGTCTCTAACAGGCAAGGTAGTACACGCCTTTAATCCCAGTAGGTGAAGCTCTGTGAGTTCAAGGCCAGCATGGTCTACATAGTTAAAACAAAACAAAAACTCCCAAAAGTTGGTCCCAAGAATACCATGCCAACACGCTCATGCATCATATACACATAAACAAATAAATTAAATACAGGTTGAGGCTGTAGCTCAGTGGTGAAGTCTAACGTTTTATCCCAGCAGTATGGTCCTGAACATACTCACATACACCAGAAAATCTAGTTTTAGAGAGGTCCTGTTGTTGTTATTTTATTTTTTTTTTTGTTCTGGTGGGTTTTGTTTTGTTTTTTGTTTTGAGACAGGGTATCTCTATGTAGTCCAGGCTGTCTAGGCTGGCCTTGAACTCACAAAGATCCACCTGCCTCTGCTGGGATTAAAGGTGTGCACCAGTGGTTTTAAAACTGGCTGGTTTTAGAGATCTTAATTTGATTTATTTTTTTTAAAGATTTATTTATTATTTATACAGTATTCTGCCTGCATGCAGACCAACATATCAGAAGAGGGCACCAGATCTCATTATAGGTGGTTATGAGCCACCATGTGGTTGCTGGGAATTGAACTCAGGACCGTTGGAAGGACAGCCACTGCGCTTAACCTCTGAGCCATCTCTCCAGCCCCCCCCTTTTTTTTTTTTTTTTTTTTAATTCTAGGATCAGGCAGCAATCCCATTCTCGAAAGGTTCAACAACCCACCAGCCAATGAAATTATACTTAGAGCCAGAGAAAAGGAAATAAGATATAAGTGAAAGTGGGATAGAGTGACAGCTGAACATGGCTCAAACAGTTGTGATTGGTCGAGACTCTGGTGCTTCTTACGAAGCGAGGCTGCGGGTTGTTTGCAAGGCAAGCTGGGTTACAGTTCAGTGTCTACGGACAATCTTAAGATGTGTGAACTTATGAAGATGGCCGTAAGGTAAACATAATTTACTCTGGCCAGATCCAAACCTTCTTGTGTGTTTGGTAGTTTGAGATATCTTGAGTGTGCCACATGGTTTTTTTGGCTGATGATGATGATGATGATGATGATGATGACGACGATGATGCGAAGAACAGCATGCATGCTGGATGCTGTGTGACTGCATTATCAAGGGTCTTATAGGTACAACGTGGGCTAGTGCAAGGACCAGGAAGAAATTCTGCTTGCATTTCTCATTGGTAGTGTTGCTCTGGGCCAGTTCTTAGTTTGATGAGAGCCACTCTAAGCACGAAAGGCGGCTGCAGCGTGTCTGTCCTTTCTCCCGACTCTAGAAGAGCTGGCTGCACTCAGCTTACCACCATCACACTTCAGATTATGTCACAGTGACCACCTTCTCCTTGCTGGAACCCTGGCCTGTGTCCTGCCATGTGCCACAGTTAGGCAACTCCAAAGGCATTGTTACTGTGTGTGATCTCTCTGCTGGGTTCTCTGGGGCTTGTGTGCCCCAACCCCAAGCACAGGTAGATAGGAACAGGTGGCAGCTCAACTCCACTGCCTCACGTTCAGGCAGAGGCGAGCCTTGTCCTCTATGTATGGTTTAACAAAGACTTCAGGATGGAATTTAGAAACAGGCTAACGTGTTAAACTGAACAGAGTAAAGCCTTCGGGAATCTTTCACCTGTGAAGAAACTGTCACCAAAATTACTCAAGGGTGATCCCTGCCGTAGGCCAGAGGCTTGTCAGTTAGGGACAACAAAGAGTATCCTATGGTGTCTTTTGTACGGGATGACTCCAAGATAGGTTCAGGAGCATCTTCCACCTGATTTAGTCTTGGGACAACTGCTTTGAGTGTCGCAGGTTCCAGCTGGACACTTCTAGAGCCGGACCTGGGGAAGTCTCCCTGTCTTATGGCTCGGGTTGCTTATGGGTTGTTGCTCATAGTGGATTTTTTTTGTTTGTTTCTGTCAACTTGACAAAAGCTAGGGCTATCTGGGAAAAGGAAATGTCTGCATCTGATTGGCCTGGAGGCAAGTCTGCAGGGGATTTTCTTGATTGATTGATGTGAGAGGACCCAGCCCACCAGTGGTATAAGAAAGCAGGCTAAGAAAGCCACGGGGAGCAGGTGAGAAAGCAGCATGTGTCCACAGCCTCTGCTTCAGTTCCTGCCCTCAAGGATGGACTATGATCAGGATGCATAAAGCCTTTCCTCCGCAAGTTGCCTTAGTCATGGTGTTTCATGACAGCGACAGAAGCAAACTTGGGCAGGCTTCCTAAGGACACACTTCTGACAACTTCTCAAACTGTGCTGCGGATTTTACCAATCAATCATGACTCAAGCTCCCCCCAGCCATCAGTCCACACCTTATGCATCTCTTCCACTTGGCTGTTCTGAGTTGGCAACCTTTATATCTGAGCTATACTTCTAAGCAAGGGCTTTCCTGTGCTCATTCCAGCAACAGGAGGGAGGTCGTGGGAGCCCTGTAATCTTCAGTCTGCCGGGCAAACCTGTGGGTAATTTGGGGCTGGGAGAGCCCCACAGCTTGGAGTCTGAAATGATGTGGTCCTGAGGCGCTGAGTGGGCAGAGTTCTCACCAGCTCCGGTCTGTGTCGGCACAGAACAGGAATAGAAGGCAGGGGGTGCTGTCAGTCAGAACGGTATGACTATAGCCTGACAGCAGACCTTTGGCAAGGTGAGAACATACTTGTTATGTATGGTGGTGCGCATACAGGAACTCTCCCAGCACAGTTTTGGGAGAAACCACGGCACAGGCGGGAAGGCTGCTGCCAATGGCTTTCTGTAATTATGACATGAAAGGCTATAATAGCCAGTGTTTGCCAGTTTGAGTTTGTGTGTGTGTGTGTGTGTGTGTGTGTGTAGGTGTTTGGTCTGCATATATGTCTGTCTACCGCACGAATGCCCGGTGCCCAAGGAGCCAGAAGAGAGCTATGGAGCCCATGGAACTGGTTTCTGGGTGGCTGTGAGCTGCTGTGTGGGTGCTGGGAAATGAACCTGGATCCTCCAGAGGAGCGCCAAGTGCTTCATAAGCACCGAGCCATCTATCTCCGCAGCTTTGATATCCAGTGTTTTGATCGCTCCTTAACAAATACCAAGTATCTACTATAAGTTGAGCATTGTAACAGGCATTGAAACAGTTAAACTGAAACTAGCTAGCCCAGGTTCAGGTCAAGATAGAGGCACCAGGTAGTCAACTTCAAGAGTACAAACTACCTCTAGAATTTCTAGGCCTTGCTACATACGGAATCACAAAGAAGTTACAAGCTGGAAATTATAGCCAGGGATCGTCTCCTCCATCCTCTGACCTTGTTCTGCATGCCCCTTCAATGTCAGCATCACTCAGGGGCTCTAATGAGACTAAGTCCACACCTTTCAAGACAGCGGGGGCTAACCAGCCACAGGCTGCCTGAGTGGTCAGGATGGAGACTGGAATTCAGAGCCAGGCCCAGGTTCCATCCTTCACAGACCAATGGGAAACATGCAGGGCTGGAGAAGTAGAAAAGGCAGAGGCTGGCAGTCCTTACTCCTTGCCTCTGTATTTGGTAACTACCTAGCTACCACTCCTGAATTTCGGGACCCACTCTCTCGTCAGGATGTCCCAGGAGCTTGTCTCGGCCGCTGTCCAGGACAGTGAGCTCCTAAGCTGGAGAAAACATGGGTTCCGCCTCCACTCAGCCCATTTGAGACAGCAAAGGTTCTGGGGTAATTCCTTCTTGTCCCCGAGTGAACAGACCTGGAGAAGCTTGAGGGCAATCAAATTGTCTTCTCACTAGCCTTCTTGAAATGGGAGCCTGAAATGCTTAGACTATAAAGACTAGTGACACTTAATTTTTTTTTCCCTTTTGTTCCTGAAATAGGATCTGGCCCTGTAGCCCAGGCTGGCCTGGAACTGATTATGTAGGCCAGACGAGGCTGGTTTTTCAGTCCTTTTGCCCGACACCCCAGAACCCGACATTGCAAAGTGTGTACCATCATGCCTGGCAAAAAGATTTAAAAAACAAAACAAAGCCAGAAAGTCACTCGATTTGAGTGCAGGAGTCCAGCCTCAGATGAGTGAGTCCCAGTCTCAAACAAACAGGAACAAATAAGCAAGCAGAGGTGCCTAGGGAAAGATGAAATTAGAGCTGTAAGCGATTATTGTAAAGTCAAACGAAATGGCTTTGCGTCTTGAGAAATTCTCGGGTGCTTTTGCCAGTAGCTGCGCAAAGGCCAGACAGAGCCGCAGGTTTGTTCTGGTGCAGGTACCCTCACAGTTCGCGCCACCTGGGGGTGGTCAGTGATACCACCTCAGTAATGCTCAGTTGCCATCACAGAAAGAGGAGGGAGTCGGGGAGGAGGGGAACTGGGCTCAGTGCTGAGGCCAGCTCGGAACTCAGGGGAAGGTACAGGTTGACCCACTCTTCCAAGAGGGCGGGGAGGAGGTTTCTGAGGTGAAGGTAACAAGGAAGGGAGGCTCTTCCTGGGCCCGGCTCAGTAACTCATCAGCCTGGGTCTCATCAAGCTCGGACCGGCAGCCAGCGCCACGTCCCTTGGACTCAGGTCACTTGTGGGAGACTTCTCAGCAGGGGAGGCAGGTCAGGAGGCAGTGTTCCCACCGCTCTAGGATTTCAACAGGCCTGTCCTGCCCAACAGGGGGTCTTTGTTTTGTTGTGCTAGGGTGTTGCCAGGCAACACACGCCAGCTGAGTCTAATTTCAGGACCAGTCTAGCAGCTATGGGCCTCTTCCCCCAACACCAGGGAGCCTGGAAACCCCACCTGTGAGGAGGGTCGGCTCAGCCAGAACAGTGTGTCCTCCTCCTGAGGGGCCGGTGGGAGGTTTAGATCCTGTATGTTGCTATCATAAGGAAAGATAGAAGGGTTTCTATCTTTCTCACTGGTTATTATTTATTCTGCATGTGTAAGTACAAGAATAGATTGCCTATTCTAACAGTTATCAGGAAATAACCTTGGTTTTCCCACTCCTAACAGTGAAAGAGAATTCCCATGGGAATGGACCTCACTGACTGTTCACTCCATGGACAAACCGTAATGAAAAAGGTCACTAAAACAGGCAGTGTTGGAGTGTGTGTGTGTGTGTGTGTGTGTGTGTGTGTGTGTATAGAGAGAGAAAGAGAGAGAGGTGTAAGCACTGCTACTTGGAGAACCACAGCAGGAAAGAGTCCATGGAAATCAAGTGAACCAACCGTGTCTTCTCAGACGTGTGCAGGCACTTTGGAACAGGTGTGGAAAAGCCGTCATTCATTCAGAAAAGTGAACACCTAAGCTATAAAGCAAAATGTCTTCCTGCTAAAAAAAGAGGAGACAGACCGAGAGCACCCAGGACCCTCTCCAGACATCCTCTGAGCCCTTCAGGCCTTATTACCCATCTACACCATTACTAGTCACGAACAGCCCCTTCCCCACGTCTCTGGAACGGGAGGGTCTCGGGGGAAACCTTAGAATTCAGCTCAGATGCGGGCTTCCAGGAAGCTTCTTGTATGTCTGGAAGCTGGAGTGTAATCCTGGGGTGTGTGTGGGGGGGTGGCTTGTTGTGTTTTAGACTCTCTGTACAACATGACACCAGGAAACCAAAAGTTCAGAAATCAAGATGAACATATGAAGCTGTGATGCAACAGCCACTGCTCACACACCAGTCTGCGGTAGAAGAAAGCCATGAGGCAGGAGCTCTCCCTCAAACCGATCTAGTGATGGCCAGCATCAAGTCAGAGTGCTTAAACTCTGTATTAGCAAGAACTACGCCTTTTTACATTCTGTTACACTCTTGGACTACAGCAGCTAGCATCCCATTTAAATACTGTGCGTCCTATTGTTTTCTCTACCGGTTGTTCCGCCGGGATTGAGTGTAAAAGACCAACCAAGGGCCCACAGATGGCTCGGCCGGTTAAGCTGCTTGCACCAAGCCAGCCAGCTCGAGTCCAATCCCTGAGACCCACAGACCAGAAGGAGAAAACGGGCTCCCTCGGGTTTCTCACTGACTTCCACAGATGTGCTGCAGCATTTACACGCGTGTACATATACACACTCACACAGGATAAATACATGTAAAGAAAAGAAAAAAAAAAGGCCAAGCTGCCCCTGCTAGCACAGAAACAGTGAACAGGAGTCACCTGTTAAATGCCTAGTGGGGCTATTTTCATCAAAACCATCCCACGTTTAAAGTGTTCCAGCCAAAAGCAGCGGGAATCATTCACAACATTCTATCAGATCAGGCGGAGGAAGGCTGTTGGGGGGCGGAGGGGAGGCTTGCAGAGGCTCCGTTTGCTGGGAAGCAGATTCTCCTACCATCCCTCAAGCACCTCTGAGTGTGTATGTTTTCCAAACACCAGAAATTAATGTGTAGCACACGCCACAAAGCCATTTTGACAACGCTGAATCCAACAGGATCCTCAGCTTTTACGGACACTCTGATCGATTTGCCTGAGGGAGGAGCCAAAACCCAAATCAACTTCCTTTTGAAAAAGGAGGGGTAATTGGCACCTTCAAAGTAAGCATCGAATTGGACAGCGTTCTGTTACAATGATCTAAGCCCTTCCGGTTACAGGGTTGACATAGGCACCCTGGGAAGAAGGTCTGTTCCCAGGAGGCCTGGCCTGCTTGCTAAGGTTGTCAGGAGCAGCTGGCTCTTCACCTGAGGCCAAATCCCTGGTGTCAAATTCAAGCCGGCAGTGTCAGGTTCTTGGCCACAGACTTCAGCACATGGTTTCTCATGAAGAACATTAGAATATGGAACAGAAGAAAGACTGTGGGAAAACATGGGTTCTCTTAAGGGGCTCAGTCATTCCCTTTCTTCTAAAGACCCTTTCTCAAACAAACTCCAGCTGGTCCTGGAGAGGCTGGGAACCACGGGGGAGAGTTGTGAGTTCCAGAGTCTTGAGTTAACTAAACCAGTTCCTCTCCTCCGTCGCTTGGACATCATTTCCCTGTCTGGTTTGTCACCGCACTTCTTAGGCCATGTGACTCGGCACGAAGGTCGGAGGCCCAGGGTCTGGAACAGATGACGGGCTTAATGGCATGCCATGCACCATGCACCCCTGACAGCTCGGCCTGAGGGAGCTCCTTCTCCACACTGTGTGACGCGGGGCCTTCTGAGTGTGTCGGGGTACGAAGAGGAACACACCTGCTGATAACTGCGCCTAGGGCACAGCGGGAAGCCAGAGCAGCTGAAGGTGAGGGTGATGAATTTGTGCTCAGGGGTTGGGAAGCTACCTCAGTGGCTACGGTGCATGTGCTTTCGGCGTAAGTATGAGAACCTGAGTTCATATCCCCATTGCTTACATAAAGGTACGGGGGGGGGGGGGGGGGTGCACGTGACACCTCAGCTCTAGGGGCTGGACACAAAGAGACACACAAATTACTAGGGTTTACTAACTAGTTAATGTGGTTCAGTGAGAGACCAGTATGGGCAGGAACAGGGAAGTAGCTGCACACACACCACACATGTATAATAACACACACACATATATGTGTGTGTGTTTGTTTTTAGCCTCCTGACCAGATGAATAGGAGACAGAGCAAATGCTAATAAAAAAATATGCCATCAAGAATTTATCACGGAGGAGCTGGAGAGATGGCTCAGTGGTTAAGAGCACTTCTGACTCTTGTAAAGGACCTGGGTTCGGTTCCCAGCACCACAAGGTGGCTCCCAGCTATCATTAAGTTCAGCTCCAGGGGATCTGATGCCCTCTTTTGACCTTCATGGGCACAAGGCACACATGTGGTACACATACATACATGCAGGTAAAACACCCTCCCCACACACAAAATAATAAAGCTTTAAAAAAATTATCACTGAGGAAATTTTAGCTCCTAACAGAACTTACATTATAAACTCTGAAACTCCAGGGCAGCAGTGAAAGGAAAACAAAGTAACTTTATATCCTAAGAAAATCTTGAAAACAAAAGCTAGGCATTCTGCTCAATAATACAACAGTTTTGAAACATTCTTTCCAATGATCTTCAAGACTAGAAGGAAGCCTGTGATTCCAACTCAGAGGCCTCAACATGAACAGCTGTTCATCTTGGAGTGAGTATCTATTCTTCACTTAGCACAAGTTGATGTATTTCCTAGCTCCGTTCACTGAAAGGGCTGAGAAGCAATGATACTCCATAGCTCTAAGCACACCTGAAAACCAGACTGTGGGTTTTAATTCAGGAACCGGGCTTTTTGGGGGAAAAAAAATACATACAAGACAAGCCTAGAGCAACTTCCTAGGCAACAAAGAAAGAAGTCATCCTCCAGGACACAAGAGCCAACAGGGATGGACTCCTAGTGGCTGAAACTGGAATAGTTTGATCAAAAAACCAATGGCTGCTTTCTGACAGAGTATAAAAGAAAGCTAGCCCACCAGACCATTACAGATCTTTAGCCATACTGTTACAACTTATTTGGGACAAAAAAGTACTAGCTAAAGATTACAGAGCCAACACAAGCCCATATCGCTTCCCAAGACTAAAGGTGTATGAATTAGGTCAGGTGGTGCTGGCGTAAGAATGGACAAGCATGCTGCAGAGCAGAATATCGACCTAGAAACAGATCTCCATACTCTACATGCTACTTCTAAGTCTGCGAAGGATAGTTAGCAGGGAGGGCCCCATCGCCAAGCTGAGGGTTACCGGAAGGTTTCTAATAAGAAAAACCTATAATGGGGAAAAGTTGGCAAATCATCTTCCATCAAACATAAGGAAGTGATGATGATGACGCAGCAAGATACAAGATAAAGTGGAAAGATAAGACCTAACCCCGAAGGAGAAAGAGAGAGAGAGAGAGAGAGAGAGAGAGTGTGTGTGCAGCATGTGTGTCTGCGAGCAGGTGGAGGCCAGGGGTTAAAGTCAGACGTCCTCCTTAATCTTCTGCCACTGTGTCATTTGATACAAGGTCTTTCTTGAACTATGTGCTCACCCATTGGCTAGTCCCTCTGGCCAGTGAGCACCAAGGATCTTCTTGTCTCCTTTTCCTCCAACCCCCACAACTAGTGTTACCGATAGGCTGCAACCGTGCCTAGTTGTTCCTTTTTCTAACCTGGGTGCTAGAGATCTGAACTCAGGTCCCATACCTCTACAGCACTCACCTTACCGCCTGAGCACCTCTCCCGGCCCCGTGAAGAAGGTATTTTAAAATTTTACTTATTTCATGAATATGTGTGCTCTACCTGCATGTACACCTGTGTGCCAGAAGAGGGCATCAGATCCCGGTATAGATAGAAGGTCATGAGCCACCATGTGGTTGCCAGGAATTGAACTCAGGACCTCTGGAAGAGCAGCCAGCTCTTAACTACCAAGCTGTCTCTCCAGCCCCGTAGAAGATATTTTAAACATGTGCTAAAAACAAAGGAACACCATTGAGTACATGCGCTTTAAAACTCATAATAAAAAAGATCAACATTAACCACTCAATAGAAAGACCTGGTAATGGTTTGAAGAGACACCTCACACAGGAGCAGACTTTAGCGGACAGCAGATGCATGACAAGTTGCCCAGGACACTGTTAACAAAGGAAATGTGGACTGAAATTACTATCAGATATTCCTACACACCTGAAGCCTCACAAGTCTCAGCCAGGACAAACAGTCTGGGAGCTGCTGGTGCCCGCCCTGAAAAAAGCTGGTGTTACCCTGTAACGCCGAGCACACACATCACGAGAGGCAGCAATTAAACCGCTACGCTTTGCAGCCTGGAGACATGCTTGATCACAGCACCGAGAGATGCGGCTAAGGCTGCCCGACCAATGTTCAAAACAACCCACGTCAGGAATGAGCTGGTGTGGCCAGCAGTAGGACGGGCGGACTCATAAAACAGAGCCACGTTCAGACAGCAGAGGACAGCTGGCAGGCATTCACTGGGTGATGCTCACCAGCTGATTATGAGCAGGAAGCACATCATCATGTAACAAAACATTATCCCACCCGAAAGCAGGCAAGTCTAAACAACCAAGGGTTGAGAAATACAGACGCGGATGTAGCGAACGTAAGGGAAACAAAGCTTGATAACAGAGACAGGACAGCAGGGACAAGTGGTTACAGCCAGAGAGGGAGGCTGCTTTTTTTTTTTTTTTTTTTTTAAACATGTCATTCTTTAAATACACACCAGTGTTCTATAGATTCTTCTTTAAGAACGCTCAAAAACTGAAGATGGAGATTCCAGATGTGTTCTCTGGGCCCACGGAGCTCCATGACCAGTGACTTCCCTCCTGCTTTGGCAGCAGCAGCAGCAGCAGCAGAGGCTTACGCCACGGCACCTTGAGCACAGAGCACACTCTGCGACAGCTACTTTGCCGCATCATCTCACGTGAGAAGAGCGCCGGAGGCTTGAAGGAGTGTCTGGGATTCTTGTTGCTTTGTTGTTGGTTTTTGGCTCTGTGTTTTTGGCGTTTGGAATACATTGGATTAAAAAAAAATCTTATTATAAATATCTTTGACCCATTCAAGACTAGGGTAGCTTTTAAGGTTGTACATAAAGAAATCAAGCATTTAATTTTAGTGAGATGTTTAATTCCAAATATAAATATATGTAAATAAAATTTCTTAGAAAAAAAATGTTTGCTTGGTATACTTCAAAGAGGGCTGAGGACACGGTGGTGATAAGAGTCGCCTATTCTGCGAATATTTTTAATCTTCTGGAAATGTCAGTTTGTTAAAATGTAAAATGACCAGGTCACTGCCCTCGCTGGGGTGGCCCATGGGGAGTTCTGGGGTACAGGAGGTCCCCTTTGTAGCTCTTGACTGTACAGGAAGCTTTGGTCGTGGCAAACTTACTGGGGACCTGGACATGCCTCCCTCAGCAAACCTCAAGGTTGGCAAACTGGTTTTATATCTTGACCTGGCAGTGTCTGCTGTCACACAGTGATAAAGAGGAGCCCCAGGCCAGTTGCAGGTCGGGAGAGGACAGTGTCCCGGCTGCCAGGCAATGGCTGCAGCAGGTCTGAGGGAGGCAGGAGGTCGGAGCCATGCTGACTCAGCACCGAAGGCCCGGCTAGTCAGCACGCTGTCCAGACTCCTTCCATCTTTCCCCACCTGGATGGCACCACGCTCACATGACGTTCTCCATGACACCCCTCTGATCACACCAGCCAAGCTCACCCCTACCTCGGGCACTGGGAGGGAAATTTCTGGAATTTCCTCCTACCCAGACCATCCCATCTGACCCCTCCTCGGATAGGACTCACCCATCAGAGCCCTGCAGAGGTACACCATGCCCCAGCCAGCCCTGTCCTAGTCAGGCTATGCGATGTGGATGTCCCCTCTCCTAGGTCCCTCTGTCTTTCCAGGACTTTGTCCTTGTACTGTTGTGAGGGGAAGGGAAGGCAGGAGCAAATGCAGTCTTGTATTTCCTGTGAGCTGCGTCTCTTCCTCCTCTCCACTCTCCAAACAGCTCTCTGAGACCTCCTGTCCTTTTTCTCAGAGCTCCCACGGGACTTTGCTGCACGCAGAATCACCACCCAATCCTATTCGGATGACTGAGAACTGATCAAACCCATTTCTTTCTTCCTCCCCGTAGGTCTTATTTTCACTCCACTCCCAATGCCTGTCCTCGGGGAACAACCTGCCTTCCAATCCACTGCAGCTGCTCCAGCCATCTCTCTCCGGGCTCCTCTCAGAGGCCAGTGAGCTATGGTGAAGCTTAAAGACGGCCGCCCAACAGAAGCATGCCTGCGCAGTCCCTAGGGCTCTGCTGGTTCTGTGGATGGAGAGATGGGAGGACTCCTGGCCGGAGGAGGTCAGGGACAACCAGGTCCCCTCAATCTCATTACTCAGTGCCTGAGGGGGGGCGCTTTATTCCCCATGTCACTGTTGCTGGGTGACTTCCCACTGACACCCCTTGTATGATAAAATGAACCTGGTCTGATGGCCCTGTACTGGGCCTCCTCCCTTCCCTTCTCACCAGCCTCTCCACAGGATCCGCCATCTCTCTTGGCTTCTGACTGAATTGTTCTGCTAGGCCTCCAGCTACCTCTAGCAATCTGCTCTAATCTCCTGGATCCTTCTCATTCTCTGGCTCATTCTGTCTTCACCTGAGTCTCCTCTCTCTGTAACCTGTCTATTACTGTCACTGTAAAACTTTTCTCCTCTCCCTGCATTGCCCCTTACGTAGCTTCCCTTTCCTCTCTCTTCTCATGAAAGTTGCTTTTCTCTGTGACTATTTTTGCCACTCAATTAGACAGCACTTTCAAACATGGGCGCTTCCTTCTACTAACTAACTTTACCTTCATTGTTTGGGATGAAAGGCATGTATCACCACGCCTGGACCTAAGCGCGTCTCTATCTGAACCTTGCTCTATACCAGGCTGGCCTTGAACTCAGATCTGCTTGCTTCTGTCTCCTTTTTGTATTCCAGCCAGATCACACAGACCTAAAACATGGTTTTGTTTTGATCCCAGGTGTGGGATGTGGGGCTGATTTAGATGGTCCACAGCAGCAGATTTTTTGCCTCCTGAAGCTCTGAAAGGGGCCCTTTGCCAGCTGCAGAGAGTTTAATTCTGAGGACTCTGGAAAGGGAATAAATGCCAGAGCCCAGAGAGAGAAAAGGAGCTCCAGGAAAGAAGGCTGCTGGTGCCCCCTCATGCTGCTCCTGGTTGCCATTGAGAAGCTGGGTGAGAAGAAGTTGGAGATAGCCTGAATCCAAGATGAGACTTTCCACAACGGTCCTAACCAACAGGAAGGAATTAAAGAGAGCTCTGCTCCCTGTCCCCACTAACCTTCTTCCTCTCCTCCCTGGTTTTGGGTGTTGAGAAATATTGGGGTGGAAAAGGGAGAAAGAGGCATAAGAAACCCAAAATAAAATAGTTTAAAAAGTAACACATACAACCTTTGGATGTGACCTCTTGCCAAAGCAGCCATGTTCTGAATTAACACGCCTCTCTACAACCATCACCATCACCAGAGTAGCAGATGTGAGCAGCTATACCTGGCTTTTACAAGGGGCCTGAACTCAAGCCTTCATATTTGTATAGCAAGATGTCTATCCATGGATCTGTCTCTCTAGCCCCACCTTAGTGTCTGTCACCTCAGCTGTCGTCCCCAGGAAGGCCAACCTTCTCATTTCAGATGCATCTGTTACTGTCCAGGCCCTAATTCAGCTAGACGGGCTCTCCAGCGATCTGCCTGTATTACCTCTCCGGCCGTGAGACTGCAAGTGCATGCCATGACACCTGGCATTCCCGCATGGGATCTGGGAATGGAAGCCAAGTCTTCTTCATGCTGGCAAGGCCTGTGCTCCAGGGTGAACCATCACCCTGGCCCTCTCGCTTTCTCTTTCAAATGACACAAATTTCAAATTTCTCTAGGACTGGACTGGCTTCCAGAATCAAAATTCCTCAGACGTTCACTATGGATTCAGCTTATCTAACTCTTTTACGATCTTGCCAACATTCAAGTGTCTCCCTTCTTCGCCTTCCTAGAAGGCTACACTGTAGCCTTCCTGGGCTCCCCAGACTCAATCAAAGGAAGATTCCTTTTCTGTCTAGAACCCAGGCCCATCTGCCTGGCTGGGGTCAGGGATGCCTCGAATGAGCCCGGGGCCAAATGCTTCCTGCTGTGCACATGTGCCAGCTTCTGCCATCCTGACCAGTTTCCCCTCAGCGTCTTGTGTCATCTTAGCAGAGCGAGGTTTGTTAAAATTACTTTAGTCTTTGGCAGTTTCACACACGTATAGAATGAATTCTGACCACATCCGTCGCTCCACCCTCTCTCGTCCTCCCACACCCTGGCCCATCACCCTCTTCCTCCTACCAAGTCCCCATCCCATTTTAATGCCATTTTGTTGTTTTCCTTTGCGCCTCACTGCGTTTCTGTAGGCTCCCCCATATGGGAATGGGCGTGAGGCTTTCCATGAGCAAACTCACCCGTGACTACCGCACTGAAGACAATACTTCCTTTCCCCTAGCAGGCCCTGCACTGCCATGCAGCAGACATCCACGTGTCCCTCCCATCAATGGCTGGATGTTTCACGGCTCAGTTTTCTACAGCAACTGCAGCGGCTGTGAGCACAAGTGCCATCTCCATGCCATGCCATGCCCTGAACAGGGATGTTTCACTGTGGTTCTGGACCTCTTATGTTCTTTCCACCCCTCAGTAGAGGCAGGTTTTCATTTAGGGAATCTTCCAGGCAAGTTAGGAACATCTTCCTGAACTGCCTGGGCCTTCCACCCTGAGGAGCAGGACAGGCCTTTAAGACAGGCTGAGCCGCCCTAAGCCACACACCCAAAAATCCCACAAGTCAGAAGCTTTTCTGAACAGAGACACAGTAAGTGGAAAACTCAATCCCACAGAACTTTACACACAAGAAACCTATTTTACAGTTTTGTACAAAATTACTTTCTGGCTGTGTTTGTGGGGTATGTGCATTTAGATTTAGATTCCATCCCAAGACAGCTCTTTACCTGTATGAGAATAATTCTGAAATCTGAACTCCAAAGTGCCCTAGTCCTAGGTATTTTGGATAAGGGCCACTTAACCTCTCCTGTCCTCCAGGCTGCACACGCACAGGATGCACACTGACGAGGAACCGTGCCTCTCCTGCCCATCCCTCTGCTCTGGAGGCCTCAGGTGGCATTTGCCAGATTCACACTAAACCCACTTTCATCCCAGAATACTCTCAAAACATGCTGTGCACAGCTCCTCTGAAGGGCAAGCAAGCTTACACCACCAATGTCTGTTAGATGATATCATTAGATCATTTATACACACACACACAGAGACAGAGACAGATGACAGACAGACAGACAGACAGACAGAGAGAAGCTCTATGTACTGTCCTTCTGTAACTCCCACCGAAATACCCAGTTTTCTGGGAATTAGAGAAGAGCAAAGCCCTTTGGGATTAGAGTAAAATGAGGTCAGGCTTGGAATAAGGTCTGAGACCTGGAGATTTGGCTCACTCCCTGGAAGAGTCATGCCAGCAGGCAGAATCTGGAGCAGCCAGATTGGCTAGCCAACTGATTGATTCTCCTGCCACACAGAGCTCTCTACAAGTGGATGCCCACTGGGTTCTCAGGCCCTGTCACTTGCCAGACTATTTCTGTCTCAGGGAGACACACATACTCTGGACAAAGACCAACACAGCAGGCTTCCCCCTTTCTTCTTTTAGAGTTGTTTTTCCGGGTGGTGGTGGTGCATGCGTGCTTGTGTGTATGTGTGTGTGTCTCGGAGAACCAAACTCTGTGTCTCAAATAAACTAGGAGAGTGCTTTAAGTGCTGGCTTTGAACAATATTATCCTGTATTTCTCTTATACCCTGTGTGTGTCAGGATGGCCAACTTAATCATTTCACTCAGTTTGCTGGCAAAATGTCAGTCGATAATATGCATACTATTTACTACTATGGTTTTTTTCATCTAAGTCAAAATTTTATGTGCCTAAAATTCCATTGATATCATTATAGACTCACATGCACTTACAAGAAATAATATGCTAAGGTGGTTAGAGATGGTTCGGTCAGAAAGGATTGCCTGCGCAAGAATGGGGCCTGTGCTGGATCCCCACACCTATGTGAAAAGGAAGGAAAAGGGTGGTTGCGGCAGTGTGTACCTCTAAGTCCAGCACTGGGCAGGCAGGCAGAGGGAGACCCCAGATCCCAGATGAGTTAAACTGGTGAGAAATCTTTTTAATACAAAACAAGTTAGGAGGCTGGAGAGATGGCTCACTTAAGAGCACTGGCTGCTTTTCCCAGGCTTCCTGAGTTCAATTTCCAGCAACCACATGGTAGCTCACAACCATCTATAATGTGAACTGATGCCCTCTTCTGGCGTGCAGGTGTAAATGCAGATCGAGCACTCAAATACATAAAATCTTTTTAAGAAAAGAAAGAAAACAAGCCAGTGAGTGACTGAAGAAGACACTCCATCTTGGTGTCTGTCCCCCCCCACACACACACACACACATACACACATCACTATCTTAAGGCAGCGGTAATCTTCTGTATTCCCAGAAGGAGCAGTCATCAGGCTGAGGATTACAAGTTCAAGGCCATCCTGAGCTGCATAGTGGAATTCTATAAGGGAGGGGCGTTGGGCAGCAAGATGGCTCAGTGGGTAAAGGTGTCTGCTGCCAAACCTGACGGTCTGAATTCCATCTCTGGAGGGCTGAAGGGGAGAACAAATCCCCTCACATAATCCTCTGACCTCCACGAGTGCATCCTTGCCCTCCACCCTAAGTAAATAAAGAGAAGAAGAAGAGGAGGAGGAAGAAGGTGATGACAGTGTGGTGGCACAAATCCATTATCTCGGGAGACAGAGGCAGGAAGGTGAGTTCAAGGTCATCATTAGCTACATAGTCAGTTAAGGCCAGCCTAGGCTACAGGAAACCCTGTCTCACAAAAAAAAAAAAAAAAGCTACATTTTTCAAACTATCCCATAAGATTGCAAACAAAATTTAACACTGATGTGATTTTTTATTTTTTTTTATGTACATTGGTGTTTGTCTGCATGTGTGTCAGATCCCCTGGAACAAGAGTTACAGACAGTTGTGAGCTGCCACGTGGGTGCTGGGAATTGGACCTGGGTCCTCTGGAAGAACAGTCAGTGCTCTTAACCACTGAGACATCTCTCCAGCTCCCACTGTGTTCTTAACCAAACTGTCCAGGTCTACTTATAGTCTCTTGTTTTTATAGTGTGTACTCATTTCCTCCAAATTGAAACATTTCATCTTGAAAGGAGGCTCTTTTAAGACTCATGAAGTAAATAAACAACTTCTAAGTGTCAAAGGAACTTTCATTCTCCAGGTCCAGTTGTCTGGGAGGCTAAGTTCCTCCTGCTAACCTAGGCCTATTCCAAAAAGCTTCTAGCCTCGGTACAAGCTAACCTGGGCCTAGAATGTTTTCAGCCTCTGAGGCTTACTGCTTAGTAAGCTCACGCTTTCTTGTTCTTACTGGCTCTAAAGCTGGCTGCTTCAACTCAACTGTTCTGGCTCAAACTCCTCGCCCAGGTGACTTACTCAATTTGCCATCTCTCTTGGCCCCTGGATTGTTCTGGTTGGCCTCAAACTAACTCCAGCCATCTGCTCTAATCTTCTGGCTCCTTCTCATTCTTGTTCTGTCTCATCCAATTTCTCTCTGTAACCTGTCTCTCTACTACTGTCCAAGTAAAACTGTCTCCTCGCTCTCTGTATTGCTCCTTAAGCAGCTTCCTTTTCCCCTCTTCTCATGAGTGTGGGCATATCCTATGCTGTCAAGTCTTTCTCTGATTTGTCACTGTTTCTGCTACTCAGTTAGACATCACTTTCAAACATGGGTGCTTCCTTCTACAAACTAAGTTTACATTCATTGCTTGGGATTAAAGGTGTGCCACCACACCTGAACCTAAAGTTTTTTTTGGTTTTTGGTTTTTTTTAAACTGAAACTTGCTCCATACCAGGCTGGCCTTGAACTCAGATCTGTTTGCCTCTGTGTCCTGGATTAAAGGTGTGTTTGTATCCCAGCCAGATCACACAGACCTAGAAGGTCTTTGGATGTGATCTCTTACCAGAATAGCCATGTCCTGAATTAACGTTCCTCTACACGTAAGTCTCAGAAAGTCCCTGAAACCACCCAGGTATGCAAGGCCTATCCTCCCCCAAGGGTAGTAAGGACATCTGAGGAGACTCAGAGCAGCCAAGCTGCCTGGACTAGCCATTTGACCTGAGCTGCATGCAAGTCACAGTGTGCTCCCGGGTTCCAGCTTTCTTGAGTCCATGCTTGTGTGGGTTTTCAGTGAAGAAGCTGCCTTTGAGTCATCCTTGCCCCTATAACTAACCCCTCAGCATTACTCCTGTAACCCCAATAAAGCCATTGGTTCACCAGACTGGGTATGGTGGTAGCGTTCCTTCGGCCTGCCATCAATTCTCTACGTGACGTGTTCAGGGTTCCTCAGGAATAGTGTCACAGAACAGTGTGCATGTATCAAGTTCCATAGTTTCACCTCTTGCTTTAATAGTTCCACTCAGGTGGGCTTTCTACAACCAGAACAACCCTCTCCTTCACGGCCACGAAACGTTTTTTTTTTTCTTATTTAAAATGTGACAAATGGAATCATACACAGTGAAATGTTTGGAATTGGATTCTCCTCTGGCTTAGATTTGGAACGTCTCCCAAAGGAGATCCTTGTGTTAAGGCCTGAGATCCACATTACTGATTTTGGAGGTGGTGTCCACTCTAGGTGAGACCTCCTGAGAGAGGATTAAGAAGCTTGGGTCTCTCTCATCCCCACAAACATGAGGTGATTGTGTTACTTTGCCACACACTCCCACTCTAAAGCATCATCACAGGCCCAAAGCTGAGGGGCCAACCAACCACAGACTGAACTCCCCAAAGCTGAGAGTTAAAATAAGCCTTTCCTCCCTGTAAACTGACTTGTGTTAGGCATTTGTTATAGCAATGAAGAGCTCTCTCACTCAGCTCGATTCTGTAAAGATTCATCTAACTTGCAGTCTGTCTGCTTTTATAACTGAGCAGTAGTCCACAGAGTGAGTACATCACAATCTGTTTAGCCAGACAGTTGCTCAAGGACATCGGGGCTAACTGCAGTTTGGAGAGTTTGGAGCTGTTACCCCAAAAATCCCAGGAAGATTCATGCATAGGTTTTGTCTGAACACAAATTTCAGCTCTCTGTGGCGTGGTTGCTTTGTTAGATGGAAATTGCAGGTTTGGTTTCCCCAGGAGACTTGTTTAGTGCTTCAACAAAACACCGTGACCAAAAAGCAAGATGGAGAGGAAAGGGTTTTTTTTCAGCTTACACTTCTGTTCATCACTGAAGAAAGTCAGGACAGGAACTCAAGCAGGGTAGGAACCTTGAGGCAGGAGCTGATGCAGAAGCCATGGAGGAGTGCTGCTTACTGGCTTGCTCCCCATGGCTTGCTTGCTCAGCCTGCTTTCTTATAGAACCCAGGACCACCAGCCCAGGGATGGCCCCACCCACCATGGGCTGGGCCCTCCCCCACTGATCACTAATTGAGAAAATGCCTTACAGCTGGATCTCATGGAGGCATTTCCTCAACTGGGGCTCCTTCCTTTCGCTGACTTTGAACTTATGTTGACACACAAAAACCCGCCTGTACAAGCCTGCTAAACTGCTTCATGGTTTGGCTCTGCTTGCTAGCTCTGTTTTCCCCTCACACCAGGCCTGCACCAGTGCCCTGCTATATCCTTGCTAACACTATATTAATTACTATCGTTAGTCAGCATTAATATTAAATATGATGGTGCCTGTGGGCAGGTGCACACACAGCTCAGTGTTTGTGGAGGCCAAAGAACAGCTTTCGAGAGCTGGTTATCTCCTTCCACAAAGGGTTCCAAGGACGGACTCAGATTTTCACAGCGTGTTTTAATTTGCTGAGTCATCTTGCCAGCCTCTCACCAACACTGGGGACTAGCTCTGTTTTCACTTAGCCATTCTGAAAGGTCAATAATGAAGTAGAACATCTCTTCATCTTTGTTCTTCAGCTTCGTATCCTTTTACCCATTTTCAGTTGGGAGCTTTGCCCTTCACATGTCGAGTTCTGAGGGTTCTCTCTAGTCCACGCGCCAATTCTTGTAGGTTAGCTCCAGGATGCTGTGACTCAGCTCAGCAAATAACTTAACGGGGATGATTCGGCCTTGTTCATAGTTTCAGAGGTCTTAGTCCATCACAGCAAGGGCAGTGTGGCAGAGTAGGAGAGTTCACATCCTGCCAGCAGGAGGGAAGGAAAGAGGGAGCAAGGCAGAGAGAAGAGACACAGAGAGAGAGAACAAGACAGAGAGGAAGCACAGAGAGAGAGATCGAGACAGAGGAGACAGAAAGAGAGAGAGACAGTGTGTGAGAGAGAAAGAATGCTGGAGACTCTGCCTCCTTCCCCTCGTCTAGGCACCCTGCCTGTGGTTCTGCAAGTCTTCCCTGCTTGGTCAGTGCTCTGGAAATGCCCTCACAGACAGCTTTACCGGCTGCCTTGGCACTCCTCAATCCATCACAGTCAAGATTACCCATCACTCCACACTGCAGTTACTGGCACAATTGGCCACCCTAGCGTTTTACAGGGCCTGGGGACCCAGGCTCCGGTCCTCTGGCTTGCACAGGAAGTGCTCTTACCCTCAGGCCATCTCCTTGGCCCTGAAATCTTGTTTTTGCTTACCCAATCCCTGCTAAGATAGCAACAGAAACTTCGTTTAAACTTAGAAATCACTTCGGAGAAAACAGACTTTTAACATACTGAGCCTACCAATGGGTGAACACAGTTAAGTTCCTTCATGTTTTTCAAGCCTTATTTGATTTTTCATGAGCATTTTGCAGTTTTCAGCACACACATCCTGTATGTAGCTAATATTCCATTTTGGGGGAATAATTATAAAAGGTATTGTTTTAAATTTCAGTTTCTGCATACTGAGTATTAACAAACAGAAATGTACTTGAGTCTTCTGTGTCTTGTATCCTACTACCTTGCTGGACCTATTTATTAGACATAAGAACTTTCCAGTATGTTTCTTATAATTTTTCCCTGTGGATAATGGTATCATAAACATAAGCCACCATTAAAATTTTTCTAGTAAGTTTTATATCGTGATCATAAATGGATTGACTAGTATCAACTATCACAGGAGGATGAAATTCTAAGAATTAAAATAATTTAATTCTTGTTTTTGTTTTTGTTTTTTGAGATGGGGTTTCTCGGTGGAACGGCCCTGGCTGTCTGGAACTGTAGACCAGGCTGGCCTTGAACTCACAGAGATCCACCTGCCTCTGCCTCCTTAGTGCTGGGATTAAAGATGTATGCCCCTACCACCTGGCCAAAATTTTTAATTTTAGCTAAAGCGGTGTTATTTTTCAGAAGGCTACTGCTCTTTCTCTCTCGGTCTCTCTGTCTCTGTTTCTCTGCCTCTTTGTGTCCGTGTCTCTGTCTCTTCAGTCTCTCTTCTTTTTCTTCTTCAAAGGGAGAAAGCAAATATAAAGATATGTGTTCAAGCCAGGCCTAGTGGCTCCTGCTTATAATCTCAGCTACTCAGGAAGGGGAGCCAGGAGAATAATGAGTGCAAGGCCTGCCTTAGCTACAGAGTGAGTTCAAAGCTAATTCAGTCAATTTAGAGAGGCTCACAGTTTGTTTAGCCTTCAGCAGGCCTAGCACGCACATGCTCTAAATTCAATCTCTAGTTCCACTAAAACAGATAAATAAAAGGTGTTTTTAAGACTTGATGGAAGGATGAAGAGCTGGCTCACCGGGGAGAGCACACTCCCATATCAAATCTGGAAGCCCGGCCTGCACACACCTGTCATGACAGGCCAGCCTGTCTGTAAGCCCAGCACTTGAGCGGTGAGGAGGCCTACCAAGGGCAGGCCAGCTCACTCTGCCAGCGGAACTGGCCCAGCAAACAGCCCGATTCAGTGTGTAAAGTCCAGGAAAACACCCGCCATCAACTTCTCACCTCCGCATGCACTCGCACACATGTAAACAAGTATACACATATGTATGACGTGTATACACACCACAGACACTAGCAAAAAACAAACAAACACCTTACTGGCCTGAGGCTTCCACAGAACATTCTCTAGGCCATAAAACAACCTCAGGAAACTCACCCAGAGCTGGCAAGGTGACTTTCTTGGTAAAGATGCTTGCCACCACGTCTGACGACCTGAGTTCGATCCCCAGGACCCATGTGGGGGACCCAATCACCAGAAATTGCCTCTGACCTCTACAAGCATGCCACAGCAGGCAGATTCATCAATTTCTTTTTAAGAAATAAAAATAAACTCGAGTTTCTCACCGACCTAGGCAGAGGTTTGAATGAGAACTACAAAGGTTATCTATCCCACACTTCAAACACCTATGGCATCCGGAAAAGCTGGATTCGGACCTCACTGAGACCAAAGAAACGAAGCAGAGAGGCTGGTGTGCCAGCTGGGATGGGAGGCCCCGAGGCTCCCACATCCTGTGGGGAGAACTGGTTGTGAGTGAATTTCTAGTTGACAGTGAGATGGCTGGGTCGTTGGGCAGCTCATCTTAGCTGGGCATGTACAGCGCAGGGCACCCATCAGAATGTCTGCCCAGAACACCCCTGAGCCCACGCTGGCACTGAGAGGCGGCAGCGATCCTGCTTGATCTGCAGACTATGCCGATCTGAATCTGTCCCTCATCAGGAGCCGACCCCCTCCTCATCTTGTATTGGTCACGTCTCTTCTGTGGACCATGAGCCCCTTGTCAGACGTGGGGAACTAGAAACACAGAGATGGCCTGGCAGCTCTGTGCTTCTGCACAGACCAATCGGAACATCAGGTGGGTTAACACCTTCTCATCCCTCTGTTTCCTAAAATTAATCTCAGTTACATTTCAGCTCCTTGTAGCAAACAGCGTCCTAGCCCATTCAGCTTGAACTCGATTTCTGCTTCAATTCCAGTCTGTCAGAGCGCAGGTGCACTCGCACTTGGGGACTTTCTCTGTCGAAGCTCCTCCTTCCCAGCAGGAGGTGTCCGATGAAGGCGCCTCTTTCAGCAAGGCTGGCTGTGCCCACCTACCACCCAACGCAGGAAACACCAGCCAAAAGGCTGCCTCAGGATTACAATAAAGAAGGATTATATCTGAACCAAGTTTGGAGATTTTAAAGACTTGTCCAGACGCCAGAAAAACAAGCGATTAGGTGGAGTTTTCACAGGCGCAATGTGATACAGCGTGTTTGGAAACACAGTGAAGCATGAGTGATTTTCCAAATGCCACTTTAAGGACGTTTGCGAGATCCATTTTCAATGCTTATTTGATTTAGGTTTAATCATATTGAGATATCAAAATCAGAAGCATGCTGTAGCTGTCTTTATGAAAACCAATGATGGGAATTTTCAATGCTTATTTAATTTGGTTTAATCATATTTAGATATCAAAACCAGAAGCATGCTGTAGCTGTCTTTATGAAAACCGACTATGGGAATTCCTGAGAGTTCAGAGCCAAGGGACTAGAGGCAAAAACAAGTTTGCAACAATAGAGCCTCATTAGGGATTTGCCTTCCCAGGGCTTAAGTTACACACAATCAATTAAATCCAAACGTATCAGATGGAAAATTCCAGAAATAAACAATTCATTACATTTTAAGCAGCATGCATATATTATATTATTACAATCTGTTCTATTTTATTAGATGCTGATCTTACCGTTCACTACTATGCCTGATGCATGAAATTGCATAGAAAGAAAAACATCATAGCGTACATAGGGTACGGTGTAATCTATGGTTTCAGATATCTGCTGTAGAGTGGAGTGGGATCCGTCACAGGACAGCGGGACTAACGCAGAACTTTCTGCGGGAGCGTTTCAAAATCGGCCAGCTTAGCAGGCTAGATAAAGTCATCAAGCCTCTATCGCACCTCTACTTGCTACGGTTTGATTCCGGGCTTTAAGTGGGTTCCTCAAGGCTCAGAGCTAGAAGCATGGTGGAAGAATGGAGGTCACGGTGGGGACTACCCTCAGAAAGGATCAGTGTAGCACTTCACATAGTTCCTGCAGGAAAGGGTTATTGTGGGCTGGGGGGATGGCTCAGTGGTTAAGAGCGCTGGCCGTTCTCACAGAGGTCCTGAGTTCAATTCCCAGCAACCACATGGTGCCTCTCAAGCAGCTATAATGACATCTGGTGCCCTCCTCTGGCGTGCAGGCAAACATGCAGGCAGAATACTATATACATAACAAATAAATAAATGTTTTTAAAGATGGGTTGTTGTAAAAAGAGAGGCACTGGCCAAGTGATCGATTCTACAGATAATCTCCATCTCCCTTCTACTTCTCCACCATGCTGTACTATAACGCAGTCACCAGTGCTCCAATATTGAAACTCTAGGCAAAACGCAACGAACTTCTTTTCTTTACAAAAACCCAGCGTGGGTGTTCCGATCAAACAGTTAGAAAAAGGACTAAGACATAGGGTCAAGGAAGTCCCATAAGCCATTGCCAGTGTGATTAACATGTATCACACCCAGATATTGTATCAGAATAACAACGTTTTACAGACTGGACCACATCCTTAGCTTCAAATCTTAAACATGTGGGAAATATCAAGGCTCCTCATGTGCACTTGCCCATGAAAGTATTGCTTAAATTATATTGGTTGTAATGTTAATAAGAAGAAAAAGGTAAAACAATCCAGTGTGACAATATAGAGCTATACATGCAGTTGTGCTGGACATAGGGATTTGGTTTCACAGTCATCATTGCAGGAGCCATCAGGTTTACATCGTCTCCTGTAATTCCACTCTGGTAGAATACTACCACACTGACTAACACGAGTGAGGGGCCAACAGTTAAACCAGTATACAGAAAGCACAGACATAAGCAAAGGCGTAATTCTATTTTAGTCAGGGACATTTGGGGTGAGAGATGTGAAACACACGTGTGCGCGCGCGCGCACACACACACACACACACACACATATCTGAAATGTGCCTTACCTAATATCTGAGAGGTCACATTTGTTCCCAGCAATCGCCATCACAATGTTTTCGGGGCCGTGCTCTTTCAGCTCCTTAACCCATTTTTTCAAGGTATGAAATGACTCCTAACCAGAAAATAAGATGCATCAGTGAAAAGACCTGTCGATACATCTCACACAAGTAAAGATTTGCACCCTGTGTAATTCAACGAGAAAAAAATGTCTATGGGGACACTTAGCTAACATTAGTTAAGATGCCTCTTTCAAAGTTTGAGGAAGTTAAAGATCACATTAGTAGGCTTCTTCTGTAAATACCATGACTGGAAATAACAGCCTCTACTCTGCAGGAACCAGGGTATCAGGAGCAAGTGGACACTGGTGCTCACTTCGGGAGAAAAATGCTTGCTTAGGTCCTGCTCGCCCTTCACTCCTAACCTTCCTCTAGGGCGGAGGCCAGCGTGGTGGAAGTGGTCAGAACTCATGGGCTATAACAGCAATGAATCAGCTAACAGTCAACATTCCAGAGGGATTGGGGGGCAGAATAGATGCCATCAAATCAATGAATATACCTCAAAATACATTCCTGTTAATCTGATCTGCAGGAGACACATTCCAAGTTTCTGAGTGGACATCTGAAACTGGCTTGGAAACCAACCCAGAAACAATGTGCCTCTGTCCCCTGAGGGCCTATGCACAGGTTAAGCAAACAGGCAGAGTAAGATACTAACAGTAACAAAGCAGAATAATCACGATTAAACAACACGTTATTTTAAATGTTTGACTTGTTTCTGGAATGTTAATAGTTTTGGATAGTTGACCTTGGATAACTGGGACTACAGAAAATCAAAGCACAGATAAGTGGGATGTCTGCCTACAAGCACAGACATTTATTTACCTTTTATATACAAAAATATTATCTCTGACCTTTGAATGGTGCGACAGAACCACTAACAGAAAATAACCTATAATGATAAAATATGCAGAACTTAAAATAATCTCAAGGAGAGTGCTAACAGGGGTAGAGAGACAGCGCAGCAGTTGAAAACGCTTGTTGCTCTTCTGAGACCAGAGTTTGGTTCCCAGCACCCACCTGGTGACTCCAGTTCCAAAGGATCCAACGCCCTCCTCTGACGTCTGTGGGAACCAGGCACACAGAGTGTACAATATACATGCAGGCAAAACATCCATACACACAGAATAAAATAAACAGATGTAAAAAATAAAAAGCTTTAAAATGAATGCTTGGGTTGAAGAGATGGCTCAGAGGTTAAGAGCACTGGCTGCTCTTCCAAAGGTCCTGAGTTCAATTCCCAGCAACCACAGGGTGGCTCATAACCATCTATTATGAGGTCTGGTGCCCTCTTCTGGTGTGCAGGCAGAATAAATAATAAATAAATAAATCTTAAAAAAAAATAAAACATGAAATAAGTGCTTATTGCTTTTGTCAATGAGAAGACAAATCAAAGCTGCCTTGTGAGTCAAACACACTGGACACACAGCTTTCACTGTGCTTGCCCACGGCCCCCCACACTGCCAAGGGGCCCAGGGTGCTGGCTCACTTGTGGGACAGCCGCCACACGTGGCATCTGGAGTGGGAAGACATTCTTACCTGTTTAGTGATGTCATACACTATGACAGCCGCGGCTGACCCTCGATAGTACATGGGGGCCAGCGAGTGGAACTGTTAAAGAGCAAGCGACAGTTTTAGGCCACAGGGAACAAACAGATTTTAAACAATCCCAAGCCACACGTTAAAATTTTATGTTGTGCCATCCCCGAAGGAGCTAGTCTAAATTCCTCCGGACTTCCCCAGGACTTGCATTAAATAATAAATTTCACTCCCCAACCAAACACATACTTGTGGTCTATGGACCATGAAATCTCCTCTTGGCCAAAGCCAGATACGGATCATATCTTAAATGTCGCCGTCCTCTGAATTTTCTTTTCTCTATTGACCTAGGACAGTCTCGTTAGATTTTGCAGTGGTAAGGGAAAGGTATATTCCTATGAAAGGTGAGGACACCCGACCCTTGCAGGGCCACTGGGAAGGAGCAGGCCCCGTGCCCTAAGACGCAGCTGGCTGCTAGCTCTGTCAGGCTCACTGCCCACACCAAGGTCAGCCGGCAGTGGCTCCTTAGATGAGCTTCGTCCTCCACACTGGAAATGTTCAGTATCACTGCCTTCTGGAATCTCTTGTCCTCAAATAAGATGGATTATTCTCTGGATGTACACATTACATGAATGTTTTGAAGGAGGGGCTAGTTTTAATTTATTTTTTTTTTTAATTCAAAAACAGTTCTTGGGAAGGGCTAGTAAGTGAAAGAGAGTTCAACGGGGAAATGGAGAAATGATTATATAAGGAACTACTACAAGTTACCAGTAAATATTTAATACTTAATTAACAAAGAGGATGAACTAAAAATGATGAGCTACTTATTAATTTAATAAGCATTAAGAGGCTTTCGGCTCCGTGTTGGGTCTAAGGAGGGAGACGCTCTCATCTCCCACGTGGGGATGGCAATCAGTGCTTCCCCACAAAGCCACTGGGAAAGATGCATCAGCGCTAACATGTGCATACCCTCTGACCCCGAAGTCCATTTCCAGGAAATAGATCTAGCGTGACCACCGGGCACAGGAAGACATTCCCCTATGTGGTAATGGAGGTAAAGAGATCGAAAGGCATGCATGCTCCTCGTAGCACCGCGCGTGTCCTGGACTGTCCACACAGCTCCTGCTCGTCAATGCGCTGACATTTACCAGTGAAGATCATGGGATGTCAGGGGGAAGTCATGGGTCATGGGGTTGGATGAGGTCATGAAGGTGGGGTCTCATGGTGGGATTAGTCTTACATTACTCCTCCATATACAGTATGTGAGGAGACAGAAAGAAGGAGGTTGTCTGAGAACCAGGAACAGGGCCTTCACAAGACATTAAATCCGCCAGTACCGCAATCTACCTCAAAACAGGGAGAAAGAAAAGTCTGCTTTTTAAACCACCTGCTCTGCAGCACTCTGTTGTAGCTGAGGCTGACTGAAGCCTACGTGTGGGGGGGAATGTTCCACAACCATTGAAATGAAGAGAATTTTTATTTTAAAGAAAAACATCCTTTTGACAAGGCATTAAGTGAAAGGTGTCTAAAGGCAGTAGAGATGAGAGAACTTAGCGTAAAAAAGTGGACACCAATGAACAAGCGAATACTAGGTCGTCCTCAAAATGTTAGAGGTAGGATTTCCAATCATTTTTACATGTAAAAGGCTGTGCCATAAAAATTTCACGATAATCTTAAGTGAGATGATTTCAGGTTGAATTAAAAATCAAAGCCGGTGGGATGGCTCAGCGGTCAAGGGCACTTGCCACCATGCCTGAAGACCTGCCTTTAATCCCAGGAACCACAGGGTAGAAGGAGAGAGTCAAATCCTACAAGCTGTCCTTCTGACTAGTATTTGTGTGGTGGGGCTTGGCTACATGCTACTTTTATTAGGACAGAAAGAGGAGAGAGGGAAGAGCGGAAAGATGGAAGATGTAGTTTTTCTGGCAAACAGCAAAACTGTTCTCCATCTTTCTATTTCCCGCATGGCACTTTTCATCAGGATGCTCAAGAGGACCAAGCGTGGAGCCAGGACGCCGCCTTGGAAGGAGGACCACCCAGGACTTTGGTGGTTTTTCAGCAAGGTGCGCGAGGGAGAGCCGGGCTTACGGCTGAACTGAGATGCGCCCCTCTTTCCTCTGCCCACAAGCACCACTCCAGTCTCACAGCACAAGGCGCCACCCACGCCCTCTCACCGGCACAGAGCTCCCCCGTGTCTGCCATAACCCAAGGATTCTCCTCCAGCCCACCCTTGGCAACGCACTTCCCGCAAATCAAAACCAGTCAGGATTTCTGTTCAGGGGCGGAAGAGCAAGGCCTGGCTCTGCTGAAGGTGGACGGCATAGAAAGCTGCCTCCCAGCCAACCTGTTTCCAAAACAACCTCCGCTCAACAGTACAAACCTCACTTCCCAGAAGTCAGACCCCGACTTCCCTTTGGGCTCTGACGCCAAAAGCTGCCTCTCAAAAGAGCCAATAGCTTGCGGGTCTCATGAATTATTGAAAAGCCTCAGTAAGCAATGCATTAAATGTTCCTCCCTTCTCCACAGAGGAATCGCTCTGAAATAAATCTGTCGGTGAAGCCACTTAAAGGACTTTACTGCTGGAGACTCGGGGGTTTTAGTAATTAGAAGTTAACGTCTCAATAAAGCATCGATCAAAGGGTAATACTTGCGAAGGACAAAGAGATAAGTCATTTCCAGCTTACAATCCATATCCGTTATCCCATACAAGTAGGACACGAGGGCACACACTCAGCCACAGACTGGTGTGATAGAATTTCCAAGAGGTCAGAATTAATATCGATGGGAATAACACAGAAGATTCTCCCAGAAATAAAGGTCACTATTGCAGGAGGTTGATAAAAGCTTTCTTGATCAAAACCTCATTTTGAAAGGCTATTTTAAAATCAACACAGCAGACGCCAATTCGAGCTCTTCACAAAGTACCCAACAAAATATATAGACTTAAAATTTCAGTGTTCAGATAATTCCCTCTTAGGAGCCCACAGAAAATTCTGGAAAGCCAATTTATCTCTTCAAAGACAAATTGCACAGATGGTTACCTATGTTCTTTGGGCATGTGACTTTTTTAAAGATTTCATTTTTATTCTTTGCGTGTGTGTGTGTGTGTGTGTGTGTGTGTGTGTGTGTGTGTATGTACTCCCTCATACGAACACTGGACCACTTTTCACTGCTGAGCTATCTCACTGGCCCTGACTATTTGTTTTTTTTATGGTCATCTATATCATAAGAGAGAAAGGAAGGACCTTCAAGCATGTTGAACTCGGGCTTCTCAGCTTTTGTGGATGAATGACATAGTCAGCTTTCCATCGCTCTAAAAAGGTACCTGAGATAATCAATTCAGAGACAGGGTTATTTTATCTCAGAGTTTTGGGTTGGTCAGGTTTAGCCTGGAGTGAGGAGCAGGAGCAAGACCACTCCACTTAATGAGGAGTCATAGAACAAGGGAAGTGGAAGTTAGCAGGACTCCACAAAGTCCCTTCAATGGCATCACCCAATGACAAAAAGACCTCCTAAAGTCCCCCCCCCCCACCTTCCAAGAGCTCCACTGTGAGGATAAAACATTTAACACACGGGCCTTCAAGATTCAAGCTCTAGGGAGATATGATCTTTCTGGAAAGCAACTAGTCACTGCATTTCTTTTTATCTTTTTTTTTTTTCAACATAATATTTTTATTGATCATTTGGGAATTTCATACAATGCACCCCAATCATACTTACTTCCCATTCCTCCAAGGTCTACCATCCTACCCTGTGCCCTCCCCCAATAAGAAACTTAAAAAAGAAGAAGAGAGAAAAAAAAAAAACCACACAGGAATATATGTGATGCCCATATATTCTTTGAACATGGTTAAACACCCAGTGGCCAGTCCCTTGAAGGACACTGAGTCTATCCCCACCCTGCCAGAAGCCATCAGCTGTGGAGAGCTGCACTTTAGCATCTTTATCTTTTCAAGGACTCTCTTCAATAGCTTCCTGTCTGGACTGTTTCTTTGGACGGGGAGGGGAAAGAGGTTGTCACAGAAGCCTTCAATGTCTCTCATTCTGGAGTATGAGTCTGCGGTCACAGATACTACTGCAAAAGAAGCTTTCTTGCCTGTAACAGCCAAAGTCAGCACAGATCACAGACATCATCAGCATGGCCCCTGAATGCAGCACGGAACATGTGGGTCTTTTGAGGAAGTCCAATCTGCCTAGACCACCCTAGACATCATGTGGTTGCTCAGAACCAGAGCTCCAGGCTGCTGCATACCACCGCATCCTCCCTACTCGGCAACAAGGTAGACACTATTTCTAAAGCCTTACAAATGTCCAGGGTCTTTGATATGATCCCACCTCTTAGCGTAATAATGACGACAGTCACAAAAACCACCAGAACTCTTTCCAGTTACGCTGACTCAAACACAGTCTCAATGTCTAATCATTAGGGAATAGAGACCTAGATTTTGGTTTAGTCCTACAAGATACGGGACTATAACTAAATTCAAGGTCTTAAAAAATAGCAAATGGTACAGGTACAATCGGCCATGGTGTTATCTGAAGGAATGTGAAGAACAAATAGCCACAAGGTGCTGTTTGGGGGAAAAGGTTTCCTGATAAAATAAATTTGAGGGACACTACACATTCCCAGAGGCTGAGGAAGTATTACCAGTCCACCAAAAATTACAAATACTTCTGGAGGAAGGAAATCTATTTATTTTGGTTTTAACTTAAAAAAAAAAAATCCTATCATTTTAAAACCCTTTTCTACTATTTGTTAGCTAATAGGAAACTATTGTTAAAATAATGGACCTGAGAACAACAGGAAGAGAACAGAACTCCTGAGGCCTGGCCTGGTTTGGTCTTGGTTTTCATATTTTTTTAAAATGGCAATGGAGGTAAGGATAGTGTTAGAACTGGCAGCTAAGGGCACAATGGTACACTCCTGTAACTCCAGCACTGGGGGAGGCAGAGGCAGGTGGATCTCAGTGAGTTTGAGGTCAGCCTGGTCTACAAATCAAGTCCAGGACAGCCAAGGCTACACAGAGAAACCCTGTCTCGAAATACCCCTCCCCCCCCCCCAAAAAAAGAAGAGAAATGGCAGTTGAAGGTTTTTTAAAAGAAAGAAAGAAGGAAGGAAGGAAGGGAAGGAGGGAGGGAGGGAGGGAGGGAGGGAGGGAAGAGAAAGAAAGAAAGAAAGAAAGAAAGAAAGAAAGAAAGAAAGAAAGAAAGAAAGA
>NW_026596100.1:310651-317722 GCF_907164565.1 Psammomys obesus | reverse complement strand
AGAAAGAAAGAAAGAAAGAAAGAAAGAAAGAAAGAAAGAAAGAAAGAGGGGGGAGCAAGGTTTTTGTCACTGACACAGTGAGCTCTGGGTATCATCTCTGATAACACCTGTAAGAAGTAGAATTGTTGACTCAAAATACAAATATTTTTGAGTCTCTATAGAGATTGTACACATTCACACGGGCACACTTCCCTCCCCCTCCTCCTCGCTCTCCCTCCCTTTCTCCCTTCCCTTTGCTCCCCTCCCTCTTCTTTTCTCCTCTCTCTCTCTCCTCTCTCTCTCTCTCTCTCTCTCTCTCTCTCTCTCTCTCTCTCTTCCTCTCTCACACAGTGAAAGTATTATACCAGAAAATTCTTCAGGCAAAATTCAATAGCATGTGATGACTTCATAAATTTCACAGTAGCAAAACTACAAGTCAGGAATGAGCAGTAGAGGAAAAGACATGAAGTTTCCTAATAAACACAGTTCCAGCTGGGTCCTGCTCCCCAGATGAGAATTGCGCGCCTGACACTCTGGCTTCAGGTTCCGGATCTTGCAGGATGGATCCTGCAGAGAGTGATTTTCGGAGAGTCAGAGGCAGCTGGGGACAATGCTAGCTTGTGGCCAGTCTGCAGCTAGGCCTCAGGTGCCAACTCCCAATTAGAAGCTCTGGCCCTCCCAAGGAATGCAGAACGGCCACAGTCAAGGCCAGGGCACGTCAAGGGCAGAAGCCAAAAGGCGCCCAAGGCCCAGGAGGGTTGAAACAAAGACAAGTGATAGAAGAAAATTCCTGCCATTCCCAGCGTTCTCAGCTGGCACAAGTTGAATGGAAAAACAGTAATGAAGGAACTCTCTGTCCCATTTTTACACAGACCTTCTCTCTTCACTGAAAAGAGGGCCTGGAGCGCCTAGTTAATATGCCTGCTCAAGCATCCTGACACCTGACAGACGGAGGAGGGAACAGAAAAGAGGCTGAGAGACGCGGACACAACTGATCACAATGGTTAGCGCTGAATAACGGCACCATAATGCCAAGGACTTGCTTTAATATTTGAGTTAATAAACTGTTTTTAACACGATACCTAACTTGTACAACAAGAAACACCTCTCTTATTTTTTTCTTTTTAATAAATATGTCGTGAAAGCCAAAAGTATTTCCTTATGCTTGGGGGGGTGGGGTGGCGGCATGTCTTTAATTACAGTATTCAGGAGGCAAAGGAAGGCAGATCTCTCTGAGTTTGAGGCCAGCCTGGTCTACATAGTGAGATGCAGGACAGCATAAACTACATAGACTACCTCAATAACAAAACAGGAGGGAGGGCTTCCTCAGCTCCCGGGATCCTTCCCTAGAACCAGCATGGCCTTCTTTGTGACAGGCACAACATAAAAATCCTCTTCAATATGGATCCCAGCATCTTTCCACTCATAGGGGGCACATACACAGAGTCGTTTGTTTTTGTTTCTGAGACAGTCTCACTTAGTAGCTCTGGCTGGCCTGGAACTCACTATGTAGTCTCTGTGCCTACCGGACTTAAAGGCATGCACCCCCACGATGAGCAGGTTGTGTGTCCTTGTTGGTCTTGTTTTTAGATTGTTTTATGTGTATGAATGAACGTTTTGCCTGTGTGTGTGTGCACCAAGAGTGTGCCTGGTGATCAAAGAGCTCAGAAGAAGGTGTCAGAGTCCTTGGAACTGCAGTTGTAAACAATCATGAGTCACCATATTAGCACCGGGAACCAAACCCAGACCTTCTGGAAAAGTAGCTGGTGCTCTAATCTGCTGAGCATCTGTCTAACTCCAATGCTAGTGTTTTTATGAGACAGTAGAGATGGTATAGCTCAGTGGTGGAGTGCCTGCTCTTAGCAGCATCAGGCCTCAGGTTCTATTCTCAGAACAAACGATGATGATGATGGTGGTGATGATGATGATGACAACGACAAAAAGGTGGTACAAAGAACTAGAATCTTCTGTAGAAATGCACATTTCTCCGCTGCTTCCCAAGGTCATGGCCCTCAATTCAGATTCCTGGGTGTTGGCAAATACGGAAATTTCCTAAAAGTTCCCCGTGATAATAGTCACTCAAAACCTGCTTTTGCTTAAAAAAAAAAAAAAAAAAAAGCTGATTCTACACTTGAGTCCATAAGGAAACTAAAATTGGAGTACTCTGCCTTGATTTGTGCCTGTCTCCTTTACTTTAGATCAAATTCCTGCTTGACCCTGAGTGGTACTGAAGCCAAAAACCATGACCCCCGTCTTAGAGGGAGTAAGAGCTTATCCTGGAGCCATTCTGAGTGCCCGTGGTCTGAGGAACACAGGCTTAGGTCACTCCAAATTCCATGTTTCAGTGAGGAAGCAGTTTAGTTTTCATACTTTTACAAAAGAAAGTCATAAATCAAGACAAGTTTAAAATCTGTTGGTGGGTACATCAGAGAATCAGTATGAGAGAAGCTTTAGCTCTAGGTCCAACTTGTTAATATTATCTGGGCTTTGGGGTTGCTGGAAAGTAGCAGTCTGTTAAGTTACTACATTCCAAAAGGTTTATTTGTTTGTTTGTTTTTCAGCTTTCAGGAACTTTATTTTCCTTCCACCTTTTTTTTTCCTTTTGCTCGGGTGTCTGCAGAGGAGCTCAGGACCACTCAGTGGTGGCTCCAACCCACTCAGTGGCCTGCGCTGTGGGAGCTGCTGGCCAGTCCTCAGTGGCCGGCTGGGCACTCCAGTCTTCAGTAGGGAACTGCTGGATGGAAACAGAGGGCACCTGCACACCCTCAGACCAGTCTGCCAGCTCGGGCTGGGCGGCAGTGAACTCAGGAGCTGGCGCAGTCCGTTCCCCCTGGAATTCCTCCTTGGTCACGGCCTTCTCAGCAGTAGCCCGCTCCTCCTCAATCTCTTCTGGGTCTCTATAGAAGTAAAGATCGGGCATAACCTCCCATGAGTGCTCACCGGAGATAGTGCCACGCATGCGCAGTACTTTCCGGGTAGCATCCACCGTCAGGCCCACTGAGTAAGCTCCGTTGTTTTTCCACGGGACGGCAATGTCCACGTAGCGCAGAGGAGAATCTGTGTGTACAGAGCAATGGTGGGCAGGCTGACGTAAGAGGCCTCCGTGAGGGGCTGCTGGTCAGCCCTATGATCAGTCACCACCGGAAGCCAGGGCTTCCTGAAGGCTGCTTGGATCTGGTAAGTGAAGGTCCCAGGTGTGAAGCATCCAGCGATTGGAGTGGCTCCAGTGGCAGCGGCAAACTTCAGCACAGCTCGCTGGCCAGCGTTCCTGGAGGACTTGATGCTGACATCAGCAGGGTTCTCAGTGGTAACAACGGCCTGAGCAGCAAGCAACAGCTTCTCCCAGGTCCTCTTCAGGTTTATGATGTAGATTCCATCATTCTTCCTTTTGTAGATGTACTGCTCCATCTGAAAGTCAAGCTTGGTGCCACCTAAGTGGGTTCCTGTGGCAAGGAATTTGAGGACATCCTCCTCCTTCATCTGCAGTACATCAAGGGCTCCGGACATGGTGTAAGTTTCCCCTTTAAGTTATGCCGGAAATCAAGAACAAGAACAACGCCGTATGGACCTGTCCCTGGGCAGTGCAGAAAGGCCCCAAAGGTTTTTGGAATGTCTGTTCTGAGGGCCAGAACTAGCCCAAGATAAGGCAACACTCCACCCTCCCCGAAGAATGGGAATCCTAATCAGTCCACCGCTTCCTTCCAGAAATGCTGGTTCACAGGAGGCGTCAGGCCTCCTCAGCAGTAAGGAGCATGCCGCCTGCCTGCCTGATCTACTACTCCATCTTCAAGGCTGAGGGCACAACCCCAACACTGTTTTAACCTTGCAGCAGCCTTGGTTCTGAGAAGAGCAGAACCCAGAGGAGCAGATCAGCCCCAGACAGGTCCATTACCCTGCGCCACAGGATAGAGCTCTTCAAAGACGGTGAGAGAGACTCCAGGGCATCCTGAAGGACTGGAGATGGCACAACTATCGACAAGGCCACCCTGACCAGGGCTGCTGCGTTCCCTATGCCTCCTGCCCCACTTCTTCTAGCTGCAATCCCTTACTGCACTCCTCAAGCTGTTCTTCGTGATATGGCCACGTTGATGCAATCTTCACTTTCCTCCCGTCCCCACTCCCCTCGCTTCCTCGTCAGGTTCTCTGGGACAAGGCCTCAAACTCGAGAGCTAGGAACACAGCCATGTGCCACCACGCCCACCTTTCTCTGCTCTTTACTGCCTGGTTTCTTGAGGGTGTACCAAGATGGGTAGGTGGGCCTATCCTGGGGGTGCCTGAGCCAGGGTTTTGCCCTCAAATTCTGCTCCTACCATCGCCCTGCATTACCCTCCTGCGTCACCACATGCAGCTGACATCAAGTGCACAATGTGGGCCACTAGCACCACAGAAAGCAGGGTGTGTCCTTCCCTTCTGTCCTCTCCTTTCTGCTCCTTCTGCCCGGAGTGTGGGAATAAACCCAGGAAATGACCTGAATGGAACAGCACAGCCACAACCGCTCATGGTGAAGAAGAGAGGTGGGGGTCGTCAAAGAGCTCCCAGTCACACAGGTGCACACACAGGGGTCACAGGTGCACACACAGGGGTCACAGGGGTCACAACCTATTTCTCACCCCCACTCTCCTACCAAGGCCTTTGAAACAAGTATATAACGTTGTCTTATGTTGCCATTGAAATTCTTTTTTCCTGCATGTGGAAGTCAATGCCCAGACTTCCCAGCTGAGGGGCTGCTCAGAGCAGACCAATGACCGATGTGGAAAGGCTCAGGCTACCCCGGGTAGCCATCCCTAAGCAGGTGCGTTTGGGCCACATAAGCAAGGCAGCTGAGTGCGAGCCGGAGAGCAAGCACAAGTAATAACTCCCGCTTGAGTCCCTGCCCCGACTTCTCTCAGTAAGAACCGTGACCTGGAACCCTAGGCCACCTCAACCCATCCCTCCCCCAAGTCGTGGTGTTCATCACAGCTACACAAAGCAGACGAGGACGAGGGCCATTTTGCCGCTCTTTGTGCCTCTGAGGTTTGCAGCCTGAGCAGTATGGAAGCAAACCTGTTTTTTTTTCAGACTGAATTAATGCCAGAGCCTGTGAAGGGCAGAACCATCACAGGGCAGGGAGACTGACAACCTGCCACGGCGCCTGTTTAGGAGACAGCCATGGGAGGCCGTAGTGGAGAGGAGGGCCGGATGCAGACACTTGGAGAGATGCAGTAAGCAGTGAAGGGCACATGGTCAGGCCCAACCTTGGTTGCTGGGGCTGGACTCTTTCGCCTAAGGATAACTGCACAGAGTGGCCGCCCTAAGCCTGATGTCAGTGGGAGTCTAACCTCTAGGGCCGGCTGTTTGGGAGCTCACTACGGGTGGCCTGAGAACCTTAGCATTCCAGGAGAGAGTTTGACTTGCGCAGCCTCATCCTTTCTGCATAAAGATGCGAGGGGGAAAAGCACTGAAGATGACCATGCAGCATAGACCACATAGCATAGAGCCATCTTTATTTGCTTTTCCAACTCCACAACACACTCGGGACACACCCCCTTGGCTGGAAGGTTAGCCAGCTTCGGTGCGCCAACCGGAAGTCTCTGAAGCCTGGGAGGACCTGCCTAAGGTCCAGCCAACATTCTACGCTGCTCAAGTTCTCTGTCATCCTGTGGCTGTTACTAGTACTCAGGCCGGCTTGAACAGACTTTCCTGGAAGTTCACACCTTGTTTGTTGCTGTGACAGCAGTTCGCTTTTCCATTCCTAGCAGACCTGGAATGGACTTCTCAGGGAGAAGATCTAAAATAATCCCCAAGCAAAACTGAAAGGAATTTTCACAGTAGTCCACATGGTGTAGCCTGCCGCTACACAAACTGCAACAAAAAAACCCGCAAGAAACAATAACAACACAATCAAGGTAAGACAATGTCTCCAAAGATCTTAATTCTGTGCCACACATAAAAATCCTGAAATGGACAAAATATGGAAGAATTCAAAACCTCTCCTTGTAAAACTGACCAATGACTTCAACAAGAGTACAAAGATCTGGGTGAAAAAAATCAGTAATCCAGATGAGAAATTCAAAACAACAAAACCCTTGAGATCTTAGGAGGAAAAAAAAAAAAAAAAAACCCATACACACAGCAACGTTAGAAATGAAAAAAACCGTAATCAATGGGAAACATCGCCAGTACACACTACACTAGATCAAACACAAGAGGCAATACCAGAGATAGACAACGATAAGTTTGGGAAAACACTGCACTGAGATTGGGGGTGGCGCAAGCGATGACACTCACACCCATTCTAGGGAATGTATTGCAGACTGACTTTCTGTTACATGGTTCTCTGTCCTCTCTTAACATCCATACTTAGATCTATAATAAAATATTTCCCTAAATTTCCTTCAAAAAGAGATTGCAGTTAAGAAACATAATATACAGTATAGAAAAATCAACCATAAAATCATAGAATTACCCAAAACTGGGGGGTGAATGCACTCAAGCCCAGGACGCATTTAGGACTTCAAACGGACATGGCCAGAGCAGAAGCCCTCTGTGGCACTTCATAGTTAAAAGGCTAAGACTGAAGGAAAAAGGAACGCTGTTAAAAGGTGCAAGATAAAAAAGAATTCCAGATCACAAACAAAAGCCACTCCATCAGAATGACGGCCTTTCAGCAGTGATGCTAAAAGCCAAGAAAGCAGAATAGTAAGCAAGTGACAGCTGAGAGTGTGTGTGTAGATATAAATATGTATATATATGACAGCCAAGAGTTTTACATGTGTGCGTGCATGTGTTCACGTCACATACACATATGTATGTATATGTACGTGTGTGTGTGTGTGTGTTTATTTCTTAGTTGGTTTGAGTATCATTTGCTCCTTTCTTTCTCACAAAGAATGAAATAACATCATCTTCAAGGAAATAGATGGGACTGAAGATCATTGTGTTAAGTGAAATAATCCAGACTCATTCAAATACATTTCTCTCATATGTGGAATTTAAAAGTTTACTTATATGCATATATAATTATGTGTGGAGAGAGTATAGATGATAGATAGGTAGATAGGTAGATAGATAGATAGATAGATAGATAGATAGATAGATAGATAGATAGATAGA